>NC_064647.1:116115087-116425087 GCF_023864345.2 Schistocerca serialis cubense
CGCTTGCCTTTAAGATTTTTGAGGCGAACGCTGAAACAGTTCCAAGACCGCAGATGTGGAATCATCACTTGTAGCTGTACGAAGTCGCCTGATCGACCTTTACGCACATCACACACTGTTCCATGAATTTCGAATTTGTCTCGTAGACGTGTAATTGTTAACCTTGAAGGTGGTTCTGTACCATACTCACTCCTCCACTGTCTTCGAACCGCAGCTACATTCTCAAACTTCCAGTACCACTTAATTATCTGCTCCCGCGCTTTAAAGCTCAAACGCACGTCCGCCATGTTGCAGTCACTTCCTTGCCACTGCTGTCACTTGTTGAAGAAACATAAGATTACTTTCTCACAGATATTTAACCTTGTAGAACGGGAAATAAATTGTCTATGACAGTTCAAAGTGTGTATACATTTTTAGACGCACCTTATTTTATATATACAGGGTGTCTCAAAAATGACCGGTATATTTGAAACGGCAATAAAAACTAAACGAGCAGCGATAGAAATACACAGTTTGTTGCAATATGCTTGGGACAACAGTACATTTTCAGGCAGACAAACTTTCGAAATTACAGTAGTTACAATTGTCAACAACAGATGGCGCTGCGGTCTGGGAAACTCTATAGTACGATATTTTCCACATATCCACCATGCGTAGCAATAATATGGCGTAGTCTCTGAATGAAATTACCCGAAACCTTTGACGTGTCTGGCGGAATGGCTTCACATGCAGATGAGATGTACTGCTTCAGCTGTTCAATTGTTTCTGGATTCTGGCGGTACACCTGGTCTTTCAAGTGTACCCACAGAAAGAAGTCACAGGGGTTCATGTCTGGCGAACAGGGAGGCCAATCCACGCCGCCTCCTGTATGTTTCGGATAGCCCAAAGCAATCACACGATCATCGAAATATTCATTCAGGAAATTAAAGACGTCGGCCGTGCGATGTGGCCGGGCACCATCTTGCATAAACCACGAGGTGTTCGCAGTGTCGTCTAAGGCAGTTTGTACCGCCACAAATTCACGAAGAATGTCCAGATAGCGTGATGCAGTAATCGTTTCGGATCTGAAAAATGGGCCAATGATTCCTTTGGAAGAAATGGCGGCCCAGACCAGTACTTTTTGAGGATGCAGAGACGATGGGACTGCAACATGGGGCTTTTCGGTTCCCCATATGCGCCAGTTCTGTTTATTGACGAAGCCGTCCAGGTAAAAATAAGCTTCGTCAGTAAACCAAATGCTGCCCACATGCATATCGCCGTCATCAATCCTGTGCACTATATCGTTAGCGAATGTCTCTCGTACAGCAATGGTAGCGGCGCTGAGGGGTTGCCGCGTTTGAATTTTGTATGGATAGAGGTGTAAACTCTGGCGCATGAGACGATACGTGGACGTTGGCGTCATTTGGACCGCAGCTGCAACACGGCGAACGGAAACCCGAGGCCGCTGTTGGATCACCTGCTGCACTAGCTGCGCGTTGCCCTCTGTGGTTGCCGTACGCGGTCGCCCTACCTATCCAGCACGTTCATCCGTCACGTTCCCAGTCCGTTGAAATTTTTCAAACAGATCCTTTATTGTATCGCTTTTTGGTCCTTTGGTTACATTAAACCTCCGTTGAAAACTTCGTCTTGTTGCAACAACACTGTGTTCTAGGTGGTGGAATTCCAACACCAGAAAAATCCTCTGTTCTAAGGAATAAACCATGTTGTCTTCAGCACACTTGCACGTTGTGAACAGCAGACGCTTACAGCAGAAAGACGACGTACAGAATGGCGCACCCACAAACTGCGTTGTCGTCTATATCTTTCACATCACTTAAAGCGACATCTGTTGTTGAAAATACTGTAATTTCGAAAGTTTGTCCGCCTGAAAATGTACTGTTGTCCCAAGCATATTGCAACAAACGGTGTATTTCTATCGCTGCTCGTTTAGTTTTTATTGCCGTTTCAAATATACCGGTCATTTTTGAAACACCCTGTATATAGAGTGTGTGTATATATATTTGACGAGAAATATTAATTTTCGATGTTATCTGGGACGTGCCAAGGAAACAGGATACAAGGGATAAAGCAAAAATACGCTATGTAATGCGTCCTAGATATTGTTTCATGTGTTTTTCCAAATTTAGACACCGAGAAAAAAAAAATAGCAACACCAAGAAGGATTGTGGGACATAAACGGAATGTGGTCGCCGTGCTCCTACATCTGAAAGATGATATCTGTTCAAAATTTCGCGCCAATCGCATAAGAGGATGCCATCAGATTTCCTTTAAACATACGTTGTACCGGTCGGGCGCGTTAGCTACATCCGAAATTGGACGTGGTGAGTTAATCGCCATTATCAACCCCTCATTGTGTTTTAACAAGGTCGTGTAATAGGGCTACGAGAAGCTGGATGTTTCTTTTGCGATATTGTAGAAAGGCTTGATATTGAGCAAGCAGTGAAGAAAACAAAAGAAAAATTCGGAGTAGGTATTAAAATTCAGGGAGAAGAAATAAAAACTTTGAGGTTCGCCGATGACATTGTAATTCTGTCAGAGACAGCAAAGAACTTGGAAGAGCAGTTGAATGGAATGGACAATGTCTTGAAAGGAGGATATAAAATGAACATCAACAAAAGCAAAACAAGGATAATGGAATCTAGTCGAATTAAGTCGGGTGATGCTGAGGGAATTAGATTAGGAAATGCACTTGAAGTAGTAAAGGAGTTTTGCTATTTGGGGAGCAAAATAACTGATGATGGTCGAAGTAGAGCGGATATAAAATGTAGGCTGCCAATAGCAAGGAAAGCGTTTCTGAAGAAAAGAAATTTGTTAACATCGAGTGTAGATTTAACTGTCAGGAAGTCGTTTCTGAAAGTATTTGTATGGTCTGTAGCCATGGAAGAGAAACATGGACGATAAACGGTTTAGACAAGAAGAGAATAGAAGCTTTCGAAATGTGGTGCTACAGAAGAATGCTGAAGATTAGATGGGTAGATCACATAACTAATGAGGAGGTATTGAATAGGATTGGGGAGAAGAGGAGCTTGTGGCAGAACTTGACTAGAAGAAGGGATCGGTTGGTAGGACATGTTGAGGCATCAAGGGATCACCAATTTAGTACTGGAGGGCAGCGTGGATGGTAAAAATCGTAGAGGGAGACCAAGAGATGAATACACTAACCAGATGGAGAAGGATGTAGGCTGCAGTAGGTACTGGGAGATGAAGAAACTTGCACAGGATACAGTAGCATGGAGAGCTGCATGAAACCAGTCTCAGGACTGAAGACCACAACAACAGAAACTCTTGGGAGGAGGGAAGCACCGTACATTGTTGCTGGCAGCGGTGGTCCCGAGGATGTACGGTCGCAAGAAGACCGGGCTGCGGACGGCCACGAGGCAAGAGCGAGGGGTAAGACCATCACCTTCGGCGTACGGCATCAGATGGTTCAAATGGCTCTGAGCACTATGGGACTTAACTTCTGATGCCTTCAGTCGCCTAGAACGTAGAACTACTTAAACCTAATTAACCTAAGGACATCACACACATCCATGCCCGAGGCATGATGCGAACCTGCGACCGTAGCGGTCGCGCGGTTCCGGACTGAAGCGCCTAGAACCGCACGGCCACAACGGCCGGCCCGTACTGCATCTGCAGCAGCAATTTTAGCACCAGTTGGCACCACACTTCAAGGATAGTTCCGAAACAGACGCTCTGTAGCGTGCGTGCATTCCACTGACCCTGAACCACCACCGTTAGCGACTTCAGTGGCGTCAAGGGACTTCTCACTGGACGGCAGGGCGAAGGTCTGTTGTGTTTTCTGATGAAAGCCGGTTCTGCCTCGAAGCCCGTGGGTCAAGTTTTGGTTAGCAGGAGGCGAATTGAGGGCTGCGCCCAACCTTTCTGCGTGATCAGACGGATGCCATATTCCTTGACTTCCGGAAAGCGTTTGACTCGGTGCCCCACTGCAGACTCCTAACTAAGGTACGAGCATATGGGATTGGTTCCCCAAGTATGTGAGAGGCTCGAAGACTTCTTAAGTAATAGAACACAGCACGTTGTCCTCGATGGTGAGTGTTCATCGGAGGTGAGGGTATCATCTGGCGTGCCCCAGGGAAGTGTGGTAGGTCCGCTGTTGTTTTCTATCTACATAAATGATCTTTTGGATAGGGTGGATAGCAATGTGAGGCTGTTTGCTGATGATGCTGTGGTGTACGGGAAGGTGTCGTCGTTGAGTGACTGTAGGAGGATACAAGATGACTTGGACAGGATTTGTGATTGGTGTAAAGAATGGCAGCTAACTCTATTATAGATAAATGTAAATTAATGTAGATGAATAGGAAGAAGAATCCAGTAATGTTTGAATACTCCATTAGTAGTGTAGCGCTTGACACAGTCACGTCGATTAAATATTTGGGCGTAACATTTCAGAGCGATATGACGTGGGACAAGCATGTAATGGCAGTTGTGGGGAAGGCGGATAGTCGTCTTCGGTTCATTGGTAGAATTTTGGGAAGATGTGGTTCATCTGTAAAGGAGACCCCATTCTTGAGTACTGCTCGAGCGTTTGGGATCCCTATCAGGTCGGATTGAGGGAGGACATAGAAGCAATTCAGAGGTGGGCTGCTAGATTTGTTACTGGTAGGTTAGACCATCGCACGAGTGTTACGGAAATGCTTCAGGAACTCGGGTGGGGGTCTCAGGAGGAAAGGAGGCGTTCTTTTCGTGAATCGCTACTGAGGAAATTTAGACAACCAGCATTTGAGGCTGACTGCAGTACAGTTTTACTGCCGCCAACGTACATTTCGCGGAAAGACCACAAAGATAAGATAAGAGAGATTAGGGCTCGTACAGAGGGATATAGGCAGTCATTTTTCCCTCGTTCTGTTTGGGAGTGGAACAGGGAGAGAACATGCTAGTTGTGGTACGAGGTACCCTCCGCCACGCACCGTATGGTGGATTGCGGAGTATGTATGTAGATGTAGATGGGCACGATGGACGTGTAAGTGGAGTTATGGTCTCGGGTGCGATTTAGCATGACGACGGGAGCGCTCTCGTGGTTACCTGACACACACTGACTGCAATTTTGTATATCAAACTGGCGATTCGCCCTTTTGTGCTGCTGCCATTCATGAACAATATCACAGGGAGTATTTTCCCACAGGATAACGCTCGGCCACACATACCGCTGCCCACGAGCCCATACAGAGCGTCGACATGCCGCCTCGGTCTGCTCGATCGCAAGATCTGTCTGCACTCGAGCACACGTGGGACATCATCGGACGACAACCCCAGCGACATTCACAAACAGCATTAACCGTCCCTGTGTTGGCCAAGAGTAACAGGTGTAGAACTCCACTGCACAAACTGACACCCGACCCCTGTACAGCACAATGCGCGCACGTTCACGTCCTTGCACTCAACATTCTGGCTCTTAAACCGGTCATTAATGTAGCATCATTTCATAGCTGCAATGGCTTTTCTCGTGCTTACATGAATCTGTGATCTTGCAACGTTAACCTCTTACATTTGTTACCCAGATAACTGTATTCCCAATATTTCATTACTCTGCATTAATTCAACACACTGATCAGCCAGGACATTATGACCAACTACCTAACAGCCGCTATGTCCATCTTCGGCAGTCATAACGTCAGCGACGCTTCGTAGCATGGCAGCAGTGGGTTCTGGCAGGTCGCTGGAGAGAGCTGGAACCACATCTCCACACACATGCCACCTGATTGCCGTAAATTCCGGGAGGGAGACGCTGAACGCTGGCGCCACATTAAATCACATCGCAGATGTGTTCGATCGATCTGGCGAGTTGGGGGACAGCACATCAAATTTAACTCATAACCGTCTAACTCAGACCACTCCGTCACACTCCTGGCATTGTGACACAGCGTATTATGTTGTTGAAAAATTCCACTGCTTTCGGGAAACAGGATCGTCGTGCTAGGGTGTACGCGGTCAGGAAGCAGTGTACAGGACAAACGTTGGCATCCAAAAGACAACTCGGACTCTGTTAGCGGATGTGTTCTGTGTCAAGTGAGTTGCTTTCAAAACTTGAACTCGTGAACTGGTGCTGGGTGCATACCACACACTGAATGTTGAAATGAGATTTTGAATATACTGGCCTAAAGCAGTTCGTCCAAGATCAAAAATGGTTCAAATGGCTCTGAACACTATGGGACTCAACTTCTGAGATCATTAGTCCCCTAGAACATAGAACTAGTTAAATCTAACTAATCGAAGGACATCACTCACATCCACGCCCGAGGCAGGATTCGAACCTGCGACCGTAGCGGTCTCGCGGTTCCAGACTGCAGCGCCTAGCCGGCCGGAGTGGCCGAGCGGTTCTAGGCGCTTCAGTCTGGAACCGCGGGACCGCTACGGTCGCAGGTTCGAATCCTGCCTCGGGCATGGATGTGTGTGATGTCCTTAGGTTAGTTAGGTTTAAGTAGTTCTAAGTTCTAGGGGACTAATGACCTCAGATGTTAAGTCCCATAGTGCTCAGAGCCATTTGAACCATTTTTTTTGCAGCGCCTAGAACCGCACGGCCACTTCGGCCGTCCGTCCAAGATCTGTAAAGACCATTACCACATTGTACACCAGTTAGAACCAGACTAGCCAACACTCGCTTCTTTGGATTTGTACAGACGTTTGCTGTAGCTCTATAATACGAGGCGTCTTTTTTAAGTAAGAACCGTTTTCAAACTAAAACAGACGTGCTAAGATATCTCAATAATTTTATTTTTTCATGAAAGCCTGTACCTTAATCTACTTTTCTACATAAAGTCCATCAACATTGAGACACTTGTCATAACGTTGTATCAGTTTTTGAATACCCTCCTCATAGAAGTCTGCCGCCTTGACCTGTTAACCACTGCATCACCACTGTTTTGACTTCGTCATCGTCTTGAAGACGCTGACCGCTCAGGTGTTTCTTCAAGTGCAGGAACAGATGGTAGTCACTGGGCGCAAGATCGGGGCTGTACGGAGGATGATCTAGAGTTTCCTATCGAAAAGATGTGATGAGATCTTTGGTCTGATTCGCCACATGCGGACGGGCATTGTCTTGCAGCAAAACGATGCCCTTGCTGAACTTCCATGGACTGTTGCTTTGATTTTGTTGTGACGTCGGCCACCCATGTTTCATCACCCGTAACAATTTGGCTTAAGAAATCATCACCGTCGTTGTGGCACCGCTCAAGGAAAGTCAATGCACTGTCCAAGCGTTTGGTTTTGTGCACATCCGTCAACATTTTCGGTACCCAACGTGCGCACAATTGTCGTTAATTCAAGTGCTCGGTCACAATGCCATACAAAACACTACGAAAGTCATCCCGCAAGGAGCAAATCGTAAAGCGTCTGTTTTCTCTAACCTTACTGTCCACTTCCTGCACCAAACTTTCATTAACGACCGAAGGACGCCCACTCCGTTGTTCATCATGCACATTTGTCCGGCCATCTTTAAATGCTCTCACCCAGTTTCTTACCATTCCATCGCTCATAATGTTTTCTCCGTAAACTGCACAGATATCACGATGAATATCGATCGCTTTTAGGCCTTTAGCACTAAGAAATATTACAACAGTCCGTACTTCACAGTCGACGGAACTCACGATTATCGGAGGCATCTTAAACACCACTCACTACACAACGTAAACAAGGAAGAATCCGACTGTAATGGCGTCAGTGCGTAGATTAAGGTACAGGCTTTCATGTAAAAATAAAATTATTGAGATATCTTAGCACGTCTTTTTTTTAAATTTCAAAACGGTACTTACTTAAAAAACACGCCTCTTACGTAGGGAAATGTCTCTTCATTCCAGGTGTTTGCACCGCTTTGGTGAGAAAACTCAATGAATTACTTAAATTAGTTTCCAATTAAAAATACAATGTTTATGTTCACCAGTTACAGTCTTATAATTATACATCTATGAGCGGAGTTACGGGGCGTGAAAAGTAATGTACACGAAGACCGTAAACAAGAAGGCCAGTTGGCAAGTTCCTACTCATGGACACGGAATCTCACGATACGAGGCTTCAAAAAAACATTAAGAAGTTTTAAGAACCTATGTGGAACAAAATTATGGCTCACTGCTGCAGATCTACTAAAGAGGGAAGCAGGATAACGTTCTCTTTTAGTTTTCGGTCTTTATTACATTGTTTTCCGTGTGCCATACCAGAGGTGCGTGTCACATTTACAGAAGTGAAGGTTGTCTCGTTTGCCCATTACTACACTCCTGTAGGCAACAAACAAATCTGTGTTTTGGAAATGAAGTGAAATAATGTTGTTCCACGTAACTTGGCACAGCAGTGCTGTCCGCGAGAGAAAGCGAGAGAGAGAGGGGAAACACACAGACAGGGACAGCGACAGACTTGAACCGGCCGTACGAAGTGTTCTCCACCTCTTGGTGCACAACAACGGAAACAACGCGGTAAAAGGTCAGCAACTACCTGCAACATCAGCCATGCTTCAATGTTCAAGAAAGGTAGTAGGAGTAATCCACTAAATTACAGGCCCATATCGTTAACGTCGATATGCAGCACGATTCTGGAATATATATACTGTGTTCAAACATAATGAATTACCTCGAACAAAACGGTCTATTGACACACAGTCAAACATCGTTCTTGTGAAACACAACTAGCTCTTTACTCACACGAAATGTTGAGTCCTATGGAGAAGGAATTTCAAATCGATTCCGTATTTAGAGATTTCCAGACAGCTTTTGACACTGTACTACACAAGCGGCTCGCAGTGAAATTGCGTGCTTATGGAATACCGTCTCACTTATGTGAGTGCATTCGCGATTTCCTGTCAGAGGGGTCACAATTCGTAGCAACTGACGGGAAAGTCATCGAGTAAAACAGATGTGATTTCTGGCGTCCCCAAAGAAAGTGTTATAGGCTCTTTGTTGTTCCTTATCTGTATAAACGATTTAAGAGACAATCTGAGCAGCCGTCCTTGGTTGTTTGCAAATGATGCCGTCGTTTATCGACTAGTAAAGTCATCAGAAGAGCAAAATAAATTGCAAAAGATTTAGAAAAAATATCTCTATGGTGCAAAAATCGGCGATTGAACCTAAATAACGAAAAGTGTGAGCTGATCCGTATGAGTGCTAAAAGGAATCCGTTAAACGTCGATTACACGATAAAGCAGACAAATCTAAGGGCCGTAAATTCAACTAAATACTTGGTAATTACAATTAAGAACAACTTAAATTGGAAGGAGCGCACAGAAAATGTTGGCGGAAGGCGAACCAAAAACTGCGTTTCATTGGCAGGACACTTAGAAAATGTAACAGATCTACTAAGGAGACTGCCTACAGTACGTTTGTCCGTCCTCTTTTAGAATACTGCTGTGCGGTGTGGGATCCTTACCAGATACGACTGAAGGAGTACATCGAGAAAGTTCAAAGAAGGGCAGCACGTTTCGCATTATCGCGAAATAGGGGAGAGAATATCACTGAAATTATACAGGATTTGTGGTGGACATAATTAAAACAAAAGCGTTTTTCGTTGCGGCGGAACCTTCTCAGAAATTTCTGTCACCAAGTTTCTCTCCCGAATGCGAAAATATTTTGCTGACGCCGCCCTACACAGGGGAGACACGACGACCATAATAAAACAGGGGAAATCACAGCTCGCACGAAAAGATAAAGATGTTCGTTTTTTTTCTTTTTTTTTTTCGCGCGCTGATCGAGATTGGAATAATAGAGAATTATTGTGAAGGTAGTTCGATGAACCCTCTGCGAGGCATTAAGTGTGACTTGCTGAGTATCCATGTAGATGCAGATGTAGACTGCCGTGTATCGCAGCCACACTGCAGCAATGTTGAGGGCAGCAGTATTTTAGCCGTAAATACACCCCGTTTGAACGCACTTTGCCGGTTTGACTTGCATTTGGAATGACAGCGGTTGAGACCCATGTTTACCGAGGTCTCCTTAAATAGCTACGTCAGAGTGGTTCATCTGGTAAGGCCGGCCACGGTGGTCTAGCGGTTCTAGGCGCTCAGTCCGGAACCGCGCGACTGCTCCGGTCGCAGGTTCGAATCCTGCCTCGGGCATGGATGTGTGTGATGTCCTTAGGTTAGTTAGGTTTAAGTAGTTCTAAGTTCTAGGGGACTGATGACCACAGAAGTTAAGTCCCATGGTGCTCAGAGCCATCTGGTAAGGACAAGCCCGATTTCCTTACTCGATTCCGCTTGTGCTCCGTCTCAGATCGCCTCATCGTCTACGGATGTTAAACCTTTATCTTCACTCTATTTATATTATCATTTAGTGCAAATTAGATATTTGACTGAATTCACCTACAGCTTTACCAGCTTAACATAATCATCGTTATTTTTGTAACAGATAGCCTACTATGGATGGAGTCTATTCCTGTAGCGACTCTATTATTTAATTCGAGCAATCGCATCAATACATGCAATTATCTCTGCGGTTTGCCAACAGTTGATTTTACAGAAGTTCCCAGGCTGATGTATTTTATTTTGTCTCTTACTCCGTAAGACACTAATAATGTAAATGCAAAGTCAGCCCTGCAGAGATTTACACTTGCACATTATCTCTATATATACAAAAGGCATTGTCCCACCTGACTGACTCACTGACAGACTCACCATCGCCCAGCCCAAACCACTAAGGAGAGAAACTTGAAGTGGACAGGGAGTGGATCGTATACTGTAGCCATCGTTTAAGAAGGGTTTGACCGAAATTCCAGCCCTAAAGGAGTGAAATAGGAGATGAAAGGCTTTTTGAAAATATGTCGCTGTTAAAGCAATTCTAAAACTAGAACTACGAAAATTGGTATCTGGTTTCTCTGTGAGAAAAAAAAAACACAGGTTTCAGTGTTTCTTGTAAACTTAACCACTGTGGGAGTAAAACAAATGGGCGGAAGTTTTTTTGGAAATAAATCATTATTAAACAACTACTACAGCATTTTATCGGTAGGTCTATGAAAGCTGGTATTCGACTTCTTGGTTAATTTTTAAAAAAATACGTGTTTCGCTGTTTTTGGAAATTCAACCCCTAGGGGGGTGAAATAGGTATCAACAATTTTAAGAAAATGTTTCAGTATATTAAAAATTAGTTTTAAAAGTAAATCTATAAAAACTAGTATTTCACTTCTCGGTTAGATATAAAGAAATTGGAGGTCGGAAGTTTCTACGGGAATATTACGACAAAAATGCAAAAGGCATGATTAACAAAAGCCTTCATTGGAGCTACCAGAATGGCTTTTTGGTCAAAAGTACATGCGGAAAAGACCATGCCCACATGGCCTTAATAACTGTGAAATGTTTAGGTAGTGTTGCAATTCGCGAACAACATAAAAAGTTGATCAAAGGAAAAAAAAATTATACAGATTATGTAGTCTACGTGAGCGAAGCAGCGAGCGCTAAGTTAATATACTACATGAAAGTAAAGGTCTGTTTCTTCACTACGTGTGCACATACAGCAGAACAGTACAACAGAGTAACTGTTCTCCCTCGTCTCATTTACGAGGGTAGTCAAAGCTTTAATTCAAGCTAAAGCGTTTCCATACTCACGAGATGAGCGTAGGGGAGAAGATGCGAGAATCGTGCATCGCCGTTGTAGGAAGCTCATCGAGGGCGTGGTTTGCCGCTAACTTCCACCGGCCTGGCCAGAATGAGATTTTTACTCTGCAGCGGACTGTGCGCTGAAATGAAACTTCCTGGCACATTAAAACCGTGTGCCGGACCGAGATTCGAACTCAGGACCTTTGCCTTTCGCGGGCAAGTGCTCTACCAACTGAGCTACCCATGCACGACTCACGCCCCGTCCTCAAAGCTTTACTTCTGCCATTACCTCGTCTCCTACCTTCCAAACCTTACAGAAGTTCTCCTGCGAACCTTGCAGAACTAGCGCTCCTGAAAGAAAGGATATTGCGGAGACATGGCTTAGCCACAGCCTGGGCTGCCAGGAAGTTTCATATCAGCGCACACTCCGCTGCAGAGTGAAAATCTCATTCTGGAAACATTCCCCAGGCTGTGGCTAAGCCATGTCTCCGCAATATCCTTTCTTTCAGGAGTGCTAGTCCTGCAAGGTTCGCAGGAGAGCTTCTGTAAAGTTTGGAAGGTAGGAGACGAGGTACTGGCAGAAGTAAAGCTGTGATGACGGGGCGTGAGTCGTGCTTGGGTAGCTCAGTTGGTAGAGCACTTGCCCGCGAACGGCAAAGGTCCCGAGTTCGAATCTCGGTCCGGCACACAGTTTTAATCTGTCAGGAAGTTTCGTTCCACAGGCCTGTTATGAAATGTCGAGTGTGTACCCGTGCCGTGTGGGTGATTGTGGTGAGCGGTTGAACGGTGTAGGGTTGCGTTTGTGTTGTCGTGGATGAAGGGAGGAGAAAGGGTGAAACCCAGTGTCAGCACATAACTTAATTCTCTTAATGTCCCCATCCGACGGGCGGATCTCCACCAACAGTGTACGTTTTCTCACTCCGTGAGAAGCTGTGGAGAGGTTTGGAATTTAAACCGGAACTCTGGTGGGAAGACGAGCAATTATGAATTTCACCCCCACAACTGCTCCTCCCGTTACCAGACAAAACAGTGACAGTTAAAATTTCATCCAGCGCCAGGATCCAAACCGGCTTACTTCCGAGTCGAGCGCCACACCCACGCGTGGGTGGGCGAGAGTGTCAAGTTACGTGGTCAATTATTCTTGTTTGTTTGCAGTCTGATACCTTCAGTCCTGGTACACACTGAAGTCTCCAGGCCGCAGAGGAGCCACTACAAAACGTCACAGCGCACTGACAAAGCGGAATTTCGCCCGGTAGTCCATTCATCTACATCTACATGGATACTCTGCAAATCTCATTTAAGTATCTGGCAGAAGGTTCATCGAACCACCTTCACCATTCTCTATTACTCCAGCCTCGTATAGCGCACGGAAAGACTGAACACCTACATCTTTCCGTACGAGCTCTGATTTCCCTTGTTTTATCGTGGTGTTCGTTCCGTCCTATGTACGTCGGTGTCAACAAAATATTTTCTCATTCGAAGGAGAAAGTTGGTGATTGGAATTTCGTGAGAAGATTCCGTCGAAACGAAAAATAACTTTCTTTTAATGATATCCAGCTCAAATCCTGTATCATGTCAGTGACACACTCTCCCATACTTCGCGATAACACGAAACGTGCTGCTCTTCTTTGAACTTTTTCGATGTACTTCGTCAGTCCTATGTGGTAAGGATCCCACACCACGCAGCAGTATTCTAAAAGAGGACAGACAAGCGTAGTAGATCTGGTACATTTTCTAAGTGTCCTGCCAATAAAAAGCAGTCTTTGGTTAGCCTTCCCCACAACATTTTCTGTGTGTTCCTTCCAATTTAAGTTGTTCGTAACTGTAATTCCTAAGTATTTAGTTGAATTTACGGCCTTTAGATTTGACTGTTTTGTGGGGTAACCAAAGTTTAACGAATTCTTTTTAGCACTCATGTGGATGACCTCACACTTTTCGTTATTAAGGGTCAACTCCCAATTTTCGCACAATTTAGATATATTTTCTAAATCTTTTGCAATTTGTTTTGATCTTCTGATGACTTTATTAGTCGATAAACGACAGTGTCATCTGCAAACAACCGAAGACGGCTGCTCAGATTGTCTCCCAAAGCGTTTATATAGATAAGGAACAGCAAAGGACATGTAACACTACTTGGGGAACGCCAGAAGTCACTTCTGTTTTAGTCGATGACTTTCCGTCAATTACTACGGACTCTCTGACAGGAAATCGCAAATGCAGTCGCATAATTGAGACGATATTCCATAAGCACAAAGTTTCACTAAGAGCCGCTTGTGTGCTACAGTGTCAAAAGCCTTCCGGAAATCCACGAATACAGAATCGATCTGAAATCCCTTGTCAATAGCACTCAGCACTTCATGTGAATAAAGAGCTAGTTGTGTTTCACAGGAACGATATTTTCTAAACCCATACTGACTGTGTGTCAATAGACCTTTTCCTGGAGGTAAATCATGATGTTCGAACACAATATATGTTCCTGAATCCTGCTGTACATCGACGTTAATTATATGGGCCTGTAATTAAGTGGATTACTCCTACTACCTTTCTTGAATACTGGTGTGGCCTGTGCAACTTTCCAGTTTTTGGGTTCGGATCTTTCGTCAAGCGAACAGTTGTATTCTCAGCGCAATCCAGTTGACTTCTGTTGGCTTCCTTAGCAGCGTACGATGGTACCGTCGCATACGGCTTTCACTGTGTACCAAACAAGCAAAAAGATGAAGTACGTAACTTAACGTCTTCGATGCGATAATTAGAAATTTATGACTATCCCGTGGTATAAGAAGCTATCCATAATTCTGCTTCGGACGGACATTTAGTTACTCTCTGTGAAGTGCTGCTGAAATTCCACACGTCCAGTGCTCCGTACGGTGGTGCGTGTGGCAGTTTTACGTGGCAGCCGCGCAGTCAGCGCCGGTGTGGATTGGTTGGCGTCTCGCGACCTATAGCGGTCCCCTAGCAGTGGCAGAGTGTTTACCGCGGCGGGCTGGACGCAAGTTACGCAAGAGGCGCGGCCGAGCTTTCTCCCGGACCTGCGCCGGCTCTGATCTCGACACACGCGGGAGGCGGCGGCCGTGCGTACGACACCGACAACACGCTACTCCCGGCCTCACTCAGCCCTCTAGTTTTAGGACATCTCCACTTCTTTGTAGCCCTTTTGTTTCATGAACATAAAAACACCCGTAACTTTGAGACAATTTCTGCAAACGCACTACTAACAACCAGCGGTGCAACAAAACTAGTCACTCAGCCTTTGGTGCTACACTGAAACAATATGTGCACCAACTACAGGTTTCATATTGCACAAAAACTGTAGTGACCGTCATGTTCTCCATTAATAATGAAAGCCTCGTCTTTACCCCAAAATATTAATTTTACTTCTTCTTTACGCGATTTATATTTCGCCACTGTCAAAGCATCACAATATTCTACATCTACATCTACATACATACTTCGCAATCCACCATACGGTGCGTGGCGGAGGGTACCTCGTACCACAACTAGCATCATCTCTCCCTGTTCCACTCCCAAACAGAACGAGGGAAAAATGACTGCCTATATCCCTCTGTACGAGCCCTAATCTCTCTTATCTTATCTTTGTGGTCTTTCCGCGAAATGTAAGTTGGCGGCAGTAAAATCGTACTGCAGTCAGCCTCAAATGCTGGTTGTCAAAATTTCCTCAGTAGCGATTCACGAAAAGAACACCTCGTTTCCTCTAGAGACTCCCACGCGAGTTCCTGAAGCATTTCCGTAACACTCGTGCGATGGTCTAACCTACCAGTAACAAATCTAGCAGCCCACCTCTGAATTGCTTCTATGTCCTCCCTCAATCCGACCTGATAGGGATCCCAAACGCTCGAGCAGTACTCAAGAATGGGTCGTATTAGTGTTTTATAAGCGGTCTCCTTTACAGATGAACCACATCTTCCCAAAATTCTACCAATGAACCGAAGACGACTATCCGCCTTCCCCACAACTGCCATTACATGCTTGTCCCACTTCATATCGCTCTGAAATGTTACGCCCAAATATTTAATCGACGTGACTGTGTCAAGCGCTAACTACTAATGGAGTATTCAAACATTACAGGATTCTTTTTCCTATTCATCTACATTAATTTACATTTATCAATATTTAGAGTTAGCTGCCATTCTTTACACCAATCACAAATCCTGTCCAAGTCATCTTGTATCCTCCTACAGTCACTTAACGACGACACCTTCCCGTACACCACAGCATCATCAGCAAACAGCCGCACATTGCTACCCACCCTATCCAAAAGATCATTTATGTAAGTAGAAAACAACAGCGGACCTACCACACTTCCCTGGGGCACTCCAGATGATACCCTCACCTCCGATGAACACTCACCATCTAGGACAACGTACTGGGTTCTATTACTCAAGAAGTCTTCGAGCCACTTGCATATTTGGGAACCAATCACATATGCTCGTTAGGAGTCTGCAGTGGGGCACAGAGTCAAACGCTTTCCGGAAGTCAAGGAATATGGCATCCGTCTGATACCCTTCATCCATGGTTCGCAAGATATGTGAAAAAAGGGCGAGTTGCGTTTCGCAGGAGCGATATTGTTAACACACACACACACACACACACACACACACACACACACACACACACACACAGAAGCGAAAAAAAAAAAAAAGCTGGTATAGGCATGCGTACTCAAATACAGAAATATGTAAACAGGCAGAATACGGCGCTGCACTCGGCAACACCTATATAAGTCAACAAGTGTCTAGCGCACTTGTTAGATCGCTTACTGCTGCTACAATGGCACTTTATCAAGATTTTAGTGAGTCTCAACATAGTGTTACAGTCGGCGCACGAGCGACGGGACACAGCACTTCTGAGGCAGCGATGAAGTGGGGATTTTTGCCGTGCGACCATTTCACGAGTGTACCGGGTATATAAAGAACCCGGTGGAACATCAAATCTCCGACATCACTGTGACCGGAAAAGGTCCTGCAAGAACGGAACCAAACGCGACTTTAAGATTATCGTTCAACGTGACAGAAGGGCAACCCCTCCGCAAATTGACGACTTCACTTGCTGGGCCGTCAACAAGTGTCAACGTGCGACGCATTCGATGAAATATCATCGATATCGGTTTTCCGAGCCGAGGCCCACTCGTGTACCCTTGATGACTGCACGACACAAAGCTTTACGCCTCCCCTGGATCCGTCAACACCGACATTGGTGACTGGAAAACATGCTGCCTGGTCGGACGAGTCTCGTTTCAGAGTCTATCGACAGAATGGACGACGTATCGAGGTATGGAGACAACCTCATGAATCCATGGACCCTGCATGTCAGCAGGGGGCTGTTCAACCTGGTGGAGCCTCTCTAATGGTGTTGGGCGTGTGCAGTTCGAGTGATACGGGACCCCCGATAGCTCTAGATACGACTCTCACAATTGATGTGTGCTTAAGCATTCTGTCTGATCACCTGCATCCATACATGTCCATTGCGACATGCCACACGTCCAGTAGTGCTACAGAGTGGCTCCAGGTACACTCTTCTGAGTTTAAACATTTCCGCTGGCTACCAAACTTTTCAGATTCGAACATTATTGAGCTTATGTGGGATGCCTTGCAACGTGCTGTTCAGAAGAGATCTCTAACCACCCCCCCCCCCCCCCGTACTCTTACAGATTTATCGACATTCCTGGAGGATTCACGGTGCAATTCCTCCCACTACTGCTTCAGACATTAGTCGAGTCCATGCCACGTCGTGTTGCGGAACTTCTGCGTCCTCGCGGGGGGCCCTGCATGGCATTAGGCAGGTGTACTAGTTTGTTTCGCTCTTCTGTATAGTATCGCGTCCAGTTTGTATCAAAATCATTATATATTCCTAACGAAGATATAAAATAAATATTTTGCGATGAAGACGAGAGTTTCATTATAAATGTACATCAGAGCTAGAAGTACCAATCGATCATGCTCATGATATACAGCGTGTCCACATCAATCCTCCTTGATTTCAAATTCCAAGAGAGAGCTCAACGCGCATGGTATGGACAATGGACATCATCGATTCCTGTCCAAAGAAATTTTCCATGTGAATTTCAAAGGAAGACACCAGACATTAAGACGATTAAGGCTTTGCATGACAAGTTGCTTGCCACCGTGAGAGTAAAAATGCTGTCAGTTTCTGGCAAAAAAAAGCACATGTGATGGAATGGTACAGGAGATCAGAGAGACCTTCCAAATAAACCCGTCAAAGTCAGTTCGCCGAGCATCACGAGACCTAAACATCCTTCGCTCTACAGTTCATAAGGAGCTGCGTTTTGTTTGACGAAGCGGTTTTCCTCGCTTCTGGGAATGTTAATCGGCACAACATTCGAATCTGCTGAACGAAAAACCTCCGCAGTTCTCGCCATCACGTCAGAGATAACTTTAAGGTGAATGTGTGATGTGGTCTTATGCAAGACAGTGTAGTCAGAACGTTTCCTTCATCGAATACACAGTAAGACGAATAG
The DNA here is from genome assembly GCF_023864345.2 of Schistocerca serialis cubense. Lineage (NCBI taxonomy): Eukaryota > Metazoa > Arthropoda > Insecta > Orthoptera > Acrididae > Schistocerca > Schistocerca serialis. Next base: position 116,133,111 of record NC_064647.1, read on the forward strand.
TTTCTCTGGACGTCGTTGGACAATTTGCTTTTTCCCTTTGAGCCAAATGTGGTCCTCGAGCAGGATGGTGCACCACTGCACTGGACTTTACACGTTCGCAACTACCTGTCCCCAACATTTCCATAGCGATGGACGGGACCTAATGTGACTGCTGTACGTAGATATGGCGTTTCAACTTGTATGACAAACATTCGCAGACTTGTCTATGTGCAGCAGTCGCTCCTGGATATCTGATGATGGATAAAGGCGTCACATTATCAGAAACGTCATTCCTTGCCTAATTTTTTACTTACACATTTGCGATCCAGTCAGCATTAACGCAGAACTACTGCCTTCAAGTTTGACATCCAATAAGAAATGAAAAAAGTAATATTTTTTTCATGTGATATAATTACAAAATTAACAATTTCCGGGTGTTTTCCATTATCTGTGCCGTGAAACCATGCTTGTTGCCAAATTTTACGATGCTACAGACAGTAATTTTATAAGCGTTCCGATTTTACCGACTGACATACCACCCTAAAAATCCCATGAAATCCCATAAAACCCAATTTAACCTATAGCGGTACTTTCGTTTCAAATAGTTGGGTTTTTTGCAACCCTTTCTAGCATGGATACACTTCAAAAGGTAATGGGAAAGTTTAATAAACCTTTCAAAGTAGACACGAAATTAAGTTATAATAAAACTAAAATACTATACGACCATTGTCGTTGTGTTCTTCAGTCCGAAGACTTGTTTCCTGCAGCTCTCGATGCTACGCTACCCTGTGCAAGCTTCTTCATCTCCCAGTACCTACTGCAACCTACATCCTTCTGAATCTATTTAGTGTATACATCTCTTCGTCTCCCTCTACGATTTTTACCCTCCACGCTGCCCTCCAATACTAAATTGGTGATCCCTTGATGCCTCAGAATATGCCCTACCAACCGATCCCTTCTTCTAGTCAAGTTACGCCACAAACTCCTCTTCTCCCCAATCCTATTCAATACCTCCTCATTAGTTATGTGATATACCCATCTAATCTTCAGCATTCTTCTTTAGCACCACATTTCGAAAGCGTCTATTCTCTTCTTGTCCAAACTATTTATCGTCCATGTTTCACTTCCATACATGGCCACATTCCATACAAATACTTACAGAAACGACTTCCTGAAACTTAAATCTATATTTGATGTTAACAAATTTCTCTTCTTCAGAAACGCTTTCCTTGCCATTGCCAATCTACATTTTATATCCTCTCTACTTCAACCATCAACAGTTATTTTGCTACCCAGATAGCAAAACTCATTTACTACTTTAAGCGTCTCATTTCCTAATTTAATACCCTCAGCATCACCTGATTTAATTTGACTGCATTGCATTATCCTCGTTTTGCTTTTGTTGATGTTCATCTTATACCCTCCTTTCAAGACAATGTCCATTCCGTTCAACTGCTCTTCCAAGTCCTTTGCTGTCTCTGACAGAATTACAATGTCACCAGCGAACCTCAAAGTTTTTATTTCTTCTCCATGGATTTTAATACCTACTCCGAATTTTTCTTTTGTTTCCTTTACCGCTTGCACAATATACAGATTGAATAATATCAGGGACAGGTTACAACCCTGTCTCACTCCCTTTCCAACCGCTGCTTCCCTTTCATGCTCATCGAGTCTTATAACTACCATCTGGTTTCTTTACAAATTGTAAATAGCCTTCCGCTCCCTGTATTTTACTCCTGCCACCTTCAGAATTTGAAAGACAGTATTCCAGTCAACATTGTCAAAAGCTTTCTCTAAGTCTACAACTGCTAGAAACATAGGTTTGCCTTTCCTTAATCTTTCTTCTAAGATAAGTTGTAAGGTCAGTATTGCCTCACGTTTTGCAATATTTCTAAGCAATCCAAACTGATCTTCCCCGAGGTCGGCTTCTACTAATTCTTCCATTCCTCTGTAAAGAATTCGCGTTAGTATTTTGCAGCTCTGACTTATTAAACTGATAGTTCGGTAATTTTCACATCTGTCAACAGCAGCTTTCTTTGGGATTGAAATTATTATATTCTTCTTAAAGTCTGAGGGTATTTCGCCTTTCTCATATATCTTGCTCACCAGATGGTAGAGTTTTTGCTCTCCCAAGACTGTGAGTAGTTCTAATGGAATGTTGTCTACTCCCTAGTGTTATAAAGATATTTTTCCCTAAGACATTTACATTTCTTCTTTATCTGCGATAATGATGGAAGCAGAAGAAATGGATTAAAATTTGTGCTGCTGCCTGGACTCGAACCCGGGTCGTCTTGCTTGTTAGACACAAATGCTCACCATTACACCACCACAGCTCTACGGTTAACATTACTGCTCGAACTACCCAAGCTGAGTGCCCTCCCCAACACAAACTTCAGTTCATATCTTCTGGTTATTTTCCCTTACATTGTCACTACTGCCAGGCACTCTGGCATTTGAATAGCACCCCCGCATTGGTCACAAATGAACTGCATTACCACTGCTTGACCCTACACAGCATTACTACACTACTGGCCATTAAAATTGCTATACCAAGAAGAAATGCAGATGACAAATGGGCATTCATTGGACTACAACTGACATGAGATTACGTTTTCACGCAATTTGGGTGCATAGATCCTGAGAAATCAGTACCCAGAACAACCACCTCTGGCCGTAATAACGGCCTTAATACGCCTGGGCATTGAGTCAAACAGAGTTAGGATGGCGTGTACAGGTACAGCTGCCCATTCAGTTTCAACACGATACCACAGTTCATCAAGAGTAGCGACTGGCGGATTGTGATGAGCCAGTTGCTCGGCCACCATTGACCAGACGTTTTCAGTTGGTGAGATATCTGGAGAATGTGCTGACCAGGCCAGCAGTCAAACATTTTCTGTATCCAGTAAGGCCCGTACATAAACTGCAACATGCGGTCGTACATTATCCTGCTGAAATGTAGGGTTTCGCAGGGATCGAATGAAGGGCAGAGCCACGGGTCGTAACACATCTGAAATGTAACGCCCACTGTTCAAAGTGCCGTCAATGCGAACAAGCGGTGACCGAGACGTGAAACCAATGGCACCTTATACCATCACGCCGGGTGATACGCTAGTATGGCGATGACGAATACACGCTTCCAATGTGCGTTCACCGTGATGTCGCTAAACACGGATGCGACCATCATGACGCTGTAAACAGAACCTGGATTCATCCGAAAAAATGACGTTTTGCCATTCGTGCACCCAGGTTCGTCGTTGAGTACACCATCGCAGGCGCTCCTGTCTGTGATGCAGCGTCAAGGGTAACCGCAGCCATGGTCTCCGAGCTGATAGTCCATGCTGCCGCAAACGTCGTCGAACTGTTCGTGCAGATGGTTGTTGTCTTGCAAACGTCCCCATCTGTTGACTCAGGGATAAGATGCCTATCATGTCGACTGCTAGTGATACGAGGCCGTTGGGATCCAGCACGGCGTTCCGTATTACCCTCCTGAACCCACCGATTCCATATTCTGCTAACAGTATTGGATCTCGACCAACGCGAGCAGCAATGTCGCGATAGGATAAACCGCAATCGCGATAGGCTACAATCCGACCTTTATCAAAGTCGGAAACGTGATGGTACGCATTTCTCCTCCTTACACGAGCCATCACAACAACGTTTCGCCAGTCAACTGCTGTTTGTGTATGAGAAATGGGTTGGAATCTTTCCTAATGTCAGCACGTTGTAGGTGTCGCCACCGGCGCCAGTCGTGTATGAATGTTCTGAAAAGCTAATCATTTGCATATCACAGCACCTTCTCCCTGTAGGTTAAATTTCGCGTCTCTAGCACGTCATCTTCGTGGTGTAGCAATTTTAATGGCCAGTTAAACTTAACAGGGGACTGCGTGAGAACGTGACTTTTACCGTTCAGATGCCAAACTGCACGCAGAGCGCTCTCTTAACGCACGCTGTTCTGGCTCCGACGTGTAAACGGAAACTACCACTGAGACAAGCAAAGCTCAGTACAGGAGAAAACTTGGCGGGTGCTGCAGCAGACTCAGTCGCCGTGATCAATCTGAGCAGACAATCAGGTCGATCGCGTAGAACGGGCTCTCGCTCGTCAGCAGCAGTGCGTGACGTCACGGCCCGCTGTCAGCAGGGGCCCAGCTGACGGCCAGCTGATCCCAGCCATCTCGCACCCACTCGTCTGGTCTCGTGCACGTGCAGCGTCTCTTTACCAGCCTGTCACTCTGGATCACGCCACGTCCGTCCTGTCTGGGACAGCTGGCAATTACAAAACGTGCTGATAAATAGTGGTCGTTTTCAGCACTTTTCCCCGACAGAAAAAGCGGGCGCGTGTCGAGTGCGGACCGATGTTGCGAACACGGAACGCCTCCGCCTCCGCCGACACGGACGTTAAAAGGTTTTTGCCGGAGGGCCGGGCAGACGCGGCGGCCGCTGGCGCGGGGCGCACGTGCGCCGCTTGTTGTGGCCCGTGACGTCACGCGACCTTGGCGGCGCGCGGAGAAAGTCGCGGCTGTCACACGTGACGCGGTAGCGATACGGTAGGGGGGGGGGGGGGGGGGGGGGGGGGGGTGGACGCGCCGCCAGAGGGCAGGCCTGTCGCCACGCGTGCGCGCGCGGGCAGCCCCCGAGCACCGGCAGATCTCTATCGTTTCCGTACATCCCTCTTCTAAATGTTTAACGGGTCAGGAGTTATTATATTTGCGTACAGCAACAGTAACATCATCAGCTGCGAAGTTAGCGTAAGGAGGGCTTTCGTGAAGCGTTCAGTGAATTCGAAAGTAAAATTCTATGTACCGACTTGACATAAAATCCTAGGAAGTTCTGGTCTTACGTTAAATCAGTAAGTGGCTCGAAACAGCATATCCAGACACTCTGGGATGATGATGGCATTGAAACAGAGGATGACACGCGTAAAGCTGAAATACTAAACACCTTTTTCGAAAGCTGTTTCACAGAGAAAGACCGCACTGCAGTTCCTTCTCTAAATCTTCGCACAAACGAAAAAATGACTGACATCGAAATAACTGTCCAAACTGGAATCACTCAACAGAGGAAAGTCCACTGGACCTGACGGGATACCAATTCGATTCTACACAGCAGAGTACGCGAAAGAACTTGCCCCCTTCTAACAGCCGTGTACCGCAAGTCTCTAGAGGAACGGAAGGTTCCAAATGATACGAAAAGAGCACAGATAGTCCCAGACTTCAAGAAGGGTCGTCGAGCAGATGCGCAAAACTATAGACCTATATCTCTGACGTCGATCTCTTGTAGAATTTTAGAACATGTTTTTTGCTCGATTATCATGTCGTTTCTGGAAACCCAGAATCTACTCTGTAGGAATCAACACGGATTCCGGAAACAGCGATGGTGTCAGACTCAACTCACTTTATTTGTTCATGAGACCCAGAAAATATTACATACAGGCTCCCAGGTAGATGCCATTTTCCTTGACTTCCGGAAGGCGTTCGATACAGTTCCGCACTGTCGCCTGATAAAGTAAGAGCCTAAGGAATATCAGACCAGCTGTGTCGCTTGATTGAAGAGTTTTTAGCAAACAGAACACAGCATGTTGTTATCAATGGAGAGACGTCTACAGACGTTAAAGTAACCTCTGGCGTGCCATAGGGCATTGTTATGGGACCATTGATTTTCACAATATATATAAATGACCTAGAAGATAGTGTCGGAAGTTCCGTGCGGCTTTTCCGCGGATGATGCTGTAGCATACAGAGAAGTTGCAGCATTAGAAAATTGCAGCGAAATGCTGGAAGATCTGCAGCGGATAGGCACTTCGTGCAGGGAGTGGCAACTGACCCTTAACATAGACAAATGTAATGTATTTCGAATACATAGAAAGAAGGATCCTTTATTGTATGATTATATGATAGCGGAACAAACATTGGTAGCAGTTACTTCTGTAAAATATCTGGGAGTATGCGTGCGGAACGATTTGAAGTGGAATGATCATATAAAATTAATTGTTGGTAAGGCGGGTGCCAGGTTGAGATTGATTGGGAGAGTCCTTAGAAAATGCAGTCCATCAACAAAGGAGGTGGCTTACAAAACACTCGTTCGACCTATACTTGAGTATTGCTCATCAGTGTGGGATCCGGAGGAGATTGAGAAGATCCAAAGAAGAGCGGCGTGTTTCGTCACAGGGTTATTTGGTAAGCTTGATAGCGTTACGGAGATGTTTAGCAAACTCAAGTGGCAGACACTGCAACAGAGGCTCTCTGCATCGCAGTGTAGCTTGCTGTCCAGGTTTCGAGACGGTGCGTTTCTGGATGAGGTATCGAATATATTGCTTCCCCCTACTTATACCTCCCGAGGAGATCACGAATGTAAAATTAGAGAGATTCGAGCGCGCACGGAGGCTTTCCGGCAGTCGCTGGGTGGCTTGCGGAGTATAAATGTAGATGTAGAAATGTGACCCCATCAACAAGTCAAACATCGTACAGCGACGGTACCAAAAAACTGGTTCAAATGGCTCTGAGCACTATGGGACTTTACTTCTGAGGTCATCAGTCCCCTAGAACTCAGAACTACTTAAACCTAACTAACCTAAGGACATCACACACATCCATGCCCGTGGCAGGATTCGAACCTGCGACCGTAGCGGTCAAGCGGTTCCAGACTGTAGCGCCTAGAACCGTTCGGCCACTCCGGCCGGCTCAAAAAACTGGTGTATCATTTGGAGAAATGTGTTCGTGGGCAGGGTAACTACACTATGTGATCAAAAGTATACTCACACCTGGCTGAAAATGAGTTACAAGTTCGTGGTGCCCTCCATCGGTAATGCTGGAATTCAATATTGTGTTGGCCCATCCTTGTGACAGCTTCCACTCTCGCAGGCGTACATTCAATCAGGTGCTGGAAGGTTTCTTGGGGAATGCCAGCCCATGCTTCACGGAGTGCTGCACTGAGGAGAGGTACCGATTTTGGTCGGTGAGGTCTGGCACAAAGTCGGTGTTCCAAAACACCCCGAGGGTGGTCTACAGGATTCAGGTCAGGATTCTGTGCAGGTTAGTCCATTACAGGGATGTTATTGTCGTGTGACCACTCCGCCACAGGCCGTGCATTATGAACAGGTGCTCGATAGTGTTGAAAGATGCAATCACCATCCCCGAATTGTTCTTAAACAGCGGGAAGCACGAAGGCGCTTAAAACATCATTGTAGGCCTGTGCTGTGAGAGTGCCACTCAAAACAACAAGGTGTGCAAGCCACCTCCATGAAAAACACCACCACACCATAACACCACCGCCTCCAAATTTTACTGTTGGCGCTACACACGCTGGCAGATGACGTTCACCGGGCATTAGCCATTCCCATACCCTGCGATCGGACCGCCACTTTGGGTGCCGTGATTCGTCACTCCATACAACGTTTTTCCACTGTTCCATCGTTCAATGTTTACGCTCCTTACACCAAGCGAGGCGTCGTTTGACACTGGAGGTGATGTGGGGCTTACGAGCAGTCGCTCGACTATGAAATATGAGTTTTCTCATCTGCCACCTAACTGTGACAGTATTTGCAGTTGATCCTGGTGCCGTTTGGAATTCTTGTGTGATTGTCTGGATAGATGTCTGCCTATTACTCATTACGATCCTCTTCACTTGTCGGCGGTCTCTGTCAGTCAACGGACCAAGTCGACCTGTACGCTTTTCAGCTGTACGTGTCCCTTCACGTTTCCACTTCACTATCACATCGTAAAAGTGGACCTAGGGATGTTTAGGAGTGTGGAAATCTCGCGTACAGACGTTTGACACAAGTTAGACCCAATCACCTGACGACGTTCGAAAGTCCGTGAGTTCCGCAGAGCACCCTACTCTGCTCTCTCACGATGTCTAATGACTACTGAGTTCGCCGACATTGAGTACCTGACAATAGGTGGCAGCACAATGCAGCTAATATGAAAAACGTTGTTTTTGGGGGTGTCCGATACTTTTGATCACATACTGTATGTTGAGAAATAAATATAAGGACATTAAGAATGGACACGTAGAATGTTGATGAATTCAGTTTTATTTAAAAAGGATATAGAGCTTTCACATTAAAAAACAATCGGGGGCATTACGTTTCAACTCCTCTCATATATTGAGTGTATATAAAAGCAGTGATAATAGATATTCGTTTTTGAAAATAATTTTGACTTAAGGCTTAACTACCATCAATGCAGTTCTTTTACGACAGCGGCTACTTGGAAAACGTATGTCTGAAAATTACAATGTGACTTTCGTACGTTGAATCCATTCGTGTCGTCTTTACAGGGGCGGGAATTATTTCGGACGTTGCGCCTGCGCAGGTGGAGATCGCGACCCGCGAAACCGCAGAGCTCTGCGGGCAGCCTGCCTTTCAGGCGCCGAGGCGTTCCCACAGCCGGGGCTAGCCAAGCGTCTAGGGCCATTTGCATGGCTATCTTAATTTTGCTGCAGACCTGCCTGGAAAATGTTCGCCGGGCGAGGAAGCCGGCCAGACGCGGGGCCGTTCCCACGGCCTCGCCAAGAGGCCAGCGTAGCTGTTGCTTCTCCATCGCCTTACACACATGTTTACCACGCGTGTCTCCAGCTGTCATATTTCCCATGACATACACACCACCCTTACTTTTACTTTCAGAGGTTCTTGTTTGATGAACATACAAGCTATCCATATACAGGTTACTGTTAGTTTCTCCATGTCTGGATGATGACCATACAAGCTATCCATATACAGGTTACTGTTAGTTTCTCCATGTCTGGATGATGCTGATTCCGTTTACTCGATTAATGAAAAGCCGCTCCAGTTGTTTTTTTAGAACTTTTATTAAGCCCAGACACGACCGGTTTCGGCCTTTTCCTGACATTTTACGTTGCTTCTCTACAGCTTGGTAATGGCCTAATATAAAGGCCGAACCCTATAGGGTGCGGACTTAATAAAATTCTAAAATACACTGGAGCCTCTTTTTATTAATTATACAGGGTGTCACCGAATTCCTATTGCAGGCTTCTAGTTGTTGAAGGCGGTTGATGAAGTTTTGATAAGGAACCCAGGTCCGGAAAACACGGTTTGGATGTGAGATAAGCTTGAAAATCGTATCATTAGCAACGCCCTCACTTCACGGTACACAAACTGAGATCGGGTCGCCGCCATCAGTCACTGTTGCAACAGTGACATCAGTCACAATTTTCGTCCGACTGCAGTAGCAGCTGCGAGAAACATTCACAGCTGGGATGGTCGACTGTGGTGCTCCACGGACGTCCTTCGTAAATCAGAAGAGAACTCGAGGACAAGTACGGCACTCGAAATACTGCCCATGCCACGTGCTGCTCTAGCGCACAGGCCAGAGCGCATCGTGGATCCACTAACTGTTTTTACATGCAAACGGTACATTTCCGTACATTGGTTCCTTATCGAATCTTTATATACTAACAAGAGAACCTCCCCATCGCACCCCCCCCCCCCCTCATATTTAGTTATAACTTGGTACAGTGGCTAGGCCTTGAAATACTGAACACAGATCAATCGAGAAAACAGGAAGAAGTTGTGTGGAACTATGAAAAAAGTAAGCAAAATATACAAACTGAGTAGTCCATGCGTAAGATAGGCTACATCAAGGAGAGTATGAGCTGAGGAGTGCCGTGGTCCCGTGGTTAGTGTGAGCAGCTGTGGAATGAGAGGTCCTTGGTTCAAGTCTTCCCTCAAGGCAAAATTTTACTTTCTTTATTTTCGCAAAGTTACGATCTGTCCGTTCGTTCACTGACGTCTCTGTTCACTGTAATAAGTTTAGTGTCTGTGTTTGGGGACCGCACCGCAAAACCGTGCGATTAGTAGACGAAAGGACGTGCCTCTCCAATGGGAGCCGAAAACATTTCATCGCAAGGTCATAAGTCAACCGATTCCTCCACAGGAAAACACGTCTGATATATTCTATACGACACTGGTGACGGCATGTGCGTCACATGACAGGAATATGTTGTCGACTCACCTAACTTGTACACTTGGCGAATGGGTAAAAAGATTCTTCTACCTTGCCCGATTTAGGTTTTCTTGTGGATGTAATAATCACTCCCAAAAAAGTGATGAAAACATAAGAGGTTGTCACATAAACTGCAACAAATGATTGCAACAGTTTCACAGTCGCACAGTTTCAAATTTTTCCGTGTGTAGACGATCAAATCCTGCATATGTCCAAGCAAATCTGAACATGTCCAGGTATTTTGGAGTGCGAAGTTGATTATATGTGAGTGTCTGAACTTTGATAATTGTCTGTAAATAAAAAATTAAACTTTTCTCTCGATGGAAGACTTGAACCAAGGACCTCTCGTTTCGCAGCTGCTCACGCTAACCACGGGACCACGGCACTCCTGAGCTTACACTACCCTTGATGTTGCCTATCTTGCACATGGACTACTCAGTGTGTATATTTTGCTTATTTTTTCATAGCTCCACACAACTTCTTTCTGTTTTCTCGATTGATCTGTGTTCAGTTTTTCAAGGCCTATCCACTGTGCCAACGTATAACTAAATCAGAGGGGGGTGCGATGGGGAGGTTCCCTTGTAAGTGTACTCTCCAACTTTCGGGAATTCCTGTTTACAAAATTCGAGGAATTGTGTACGAGACCGTGTACGCAATAATTTCAATAAAATACGTCTTTGGAAACGTACCTTCTTCGTTCTACAAGCATTTCAAAGTAATGTTTAACTCATATACTTCAGCTGACGGAAAACAGCAATGTCACATTTGCCTCTTATGTTATGCAACAGTGTCGACAGGATGTAGGGTACTATAATCCGTTCATCATAAGACTAAACCTGATGTAAACATTACGCCATATATTATTCTGCGTTTGCTTGAATCTTATTGGATTTCGTTTCACGTGCAGCAGACGCCAAGCTGTGACCAGTACAATCAAGTACGATCATAAGGGTACGTTTTTTTCAATGTTACACGCACACAGGACAAGCGACAGCGTGCGGGAGCTCTACCAGCGCATTCGCCTTTGACGCCACTGGCCAGACAGTGGTCCAACTAACCTGCATCGATGTGAGAAGTTGCAGTTCAGATGTATAAATAGAGACGGGCAACGGAACAATATAGCTTCGAATGTCATTTAATTTTTGATGAGAATGAAATAATATTCGCAAAACTCCAGCACTACCGCGCGCTTCTTAGGTGACCAGACGGAAAGAATAAAATGCTCTCCTTCTCACTGGACATAGTATTATATTCACAGACAAGAACGATGAAAATTCGTAACTTAAAACATAGGATAATTTTTCTGAGCGAACCGTGTGTGATGCAAAATCCTACCGCAGGGATTTCACCGTACTATTGACTACTGAAGCCAGTGAAGGTATTAATTACAGTCACTCGTCTGGTAATCTCTTAGTTTCTCCCCCATTTGAATCCGAGAAATACGTTTCAGTTCTGGAACTCTCACTTGCTACGTTGATAAGGAGTCGATCAACAACAGAATCCACGAAGCCACCCGGGCGCCGCATTTTCTCCTCTTCTTCTTTTATGAGGTGTCATCCTACATTTGGCCAGCGTTCGGCAGTGACATGAAAAAACTGCGTGCGTTAAATGCCGTACGTATGGCAGCTTAACAGCCTTGTTATGCCTCGGGCCAAATAAATTAACTTGGCTCCAGATCAGTTCTGTTTCGTTCATATTGTAATGGTACAACGGCAAATGTAAAAAAGCAGCATTTGTATGGTGAGCTCGATGCTGTGAAAATGTTTGTTTTTCATGTTTCTGCGGCACATCTGTGGTATAAAACAATACGCATAGTCCAAATAAAGAATATTTAGTTTTTCATTTTTGCCTTAAGAAATTAAATTGTTGTGTTTTCTTAATTTAAGCAACCTCTGCTAACAGCCTTTCAACAAATATCGATAATTGAGAATTTATATCTGAAATGAGAACAGGAATTTGGCGTGCAATATGTAATTAAAAAAACAAGACGTGCACTATTCATAAAAAACGAACAGTTACGAGATGTAAGGTAACTCAAATTGAACGAGAAAAAAAATTGACTCACACGAGGCTTTTTTTATTATTTTTTTTAAAGGTAACCAGCGAATCATGTGCTGCAATTAGTCATGACGCTATTACGCTACCGATTCTGCTGTACACTAACTTGCGTTTTCGTTGCAACTGTATCTAATACAGCCCCTGGGAAAACTTCAAAGGCGACTATCTCTGTAAATTTATGACATACGATCAGAATAACCTATTTTTCGGCGCTTTTTAACCGTGTTCCACACGCGTGTTCACTACGGAATAGGAAGCTAACTCAGCAATTTCCATACTGCTTATTAACAACGCGACAATCAGAGCACAACAGTGCAGAGGCTGTGGCTATACACGATTTTTGAAATAAAAACTACATAACCAAAGCGTAATTAACAAAAACGTTGATGGCTGTTAATACATTTGAATATCTTAAAGTTCCATTTAAGGTAACTTAGTGGTAATATATCTCATACATAAGTACACTACTGGCCATTAAAGTCGCTACACCATGAACATGACGTGCTACAGACGCCAAATTTAACCGAAAAGAAGGAAGAAGATGCTGTGATATGCAAATGATTAGCTTTACAGAGCATTCACACAAGGTTGGCGCCGGTGGCGACACCTACAACGTGCTGACATGAGGAGGGTTTCCAACCGCTGTCTCATACACAAACAGCAGTTGACCGGCGTTGCCTGGTGAAACGTTGTTGTTATGCCTCGTGTAAGGAGGAGAAATGCGTACCATCACGTTTCAGACTTTGATAAAGGTCCAATTGTAGCCTATTGATTGCTGTTTATCGTATCGCGACATTGCTGCTCGCGTTGGTCGAGATCCAATGACTGTTAGCAGAATATGGAATCGGTGGGTTCAGGAAGGTAATACGGAATGGGTTCAGGAGAGTAATACGGAACGCCGTGCTGGATCCCAACGGCGTCGTATCACTAGCAGTCGAGATGACAGGCGTCTTATCCGCATGGCTGTAACCGATCGTGCAGCCACGTCTCGATCCCTGAGTCAACAGACCCGGACGTTTGCAAGACAACAACCAATCGCACGAACAGTTCGACGACGTTTGCATCAGCATGGACTTTCAGCTCGCAGACCGTGGCTGCGGTTACCCTTGACGCTGCCTCTCAGACAGGAGGACCTGCGATGGTGTACGCAACGACGAACTTGTGTGCACAAATGGCAAAACGTCATTTTTTCGGATGAATCCAGGTTCTGTTTACAGCATCACGATGGTCGCATCCGCGTTTGGCGACATCGCGGTGAACGCACATTGGAAGCGTGTATTCGTCATCGTCATACTGGCGTATTAAATGGAGTGATGGTACGGGGTGCCATTGGTTACACGCCTCTGTCACCTCTTGTTCGCACTGACGGCACTTTGAACAGTGGACGTTACATTTCAGATATGTTACGACCCGTGGCTCTACCCTTCATTCGATCCCTGCGAAACCCTACATTTCAGCAGGATAATGCACGACCGCATGTTGCAGGTCTTGTACGGGCCTTTCTAGATACAGAAAATGTCCGACTGCTGCCCTGGCCAGCACATTCTCCAGATCTCTCACCAATTGAATATGTCTGATTAATGATGGCCGAGCAACTGGCTCATCACAATACGCCAGTCGCTACTCTTGATGAACTGTAGTATCGTGTTGAAGCTGAATGGGCAGCTGTACCTGTACACGCAATCCAAACCGTTTGATTCAATGCCCAGGTGTATCTAGGCCGTTATTACGGCCAGAGGTGGTTGTTGTGGGAACTGATTTCTCAGGATCTATGCACCCAAATTGCGTGAAAATGTAATCACATGTCAGTTCTAGTATAATACATTTGTCCAATGAATACCCATTTGTCATTTGCATTTCTTCTTGGTGTAGTAATTTTAATGGCCAGTAGTGTTTCTTTTTTTTTGTGGTTTTAGGGTGCACAGCTTCAATGGTCATTAGCGCCCAGACTACGTTAGGAATGCACCGCGAGGCACAAGTTTAAAACAGCAACTAAAAGGGAAAACACGATAAAAGACAGATGGGCAGGCATAGGATTAAAAAAAAAAAAAAAAAAAACAGCATAATCAAATGTCCTTAGACAGGTTTGTCAAGTTGATAAAACGAAGAATGCGAACAGCTGCTCCTGGGTCATCCGCTAAAATGGCCAAGATCAAGACGCAGTGTATTAAAATCCGGACAGGACGTTAAAATGTGGAGGACCGTCAGCAATTGCCCACATGGGCAGAACGGCGCCGGCGCAGCCGTCAGCAGATGGCGATGGCTGAACCGGCAGTGTCCAATTCGTAACCGGGCCAAAACGACATCCTCCCGCCGAGAAGGGCGTGAAGAGGTCGTCCAAGCCGCGGGAAGATGTTTCAAGGCCCGAAGCTTGTTGTCCGTAAGTGCAGCCCAATCGGCATGCCACAGCGATAAAATGCGCCTACAAATTACCCTGCTACAATCTGATGAAGGGACACAACAAGAAGCTGTCCGGGGCTGGAGGACCGCAGCCTTGGCCGCGCCATCTGCAGCTACGTTCCCAGGGATACCGACACGGCCAGGAACCCACATAAAGCTAACCGGAGAACTGTCGTCCGCCAGCTGCTGAAGAGAGCGTTGGGTCCGGTGCACGAAAGGGTGAACCAGATACGGATCACTGAGGCTCTGGATGGCGCTCAGGGAATCAGAGCAGATGACATAAGCAGAATGTCGGAGGCGGCGGATGTAAAGAACAGCCTGATAGAGGGCAAATAGCTCAGCTGTGAAGACCGAACAATGGCCATGGAGCCGGTATTTGAAACTGTATGCCCCGACAATAAAAGAACACCCGACACCGTCATTGGTCTTAGAGCCATCTGTATAAATTAAGATCGTATTAATGAACTTCGAACGAAGTTCGACAAACCGTGAGTGATATACCGAACCTGGGGTAACCTCCTTTGGGAGCGAGCTGAGGTCAAGGTGAACGCGAACCTGAGCCTGGAGACAAGGTGGCGTGTGGCTCTCGCCCACTCTAAAGGTTGCAGGCAGTGAAAAATCAAGGTGTTGAAGGAGGCGACGAGAGCCAACTCCAGGGGGTAGCAGGGCAGAGACATACAACCCGTATTGACGGTCGAGAGAGTCGTCAAAAAAGGAACGATAAGACGGGTGGTCGGGCATTGACAGTAGCCGACAGGCATACCGCCAAAGCAGTATATCGCGCCGGTAGGTGAGTGGCAATTCACCGGCTTCAGCATGAAGACTCTCGACGGGACTAGTATAAAACGCTCCGATCGCAAGACGTAAACCCCGATGTTGTATGGAGTTGAGGCGGCGTAAGATGGACGGCCGTGCAGAGGAGTATACGAAGCTCCCATAATCCAGCTTGGAGCGGACGATCGACCGATATAGGCGAAGTAGGACGGTTCGATCCGCTCCCCACGACATACCACTGAGAACACGGAGGACATTTAGAGAACTGGTACAACGGGCAGCCAAATATGACACATGTGGAGACCAGCTAAGTTTCCTGTCAAATGTGAGACCTAAAAATTTTGTTGTCTCCATGAATGGGAGAGCAACGGGACCGAGTCGTAAGGACGGTGGGAGAAACTCTTTGTAGCGCCAGAAGTTAATACAGACCGTCTTCTTGGCAGAAAAACGGAAGGCATTGGCGACACTCCAGGAGTAAAGACGGTCAAGAGAACGCTAAAGACAGCGCTCCAGGAAACATGTACGCTGCGCGCTGCAATAGATGGTAAAATCGTCCACGAAAAGGGATCCTGATACATCAGCTGGGAGGCAATCCATTATTGGATTGATCGCTATGGCGAAGAGAGCGACGCTCAAAACTGTGCCCTGTGGCACCCCATTCTCCTGGCGAAAGGTGTCTGACAGGACAGAACCCACACGCATCCTGAACTGTCGATCCATTAAAAAGGAACGAATAAAAAGAGGGAGGCGACCGCGAAGGCCCCATGTATGCATGGTGCGGAGAATGCCCGCCCTCCAACAGGTGTCGTAAGCCTTCTCCAAATCAAAGAAAACAGCCGCGGTCGGGCGCTTCCGCAAGAAGTTATTCATAATGAAGGTCGACAAGGTAACCAGATGGTCAACAGCAGAGCGGCGCCTAGGAAATCCACATTGTACATTGGTAAGTAGGCGTCGAGATTCGAGCAGCCAAACCAAACGAGAGTTAACCATTCGCTCCATCACCTTACAGACACAGCTTGTAAGCGAGATGGGTCGATAACTGGAAGGCAAGTGCTTGTCCTTCCCCGGCTTAGGAATCGGTACAACAACAGACTCGCGCCAGCATGCGGGACGGGAACATGTCCCTCAATCCAGATGCGATTATAAGTACGAAGAAGGAAACCTTTACCCGCAGGAGAAAGGTTCTTCAGCATCTGAATATGAATAGAATCAGGCCCTGGAGCGGAGGACCGTGACCGGGCAAGTGCGTTTTCGAGTTCCCTCATGGTGAATGGGGCATTATAACTTTCACGATTCGAGGAGCGGAAGTTAGATGGCCTAGCCTCTTCTGCCTGTTTTCGGGGGAGGAAGGCAGGGTGGTAATGAGCGGAGCTCGAAACCTCTGCGAAAAAGCGGCCGAAGGCATTGGAGACATCCTCAGGGGCCACAAGGACGTCATTCGCGACCGCCAAGCCACAAACTGGTGAGTGGACCTTAGTGCCAGATAGACGGCGCAGGCCACCCCAGACAACAGAAGAAGGAGTAAAACTGTTGAAGGTGCTTGTGAAAGCAGCCCAGCTGGCATTCTTGCTTTCTTTAATAATACGACGGCACTGCGCTCGTAATCGTTTATAAGTGATACAATTCGCCACTGTAGGGTGGCGTTTAAAGGTGCGTAAAGCACGTCGACGAGCACGTAAAGCGTCTCTACATGCTGCGGTCCACCAGGGGACCGGTACGCGACGTGGAGAGGAAGTAGTGTGAGGGATGGAATATTCAGCAGCAGTGAGAATGACTTCCGTGAGGTGTGCGACCTGACTATCGCAGCTTGTGAAGGTTTGATCCTGAAAGGTCGCCCTGGAAGAGAAGAGCCCCCAGTCTACTTTGGAGATGTTCCAACTAGTTGAGCACGGAGAGGGGGTATGATGCAGGAGATGGATAACACACGGGAAGTGGTCGCTCGAATATGTATCAGAAAGTGCATACCACTCAAACCTGCGGGCAAGTTGGGTAGTACATATAGAGAGGTCTAAATGGGAATAGGTGTGAGATGTGTCCAAAAGAAAAGTAGGAGCGCCAGTATTGAGGCAGACAAGATTGAGCTGGTTGAAAAGGTCTGCTAACAGGGAGCCCCTCGGGCAGGATGCTGGAGAGCCCCAAAGGGGATGGTGGGCATTGAAGTCTCCAGTTAACAAAAATGGTGCAGGTAGCTGAGCAATAATTTGCATCATGTTTGCCCTGGTAACGGCAGACGACGATGGAGTGTAATCGGTACAAATGGAAAATGGAAAAGTGGGGAGAGTAATTCGGATGGCAACTGCCTGCAGGCCGGTGTGCAATGTGATGGGATCGTAGTAAATATCATCCCGGACCAGCAACATAACCCCGCCATGAGCCGGAATACCTACCACAGGGGGTAGGTCAAAACGCACAGAGGTGTAGTGTGCCAAGGCAATCTGATCGCATGGGCGTAGCTTCGTTTCCTGGAAGGCTACGACGAGCGGACGGTGCAAGCGGAGCAGCAACTTCAAGTCCTCTCGGTTGGAGCGAATGCTGCGAATATTCCAGTGAATAACTGCCATCGTGAGAAAAAAAGGAAGATGAAAGAAGGGGTTACCTCGAACTCCGCTGAGGGCCTGGCTTCGAGCGAGCACTGCCGCCGCTATCAGTAGGCGGACAGTCATCGTCCATGGGGTCTATAGGGTCATCGGCCATCTTGTTAAGATGGCCGGGAGGGGGAGCTTCCTCCGCCGGTGGACGGCCAGATGTTCGGCTACCAGCGGTGCGGCCAGGCGAAACGGATGACGGCCTGGGGCGGCAACCGATGGGTGGCGCAGGAGAAGAAATGCGCCGTGGCGGAGGAGAACTGTGCTTCCTATGAGCCTTCTTGGAAGGTCGTTTAGTGGAAGTACTGGTCGACGGCTGGGAGTTCGAGGTGTGTAGGAAGTCTGCACAGGACGGTTCCTTCTTGAAGGCCCGCGTATCTGACTTCTGGGTCTTCGTCTTGGCAGAAGCTGATGAAGGTGCTTGTGTCTGAGGGGTGACGGGAGGAAGAGGAGACGTCGACCGTGCGATCTTAGCACTGGCCGAACGGACGACCGTGGTGCTGAAGGTCAGATCGCATGTCTGCGTCGCTACCTCCATGGAAGTCCGAGGAGAGGCGAGGACAGTACTGTATTTCCCCGCTGGGAGCAGCGTGGGCTTCCTACTAGCAAATAGCTTGCGAGCAGCCGAGGTGGACACTTTCTCTTGGACCCGAATTTCTTGGATACAGCGTTCTTCCTTGTAGATGGGACAGTCGCGGGAGGTCGCTGCATGGTCACCCTGACAGTTCACACAACGAGGAGACGGAGGAGGACAGTCACCCTCATGGGCATCCCTGCCACAAGTGACACATTTAGCCGCATTGGAACAAGACTGGCGAGTGTGATTAAAACGCTGACACTGGTAGCAGCGCGTAGGTGTCGGGACATAGGGGCGAACAGAAATAACCTCGTAGCCCGCTTTGATGCGTGACGGGGGCTGAACACTATCAAAGGTCAAGAAAAGTGTCCGGGTCGGGACAAGGTCATTGTTGGCCTTTTTCATGACCCTATGGACAGCCGTCACGCCCTGCTCAGCGAGGAAAGACTGAATCTCCTCGTCAGTCAATCCGTCGAGTGATCTAGTATATACCACACCACGAGACGAATTCAAAGTGCAGTGAGCCTCCACCCGGACAGGGAACGTGTACAGGAGTGTGGCCCAAAGCAGTTTTTGTGCCTGAAAGGCGCTCTCAGTTTCTAGTAACAAGGTACCGTTACGCAACCTGGTACAAGACTTGACAGATCCGGCTATGGCATCTACGCCCTTCTGGATAACGAAAGGGTTGACAGAGGAAAAATCCTTTCCGTCCTCAGATCGAGAAACTACGAGGAACTGTGGGGCAGGCGGTAGTACTTTTGTCACTGGTGGCTGGTCAAGTTTCCGTTTGTGGGCAGAAGTCGAGAGAGAAGAAGAAGAGAAATCCATTGCGGAGGAATCCCCCATGATTGCCAGCGTCTCCGATGGCGAGCTCCTCCCTTGTGGGGGCCCTCTCTGAGGGCACTCCCGCCTTAGGTGAATGTTTACACCTCAGGTCACACCTCCCGGGAAACAGACGGAGGGACCAATCGGCATGGTCAGAAGGTATCAGCTCAGGCAATCACCCCTCCCTTGGCCTGGCCTTTACCAGGGGGTACGCGCGTGCCTTACTTGTCTACCCAGGGCGGGGAATTACGCGTTACCCCGTCACCGGCTACGCGTGCGAACGCGTGGGTCGGCCTTCAGGCACGCACAGGGAGGGAGGAAGGAAGAAGAGGAAAAAGAAGGGAGAGAGGGAGAGAAAGGACAGACTGTCTCAAACGCCGAGGCGGAGACCAGAGAAGGCAAGGAGAAAGAGGCAAGGAGAAGGAGGCAAGGAGAAGGGGGCAAGGGAAAAGGTAAGTAAGACAGTGAGATGGAGAAGAACAAAGAAAGGAACCAACCAAAGGAAGGAAGGAACCAGAAGAAGTGAAAAACCAAGAAGACCGCAAATAGAGGTCGTGGAACCGTCCGTCTCCGGACGCAGGCGCTAACCACCCCATTGAGGGGGAGGGACTCCTTTTAGTCGCCTCTTACGTCAGGCAGGAATACCTCGGGCCTATTCTAACCCCCGGACCCGCAGGGGGGATGGCCAGTAGTGTAGGACCTACTCCCAATAGCGTAACAACACCAATGTACGTGTGCACGGCTTCTGATCATTCATCGCGTTTTTGTTTGTTTACATCTGGTTTATTCTTACGATGAACAGAGTATAGGTTAAATGATTATCTGATGCCCCACGACGTCTCAAGTGACGATTTCGGCAGTGATGGATAGTCGGAAGCAACCCAGCTGCGTTGCTACCGTAACAGTCGGAGGTAACCGTATTGCATGTTTTCTTACTGGGTGTATGAAGACTTTACACAGACAGACGAGGATCTGCCCACCAACGATCAGGGTGGCGCAAAACAGGAGCGATGGACGGAGGGAGGTTCGAAGGCGCGATGTGTATATCGACGCTGGTGGTCGCTACTTTGTGGAGCTCTCAGTGCAGGACTGCCGTGTCCTGAGCGAGCTGTACCTGTCTATAGTTTCCTTTGGAATAATACGTATTTTCAGTTCTTTATTTAAATTCCTGTCACAGTTGCGTGTAATTTACAATGGTGTCTAGTTTCGAGCGTAGACGTCCATTTTCAAACAACACCTGCACTAAAAGCACTTATGAAAGCAGAATCCGACTGACATATATTTGGGTAACGTCCACACAACACATGCTCACACAACAAATACGATGTGATCTTATTACACATGTGATACATTCAACAGGTGAAACTCCACTGAATCTTGAATGTATCACGCGTGTAATAAGATCACATCGTATCTGTTGTGTGACCATGTGTTGTGTGGACGTTAACCCAAATATATCTCAGTCGGATTCTGCTTTCATAAGCGCTTTTAGTGCAGGTGTTGTTTGAAAATGAACGGCTACGCTCGCAAGTAGACACCATTGTAAATTACACGCAACTCTGAGAGAAATTTAAATAAAGAGTTATCAAAATTTAAGTTGCTAGTACTTCCCCAAGAAAATGTTGGAACAAAGCAAATTTTTAAGTTTTACTACAGAGAAAACGTATGTGCTGAGTCATGCCTACTTAAATTTCTTACAAGGGAACCTCCCCATCGCACCCCCTCAGATTTAGTTATAAGTTGGCACTGTGGATAGGCCTTGAAAAACTGAACACAAGTCAATCGAGAAAACAGGAAGAAGTTGTGTAGAACTATGAAAAAATAAGCAAAATATACAAACTGAGTACTCCACGTGCAAGATAGGTAACATCAAGGATAATGTGAACTCAGGAGCGCCGTGGTCCCGTGGTTGGCGTGAGCAGCTGCCGAAGGAGAGGTCCTTGGTTCAAGTCTTCCCTCGAATGAAAAGGTTAATTTTTTTTATTTTCGCAACCCGTGGTTAGCGTGAGCAGCTGCGGAACGAGAGGTCCTTGGTTCAAGACTTCCCTCGAGTGAAAAATTTACTTTCTTTATTTTCGCAAAGTTATGATCTGTCCGTTCGTTCATTGACGTCTCTGTTCACTGTAATAAGTTTAGTGTCTGTGCTTTGTTATTGAAGTCGCGAGCTATATTTGCTGGATTCATATTGCCCACGGAATACATCTCACGTATTTAATGCACTCTCGTCCAAAGTAGCGAACAGTCAGCTGCCAGCCAGGGAGCCTCGTTAGCAGGAATACTCTCTCTTCCGTGCGCTGTAGACTACTGACGTCGGTGTTTCGATGTTTGTTTAGGTGTAGCGTCCCCATACTACGGCGCAGTCACCTCGCATCGGAGGGACGGACACACAATAACTGTCTGAAAATAAAAAATTAAACTTTTAACTCGAGGGAAGACATGAACCAAGGACCTCTCGGTCAGCAACTGCTCACACTAACCACGGCGCTCCTGAGCTCACACTATCCTTGATGCCTTTCTTGCGCACGGACTACTCACTTTGTGTATTTTGCTTATTTTTTTATAGTTCTACACAACTTCTTCCTGTTTTCTCGATTGACTTGTGTTCAGTTTTTCAAGGCCTATCCACTGTGCCAACTTGTAACTAAATGTGAGGGGGAGGGGGGGGGACGATGGGGAGGTTCCCCTGTGAGCAGCCGGTCGCCCCTTTTCGGCGCGTGCGCGCGCTGAGGTCGCCGCCCCGCTACCGCATTAGGAGCTGGCCGCCGCGGCTCACGGCGCATCCCGTGTCGCGCAGACAAAAGGCGGTCGCGTGCCCGCGGGGAAGTCCCGCAGCGCCCACCGCACAATGGCCGCCTCGGCGCGCCGCGACGCCACGCGCATAGCCAAGCGGCGCGCGCCTCGCATACCAACGGCCGCGGGTTCCGCAGGAAGGACATCCTGCGTCCCGCCACGGCCCGTATAGACAGCCGCTGCCGCCTAGCCTCACACCTACACTCAGGCGGACCTCGCCGCGCTTACGTAACGCGCCAATCTTTAAATGGAGATGAACAAACCACACTACCGTCTGATTTGTTATTGTTAATTGTTGGTAAGGAGGGGACCAGGTTGAGATTCATTGGGAGAGTCCTTAGAAAATGTAGTCCACCAACAAAGGATGTGGCTTACAATACACTCGTTCGACCTATACTTGAGTATTGTTCATCAGTGTGGGATCCGTATCAGGTCGGGTTGACAGAGGAGATAGAGAAGATCCAAAGAAGAGCGGCGCGTTTCGTCACAGGGTTATTTGGTAAGCGTGATGGCGTTACGGAGATGTTTAGAAAACTCAAGTGGCAGACTCTGCAAGAGAGGCGCTCTGCATCGCGGTGTAGCTTGCTGTCCAGGTTTCGAGTGGGTATCGAATATATTGCTTCTCCCTACTTACACCTCCCGAGGAGATCACGAATGTAAAATTAGAGAGATTCGAGCGCACACGGAGGCTTTCCGGCAGTCGTTCTTCCCGCGAACCATACGCGACTGGAACAAGAAAGGGAGGTAATGACGGTGGCACGTAAAGTGCCCTCCGCCACACACCGTTGGGTGGCTTGCGGAGTATAGATGTAGATTTGGCTACGCTACATGCAAACTCGTCACACCCAGTCCTGTCTCGATCATCCGTTTTCCAACTCCAAGCAAAAGATTTTGAAAGACTGTGACAGTTTTCTTATTCTTCTCCTCATCGTCCTGATCTTCCTTCCTACATCTCAGTTCTGATAGTACTACGTGAAATGAGTTTTCTTATAGGACAACTATCCAATCAGTTCCACCCAATAATATCCAAACAGCAGACTCTGTACACAATTTAGTAAATTGCCAATACTAAACTCTTAAAAAACAACAAATTCATATAACTTACAAAATTTGACAAATGATTAAAGAGTGAGGTTTAAAAACAATATCGGCGGCTTGCCACCATAAAATCAGGAACCTTTTACAATTGTTTTAGAGCTTACCCCAAAAGACAAAATCCAATAATAAGTTAACTTGGCATTACAATTTAAAATGATTTATATAAAAGAACTTTAAGTAATGGCGCTTGGCACCATAAAATGATAGAAGCGCAACACACAACCAATAATAATAACAAAATTATAATTTGATACAGCCAAAAGGGGAGGGCAACTCCCAACGCAATCACAGACGAGCGAGCTCTCAACACTTCGGAGCCTTCCCACTCGAAACGGTCACCGAAATAAAACGCTGAGAGCTCCCCGACATGCCTCCCACAACTGCCCATCACTTACGCACCTTGGCTATGATCTGTAACACACGACAGATAATATCGACACAAGATAAAATTCAAAAATACAGTATAACATCCCGACAGCACATGATAACCACGGCGCCATTAACTCGGGCGCTCTTAATAAGTGCCGGAAGCCAACACACACAAATCTCAAACAATTCTCGCTTCCTAAAACGAAACAATAAAAGCCAAGCGCACCTGAATAGTCAAACCACAGTCTTATAAGTGCCTTAACGACACCAAACGCGACTATTCCACCAAGTTAATAATAACACAGTAAAAAAAAAAATACAGAACATACCACTAAATGCTTTTACACAACCAAATTGACTAGATCGTGTTGTTCAGGTCCCAGAAGACTACATATACCAAGCAGCAGTAATGCACCGTGTATACACTGTACAAAACCGCCCTTCCTAGGCAGAGTTTACCTAACACCTCGACTGCCAAATGTACCATACATGAACGCAACTCCGGGCAGGACTCCAGTTGAGCAAATAAATTAGTACCAACAAATATCGTAACGAGCCACACACACAGCAAAAAGTTCCAACAACACCGTCCGACATCAGGCAAGTTCAAAAACCGCTGCTGGAACTTCCAGGGGAAAATCTGAAGAGCCAACCGAGCCCACGCCCTAACCTGGCAGACGACTCCAAAATTAAGCAACTAGTTGTCTCCGGGCCAGAGTATCACAGGACCCCACCGGACCTCCATATCAGACAGGCAGGCAGAACAAGTACGCCGACTCCAGTTAATCACCACCGCATGGCCAGCACAGCGGCGAGTCGCCTCCGCCCCAAACCACTCTGCTCATATTGCGAGGCTTAGCGCTAGTCACTAGCCGGTCAGGCAGAGTGAACTTCACGTTCCGTGTAATACCCGGAAAAACAACTACCCTCTCGCTTTCCGCCGGCCACCGCAAACACACGCCAGCGACGTCATAGCAAATCGCCACCGGAGCGCCACCCGCACCAGGACAGCCAACTATAATCGATTACAGTGCGCGCTCTGAACAAGATCACAGGTTAGCGGCGCGCGCGTCATATCACTAGGTGCTGTCAAATTTTCAGTTGCCACCTCGGAAAAAAATCATTCTGTGACCACACTTTTTTCAGCGATGGATAACTTTGCAGAGACCTTTGTTGCAGTTCAGCAGACGCACCATCTCGCAAATCACCTCGTCCTGAATTTCGAAATGCCTGTCAGTCAGCGGCTTCTTCATCGAAGGAAACAGGAAGCAGTCACTGGGCGCCATGCATGGGAGTCTGCACAAATTCATCCCGGCGGACTGGGGCAGGACTCAAAAATTACTATTTTTCCATACAAACGGGTCGGTTGGTTGCCATAATAACTACATTTTATAGCTCACATGGTCCGCCCCCGGTAGCTTAGTGGTCAGCGCGACAGACTGTCAATCCTAAGGGCCCAGGTTCGATTCCCGGATGGGTCGCAGATTTTCTCCGCTCAGGGACTGGGTGCTGTGTTGTCCTAATCATCATCATTACAACCCCATCGACGCGCAAGTCGCCGAAGTGGCGTCAACTCGAAAGACTTGCACCCGGCGAACGGTCTACCCGACGGGAGGCCCTAGTCACACGACATTATTATTATAGCTCACACAAAAAATATTTCATCCCACAAAATTGATGCTGAACCACTCAGTACATGATTGAAAACTATGTACTCCAAATTCATTTTATGAGAGGGGGTGAGTGCCAAATATGCTTCCGCAACTCCGCCTTCGGACGACGATGGTGCAGTTTTTGAAAATGGTTCAAATGGCTCTGAGCACTATGGGACTTAACATCCGAGGTCATCAGTCCCCTAGACATAGAACTACTTAAACCTAACTAATCTCGGGACATCACACTTATCCATGCCCGAGGCAGAATTTGAACCTGCGACCGTAGAGGTCGCGCGGTTCCAGACTGTAGCGCTTAGAACCTCTCGGCCATCCCGGCCGGCTGCAGTGTTAGAAGAACAGAAAAGTATGTGTGTGTGGGGGGGGGGGGGCAGGTGGGAGGGAGGGGGTTATACAAATTTTGACAGCCCAAAGAGGCTGTATGTGAAATGGTGTGCTGTGCAGAACGAGATGTAGCAAAGATACGGTCTCCCGCAACTTTATCAGGACAGTATGTTCCAGTGCCAGTTTGCCTTCTGAGCATAATGTGTTAGTACAACACCATGATCGTCCCAAAGAAACATTCAGCATCACCATGCCCAATGACGGTAGCGTCTTCGCCTTAATCGGCGGTGCCAAATCGACAATTTCCACTGCTTACCATCCTAACTTGTCACGAAGTTGCGCTCTGCCGAAACTAAGGTTCAGTACTTTTGGTACACTACATAAATGAGTAGTAAATGGTAGGATTATTGGTAGTACTGGTAGGGAAAGAAACATAAATGAATATGTGAGAGAGAAACAGTGGGCCTTATAACGATATGTTTACGTAATGTGTATACATAAACATACATTTATAAATGTCCCCGTTCGTAGTCGCTAATTATAACAATGTGTTTACTTTTGTGCTGTAAAATATAGCTATAATCAGCGGTGGAAATATATTTGCGAACGCCGACCGTGTGCGGCTGTTTCTTGTTGGATCGTCTGATCAGTCGGAAGTTGCATTGCAGAGGAGAGCAAATGCCTATTCAAAATATAATTATTTTTGGATAATTCAACATGAATTTCCTAAGGGACCCTAGTTTATCATGCATTTACCAGTAGAATATGGCGCGGAGAAATATTTCGCCGCATGCAACTTCCGTTCGATTTCCACGAAAGAATTCGTGACTGAACTGTCTATTTGGCAGAAACATAAAGAAACTTAAATAACTTCATGAAGGAGTGAGACATAGAGTCTATACTAAATAAATAGTCCATACACTAGTTCCATTTAGCTATGAATTTATGGCAATTAATAGATGAACTTACACTGCAATGAAGGATTTAACATGGATGCCGTTTTGACTGGCACTTCTCTTCTCGTAATGAAAACAATTCCTTTGACGTTTTCACATACACGTTGCGCAATCAATCTACTGCTATGCGGTATTGCACTTTTAGTATTGCACTTTTACTTTACACTAAAATAATATCGTTTTTAACAACAATAATACGGCGGCAAGACATGCGCGTCCGACACAAGTTACAAGAGACAAGCAAGAGACAAGAGAAGAAAAAAAAACTGAGTAACTGTTCATCGAGAATATCTCGTACGTCAAAAGAATGCGTAAAAGTGTTCTTCTTCTGTCCGTTTTTCGCGCCGCGGTTTTCAAAGTCAATAACTCACTGCATCTCTGACGGCGCTTCGACAATAAACAAGTTACGTCACAGGACGTTCGTGTTTTACATTCTCACAACACTATTTGCTGACTGTAGCTGTTGCCGAGCGACTGCTCGATTAGTGAGTGATTTAAAATGATAAGGCAATCACATAATGCTACAGCCTACAACTTTTTTACTTTTTGTTCATTTGTTTGTTTGTTTTTTTGCACATAATTAGAATCGCACATCGTTAACTATAAGTCCATTGTGTGTTCTATACCTATACAAAATATACATTGCATTTTGTACGCAATAAAAATTAGTTTACCGAGTAGCTTCCGGACTGTTATCCAGTCAAAGCAGTTACTTTTGATGCACGTACAGTTTACATGCATAAACATAAAAATCTACACAATTATTATTCTTATTTTGTACTCAGTAGGACATTCTTCAACATGATCAAAGGCAAGAATGTCGTATTATTGTTGTTATGTGGGAAAGTTATTTACGAGTAACAGAAAAATGTTTACATAAACTCGGCAATATTTGATTTGTTTTTAGCTGTTTTTTATTTTATCTTTTTTTAAAGGAAATTGCGGTTTCGAGCTCTATATGACAAACCCGTATTGGTTTTCTATTTTTACTACAACATCCCCCCGTTTCAAATTACAAATCACCAATTTTCGAATACAGCCTGAATAAAACATTGACAATTACAATCTTGCTATAAATACTTTTTATCTTTAACTAACATGCAGGAGAATAACTACATACAACAAAAATGTTTCGCACGTTACACACCTCTTTATATAACCTCACTCAGTTTGTAAATGTTTCACGGCTTCGCCGATTACTATGGAAACCTACCAAACCACCGATGGCATACGCAAACAAAGAGATCGAAATATGGTAACCTCAGACAGATACGCAACACACCTAACGTACAGCTGACGCTGTTACACTCTCGACGACCAAGGCTACTAGGAAAATTACCGTAGCCTACGGTAGTTTTGGAAGTCTTGTTATACCGAGAGAACCAGCAGTCGCCCATGGTGACTGGACAGATAAAGAACTGATCTGGATTGTCCAGAAACAGCTGCAACATTTCTGCTGCTGCCGAACATGAATGACTGCAAGATCGTCTATCTAATCGATGGTCTGCGCCGTTTTGTTTCAAGTCTTCTAGCGACGTGATAACGTAGTATGGCGGGAAGATTTCAATGTGCATCACGATTGCAGACGTGAGCAGAAATTAACTGCGAGACTTCATTTTGCCAAGGACACAATTAAAAGTTTTACGACGAACCTTTGTACCGTCAAGTGGAAAGAAGACATGCAATGCTTCCAGTAGCTTCACCTAATCGAGCTGTTGTAGTGCCAACCTACACTTCATTGTTTTCTATGCCAGTAATGCAGGTGGTCGGGTTCTACTGCCAACTCCAAAAGATAAAAGGAAGCTGTAATTGCAAAACGCTCAGAATAGAAGACACCATCAACGAAATGTGAATCTGGCGAGTACCCAATACAAGCCTCCACACGTAACGGTATGTCCTCGATGCCAGACAAAGCCTTGTTTAGTACCTGGAGTTGCAGGAAACCAGACTGATTCCGCGATCAAAATGGCGCGGCGCGTTAGTTCGGAGCGCTTCATAACCGAATTTTTAAGAGGAAAAAAAAAGAACCATTCAAACGTCAACATTTCGGTAAGACATACGGTTACATATCGCCCAGAGAATGAGTGCTTCCAAAATGTTGCACTTCCACGCCAACGATTATGTGACGAAGCGCACTGCTCTTATTTGGATGTTCTCCACCTCCTCCGTTAATCCAACTTGGTAAAAGCGACATTTTGTTTTACGTGGTCCCTCCGCTTTAGATTGTTCCAGATGACTACTTCTTTGAACCTTATAGCAGTTACTGTTACCAGCAATTCGCCGCCACACATGTAACCGCACAGTAGCGGATTTTTCTCCTAATTAGCCAGTCCCTGCACCAAAAGCCTATCTTCTACAGGTTTTCCTGCAGGTCGCTACAGTTTTCGGGCGTTGCTGCCTTGCTACAGATAACAGTATACAACACGAATAGCCCTACAGAGCCTCAAATGTTCTCCATTAGATGATTAATGTACCTAATAACGATCCTATCACACTCCTAGAGGTTCTTCCGAAGTTACCTTTACGTCTGTCGAATTTCCTCCGTTATGACCAACGTCCTGAATTCTGTCAGTAAAGAAACCCTCAATCCAGTCACTAATCTGGTCCAATACACGCTAAGCTCGTATTTTTTCACTAAAAGGCATTGCCGGTGTATCGAATCCCTTCCTGAAGTCAAGGTATACGGCATCAACCTGAAGACCGATATAAATGCCGCTCAGGATATCATCGACGAAGAGAGCGAGCTGAGATGCGCAAGATTCCTGTTTGAGGAATCCACGTTGACATTTAGAGAGGTGA
Source organism: Schistocerca serialis cubense (assembly GCF_023864345.2). Classification (NCBI taxonomy): domain Eukaryota; kingdom Metazoa; phylum Arthropoda; class Insecta; order Orthoptera; family Acrididae; genus Schistocerca; species Schistocerca serialis. Next base: position 116,162,277 of record NC_064647.1, read on the forward strand.
TTTTCTTTCCCCAAAAACGCCGTAATGTGCGACAGTAAAAATATTTCATAATTCTATGACAGATTGACGCTAGCGTTAGAGCACTATAACTACGTACGTCTGTCCGACTATCCTTCTCCAAAATACACTACTGGCCGTTAAAATTGCTACACCACGAAGATGGCGTGTTACAGACGCGAAATTTAACCGATAGGAAGAAGATGCTGTGATATGCAAGTGATTAGCTTTACAGAGCATTACACAAGGTTGGCGCAGGTGGCGACACCTACAACGTGCTGACATGAGGAAAGTTTCCAACCGATTTCTCATACACAAACAGCAGATGACCGGCGTTGCCTGGTAAAACAATGTTGTGAGGCCTCGTGTAACGAGGAGAAATGCGTACCATCCAGTTTCCGACTTTGATAAAGGTCGGATTGTAGCTTACCGCGGTTGCGGTTCATCGTATCGCGACATTGCTGCTCGCGTTGGTCGAGATCCAATGACTGTTAGAAGAATATGGAACCGGTGGATTCAGGAGGGTAATACGGAACGCCGTGCTGGATCCCAACGGCCTCGTATCACTAGCAGTCGAGATGACAGGCATCTTATCTGTATGGCTGTAACGGATCGTGCAGCCACGTCTCGATCCCTGAGTCAACAGATCCAGACGTTTGCAAGGCAACAACCATCTGCACTAACAGTTCAACGACGTTTGGAGCAGCATGGACTATCAGCTCGGAGACCGTGGCTGCGGTTACCCTTGACGCTCCATCACAGACAGGAACGCCTGCGATGGTGTACTCAACGACGAACCTGGGTGCACGTTTGGCGACATCGCGGTGAACGCACATTGGAAGCGTGTATTCGTCATCGCCATACTGGCATATCACCCGGCGTGATTGTATGGGGTGCCATTAGTTACACGTCTCGGTCAGCTCTTGTTCGCATTGACGGCACTTTGAACAGTGGACGTTACATTTCACATGTGTTACGACCCGTGGCTCTACCCTTCATTCGATCCCTACGAAACCCCACATTTCAGCAGGGTAATGCACGATCGCATGTTGCAGGTCCTGTACGGACCTTTCTGGATAAAGAAAATGTTCGCCTGCTGCCCTGGCCAGCACATTCTCCAGATCTCTCACCAATTGAAAACGTCTGGTCAATGGTGGCCGAGCAACTGGCTCGTCACAATACGCCAGTCACTACTCTTGATGAACTGTGGTATCGTGTTGAAGCTACATGGGCAGCTGTACCTGTACTCTCCATCCAAGCTCTGTTTGACTCAATGCCCAGGCGTATGAAGTCTGTTATTACGGCCAGAGGTGGTTGTTCTGGGTACTGATTTCTCAGGATCTATGCACCCAAATTGCGTGAAAATGTAATCAGATGTGCGTTCTAGTATAATATATTTGTCCAATGAATACCCGTTTGTCACCTGCATTTCTTCTTGGTGTAGCAATTTTAATGGCCAGTAGCGTAGTACAGACCCGAGCTTTTTTCCCAATCGCTTCGTACCCTTAACTACTCCAGCGGTCTCCGACAAATTACTACCACACTGTTTAGTCACACTACTGTGACAACCCGTCGAAAGCCTGAATAACCACCTTTTGCAGCACGGGTCGCTGTGACACGTGCAGGAAGAGTGTCTGACGTTCTGGAAGGCAGCGGCACGGATACGGAACCACGCCGGCCCCAGTGCTAGGTTTCCCAGTCGAGGCTACGTGGCGCGAACAGCCCCATCGACGTGGTCCCACAGGTTCAAGTCCGGGGTCTTTGTGACCAGGTGAGTACAGTGAACTCATCCTGGTGCCGCCTGTGAGAGTTTATTGCACGCCGAAGTCGAACACAGGCGGTGGTAACATTAACGTGAATGGCCCATGTACATGTACAAGGGGAGCAAATAAATACACATAATCAGCGTTGAATCTCGCACCTATCTGATCCGATCCAGATGCCTTTAAACTACTGGACGATTCCGCAATCACTTACGTCAGTATCTGCCATTTCGGCGTTCGTGCGATGGCAGAACGGGAACCGGAATTACACTCTTCCGGTTTAACATTCTTCTTAACGAAGTTGCCGTGTGTTGTAACTCGTTTGGATAAGAAAGAAGACATTCCGCCTTTCGCAGAAAGCAGAGTCCGGAAGCGACATTCAAAAGTCACTCATGCGGAACGATTTCCGTTTCTCACCGCGGGGAAGAAAGTCCACGTCTTCAGTGGTCTGGGCGGTGCAGTGAGCAAACAGCACACGCGGACCGCGATATCTGTCAGAGTCCAGTAATTAAGTGAAGTCCGATGAATCAGCCCCCTTCGTTTCTCACACCACGACTGGTTTATGAGCGTCGGAAGCATATGACTCAGACGAAGTACTTCCCGTTTTGCGTGAGACGTAGCCCGATGTGTTCGGCTGATGATTCAGCTACACTTCGGGATTTAAGTTCATTCGGATACAGGCCATTGCGGCTTTGGGGTCACAAGCTACCAGAGAATGCGACCATTACGAGCAGTCACAAATGTGACAAGGTCTCGCTTGTAATCGTAGTTGCAATATGTACGAGGGAAAGAGGCAGAAACTAACTGTTTTTCCGTGTGGTCACATGCTGCTTTCCCGAATCTTGTTTATAAGCTGAATCTCGCAGAGTAGAAAACAGCAATCAGCCACTGCTAATGATGCTGTTTATTTAGGCAAATAGTGCCGTTACCGCTTTGGAACACACGGTTCATCTTCATTGTTCGCGTTCAGATTATTCTCGTCGTCGCCTGTTTTTTCCCCAAGTGGTTAAAATTTCTTGCGGTAGTGGTTCCTACAGCGAAAGCCGACGTGAGGAACGGTCTATGGAACTGTAACTGTACCTAATAACGAATGAAACAATGTAAACAAATCTCTAGGAAAGAAATGGGTTGCTTTTAGTTATTTACGTCGTAATTCCGGCGTCAACAGTGCAACATAACATGGCAAAAACTTCGACGTAAGTAATTTTCATATCAGCGCCCACTCCGCTGCAGAGTGAAAATCTCATTCTGGAAACATCCCCCAGGCTGTGGCTAAACCATGTCTCAGCAATATCCTTTCTTTCATGAGTGCTAGTTCTGCAAGGTTCGCAGGAGAGCATCTGTAAAGTTTGGAAGGTAGGAGACGAGGTACTGGCGGATTTAAAGCTGTGAGGACGGGTCGTGAGTCGTGCTTGGGTAGCTCAGTTGGTGGAGCACTTGCCCGCGAAAGGCAAAGGTCCCCAGCTCGAGTCTCGGTCCGGCACACAGTTTTGATCTTCCAGTAAGTTTCTTAATCTAGTTCTATTAAATTTTCTAATTTTGAGAAGGCGGAAGGAAAGTCTGTTTTACTTCCTAAAACCTTTCTAAAGCCAAGATCGCATTAATATTTCTTGATTTAAACGGACAGCGAAGTCTGTCAAAACCCGTCGTTTTTGTTAACGAAATATTTACACGATCTTGGTTTTGGAAAGTATTTAGCAAATGAAACAGATCGCTCCTTCTGTCTTCTCAAAATGAGAGCCGCCGGGATGCCGACGTAAATAACCTAACAGTAACCCAGCTCTACCCTAGAAATTTGTTTGTTTCCACTCGTCGTTACGTACAATTACAATTGTATAGACCGTTTCTCAACTCGCTTTTTGCTGCAGGGCACCACCACCCGAAAGAACTTTTACCACAAGGGGGAAAGGCGACCGACAACTAATGTAAACGACTTCATTTCTTTTTCTTCTTCCTTTGTCTCCCATCTGCGAAGGTTCAGCATCGTTATTACCGGATCTGGCACGGATCATTTCGGGGGTGACAGGATGCCTGCCTTTCCCGTCGCCACATCTTTACAACCAGGGACTGAATACGTATACCCTAACTAGTCTCCGTGTAGTGTTATTTGCATGATAGTGTGCGAAAGTTTTCTGAATGTCTGCGAATCGTGTAACTCGGGCGGGACTTGGGTACCAGCCGGGTATTCACCTAGTGGGATGCGAAAAACCGCCTAAAAGCCACGTCGAGGATAGCCGGCATACCGACCATCCTCTTGAACGCTCCGGACGGGTGCAATCCCGAGCCGGGTGCCTTCCCGTACCGAAAACGGCGCTTTAACGGTCTCGGCTGTCTGGATGGGTAAATCGTGCCAACAACAAATGTAATCTTAACGCGAACAGCTGTCTGAAGGCGAACCTGTCGGCTAGAAACAGTTGACGGCTCTGATGTGAAATTTAAAATTTTCTCGGCGAACTAAATATTCAAAAAGATTTCGGGCTTGCAGCCGCTCGTCGTTAGCTTCCATCCACTATATTTTTTGGAGGTACGTGGATGACACTTTCGTAGTGTGGCCTCATGGAGAAGAAAAATTAATGGAGTTTTTGGATCACCTCAACTCCATTCATGAGAACATTCGGTTTACCATGGAATTGGAGAAAAATGGTTGCCTCTCTTTCTTGGATGTGCTAGTGGGGCATTCGGTTTATCGAAAACCCACAGATACTGATTTGTATTTAAATTCGTCTAACTGCCATCACCCATCGCAAACAATGAGTGCACTTAAAACACTTGTACAAAGAGCTCATGTAGTGTCAGATGCAGATAGTTTGCCTGCAGAGTTTGCCCATCTAAAGAGGGTTTTCAAAGAGAATGGATATTCTACCCGGCAAATTAGCAAGGCACTTGCAATTAAGCCAAAGAAACAGGGAGTGGAGAAAGAAGAGAGCACGCCAGCTTTAGCTTTTCTTCCCCTTGTTGGCAACATTTTCTTCAAAATTGCAAGAATCCTCCACGATTTCGAAGTGAAAGCGATATTCCGTCCACCATCGAAGATGCCCGACCTGCTGGGATCAGTGAAAGACGATCTGGCTTTGCGGAAGGCGGGAATTTATAAAACACCTTGTCAGTGTGGCGTGTGTCATACACAGGACAAACACTGCGAACAGTAGAAGAACGCTGCACTGAACATCAGCGCTGTACTCGCCTTTTGCAACCCAGCAAGTCTGCAATTGCTGAGCACTGAATTTCCACCCGACACTCAATGGAGTATGACAAGACAACAATTTTGGCCACAGCAACATCATATTGGGACTCTGTCATAAAAGAATCAGTGGAAATTCGCACGACAGACAATCTTATGGACCGTGACAATGGCTACCAGCTAGATAATGCGTGGAACCCCGCCATCTCTAAGATCTGCTCCAGACGAAGACGTCAGAGTACTCCGATGGCCGCGGCAATTGACAACGCCGAAGACAGCTGAGTTCTGCAGTTCCACTAGCGAGGGCGCTGCCGGCGGGCGGTGTGGTTCGTCTCTCCTTATGATTTTGACGCTTGCGCGGAATACTCGCTGCGCGCTGTATGTTACGGAGGGGAGGGCGCCTTCGTCAGTCTTCAATGGCTCACCTGAGGATGGCTGACAGTAGTCCAGTCGAAATATCGTGGATGGAAGCCCGAAATCTTAAAATAGTTGACGGCTCTATTTGTGTAAATTAACAGCGGCTGGTCGTTGATTTCGTCTTTGCAAGAATCAACTTTCATATACAATCACGGTATCAAGTTTTTAGTTTCCGACAAAATAGCATGAATATTGTTTACGTTGTACACAATTTCTATCAACTGAAATAAGCGTAATAACTTAGCACCCAGCGTAAGTACCAGGTGAGGGGTACGTCATATTAGCATGGCAGGGAGAAGATTCTTGCGGGACAACACTCGTGTACAGGAGGGAGGAAAGAGACAGGCCCCGACCACGAAGCGACTCACCAACCACCACGGCGACGCGCTCCATAGCGCCTGCCCAGCTCTCGTACTCACCTGCAATAAAAGAGACAGAGGCCGTCAGTACACAACGAATACACTCACACATCTCACTGAATATACAATCGTAAATGTTCCGCCAGACAGAGAGGAATTTTTTTTTTTTTTCCTTCATCATAGCCATTTCTCAGCGTTTGATTTCATACTTGAACTAACAACAATTATAACACGTGCAATGACGACTGAAGTATGGAGAATGGCTGGTTACATTTACAACAGGGCCTTATGAACCTAATCCTGCCATGGTAATAAATCAACAAATAATTAGTAGGAAATAAAATATAAATATTTCCATTTCAAATGTAACAACACGAAAACTAAATGAACCTTGAAATTTAAGAGGTTCAACCAGGGATTAGTATAGCATTTCGTGCTCCAGTTTAGTGGAGTGTTCTGCACTTTCATCTTTCATAATCGAAAGCTTCTCTTCTCGGAAGTTTGGCATTTCTGCATGGTGATGAGCAGTGGGATAACACATTTAAATGCATATAAGAGGTTTTCTGCTTATTTTGAAGTTCCTTTACGAAAATGCGAGAGTTAGTCACAGTAGATGATAATATGCAGGTACTGGATACTTCACAGTTCCAGCTTGTGTAGGATATATGCGAGATTAGTACATGTGAAAATAACGTTATTTGAATATATATATATATATATATATATATATAAAATGAAAAATAATCACTAAATATATATATGGGTAAGTACAAACACTATTAATAAGAAGTCATTTCATAAAAGGAATGTAATGTGTATCGAATATAAAAATTTCATATTTATACCAAATAAAGCGTAAGATTTCTAAAAACTTCTGTAAAGTAATGAATCATTTCTATCTGATTATTTAATAATATTTGGGTTCATTGTTCGATTCAAATCTTTTTATGGCTGGGCGCTGTGGCCGTTTGGCCTACTTTTATCTCACAGTCTTGGTCACAGTGTTTGTTACAGTTGAGTTGGTCGTGACTAATAAGTAATACCTTTCAAAATAATGTATGATTAACAACTTGCATTCTCTAGAACCATCGACGTACTTTTTGAATATAATTCGTAATTTGTATGTTCAATTTAGGATAATTACTGCCCAAAAATGCATGCGGTGCAACTTCTATTTCGAAACTGCAGGGATAATGACGTACCTTGCAACAGGTACTAGTTTTGAATCTTGTGTTAGTACAAGAGTCATTCAAAAAAATCGGAATTTAAGGGATCCACATATTGTGAGAATGGAATACAACACTTATTTATTTTTCAACGTAATGCGCGTCAAGTTCTGTGCACTTATGCCGGCGCTGGACAAGCTTCTCAATTCCACGTGCAAAAAATTCCTGGGAGGCGCGTGCGTAGCCAGTTATGCGCTGCTGCCTGGACTTAATCATCAGCAAACTTTCAGCTACTAAGAGCTTACTTACTTTCCGTGTCCGGAACTACACTTCAGACTTCCAAAAATCAGCAGCCAATACGGCCTTGTCATTTGCCTCCCGTAAGTCATTCATTGTGCAGGGCTGGTCTAAATATGGACAGACAAGCAGGTGTTGAGGATCCTGGACAGAACCACACAGACAGAGAGTGTTCTCATTCTCTTTTAGGAAACCCCATTGCTGCAGGTTTCTCTTGCGCTTTGGTACTTCTACCCTCATACGGTTTAGGGTTCTCTGTGTATGGTAGGTCTCCACCAGGCGCCAGTTGTTCTTTTACATCCTTATGGGGGTTTCTCAGGTCGATTTCCCACCTTTTCAAACGATTCTCGGCAGCCGACCCTTCCAGGGCTCGGGTACGTGACAGGAAATTCTTCCTCGAACAAAGCCGTCGGTCAGCAGGCTGGTGTCCATATAAAGGGTGACGCATGTCTTTTTCTTGCTTGGTTTTTTCGGTTTCGGCAGCGATGTCACGTCGTATGTTGTGCGGTGCGATCCCCATGATTAAGTACATCTTGTGCAGTGGGGTTGGCCGCAAGCATCCGGTAACAATCCGTGCCATCTCATTCACCGCGACATCAACTTTTCTCGCCTGTGTTGATGCACACCAAGAGCTTATTTCAGGGGGTTAAAAAGGTGATAATCCGTAGGTACCAGATCGGGAAATAGGGGGGAATGGGGCAAGCAGACGAACTGCACACACACCCACGCGCCTTTCTTTCATTTCTGATGTCAAAATGTTTTCGAACCCACCTCGCACTCACTTTCTTGAATACCAGTACATTATAACCAACATGTTGGGCCCGTATCAGCTCATCACTTCTCTCAACGTTCTTCTCCGTAACTGCACAGAAAGAGCGTCCCAGGCGTGGCGAATCTCCCACACTTGTTGCACCCTGTTTAAACTTACCTGCCCACTCGTACACTTGTATCCGACTCCGACAACTTCACCATATTGCACTGCCGTCCGACAGCGAATCTCAGTCGATTTCAACCCTTCCGCTAACCGACATCTAGTGACACTCCGCTGCTCCACGTTGCTGCCTACCAGAAGGGTCGCTGCTGTCTTGTTTCACTGAATGCCAGCATCCCGCTCAGAAGGCAACCGTGGTAGCCCCGTCTGATAAACAGTTCCACAACACCACCAAAAAATAACAAAAATCCACAAACTTGGTCCAAGTCATGTATTTTTCCGGTAATTTACTAGATGGACGTTGTGTTTTGTACCCGGGTGTTGTATTCTATCCTCAACAGGCAGTCCTCACAACACTATTCTACACGACGCTGGAAGGATGAATAACATTCCCGATTACACACATCAAAAAAAGTTTTGCATCACCTCGGTACCGAGAGTTCCGCAACGTGTACAGGAAACTGGAATAGAGATCAACATAAACATCATTTCCGCCCTTTTTGTTGCTCATGAAAACCACACATTGCATGTTTCACCACCATACAGTGAGACCTTCAGAAGTGGTGGTCCAGATTGCTGTATACAGTGGTACCTCTAAACCCCATTAGTACGTCCTCTTGTATTGAGGCATGCCTGTATTCGTCGTGGTATACTATCCAAAAGTTCATCAATGCACTGTTGGTCCAGATCGTTCCACTCTTCAACGGCGACCCGATCCGTCAGACTGGTTGGTGGGTCACATAGTCCATAAACAGCCCGTTTCATTCTATCCCAGACATGCTCGATAGGGTTCATATGTGGAGAACATGCTGGCCACTCTACTCGAGCAACGCCGTTACCATAAAAGAAGTCATTCACAAAATGCGCACGATGGGGGCGCGAACTGTCTCCCATGAAGACGAATGCCTCGCCAGTATGCTGCCGATACGGTTGTACTATCGGTCGGAAGATGGCATTCACGTATCGTACAGCCGTTACGGCGCCTTCCATGACAACCAGCGCCGTACGTCGGCCCCACATAAAGCCACTCCAAAACAGCAGCGAACAACCACCCTGCTGCACTCGAGTTCAGCCTGACTGGGGTGCCTCCAAACAGGTCTCCGATGATTGTCTGGTTGAAAGCATATGCGACACTCATCGGTGAAGAGAACGTGATGCCAATCCAAAGCGGTCCATTCGGCATGTTGTTGGGCCCATCTGTACGGCGCTACATGGTATCGTGGTTGCAAAGATGGACCTCGCCATGGACGCCGGGAGTGAAGTTGCGCAACACGCAGCCTACTGCACACAGTTTGAGTCGCAACACGACTGTGGCTGCATGAAAAGCATTATTCAACATGGTGGCGTTGCCGTCAGGGTTCCTCCGAGCCGTAACCCGTAGGTAGCGGTCATCCACTGCAGTAGTAGCCCTTGGGCGGCCTGAGCGAGGAATGTCATCGAAAGTTCCTGTCTCTCTTTATCTCCTCCATGTCCGAACAATATCGTTTTGGTTAACTCCGAGACGCCTGAACACTTCCCTTGTTGAGAGCCCTTCCAGGCACAAAGTAACAATGCGGACGCGATCGAACCGCGGTATTGACCGTCTAGGCATGGATGAACTAGAGACAACACGAGCCGTGTACCTCCTCCCTGGTGGAATGACTGGAACTGATCGGCTGTCGGACCCCCTCCGTCTAATAGGCGCTGCTCATGCGTGGTCGTTTACATATTTGGGCGGGTTTAGTGACATCTGTCAACAGTCAAAGGGACTGTGTCTGTGATACAATATCCACAGTCAACGTCTTTCTTCAGGGGTTCTGAGAACCGGGGTGATGAAAAACTTTTTTTAATGTGTGTAATACCGGAGTAATTTACAAAGTTATGTTGGAAAGTGCTGATTGCGACGTTGATATATTTCGCTAGGAGAGGCTGCACGACAATGAGATTCACATAACTTACTCTTCACTATTCTTAATTTTATGAATTGAGTATAGTCACAATTTACTGAACATTTATGTGGTATAGTCAAATTTCAGTCAACATCTCGAAAACATAGTCTTCCGTAATTAATGCGTTGCTCTTTTGTAGCTACATCAGCGAGGTGCACTACTTTGTTTTGGCCCTTGTATCAGTCGACCACAGTGTTACTGCACCTGGCAGTTTGCGCGCTCCTATCGGTTTATCGCGAGCCAGTGCGTAATCAGGATAGATTGTACATGCACAACAGACCTGGAAACAATGGGAGTGCGTTGTGTTTTCCTTACTCACTAGTTGTTAACAGTCATGTCACCGCGTGCTTCCGATAACGGTCAAGTGCAATAGCATCGTGACTGAGTAGTGCGGACGTGCTACGGAACTGTGGCGTAAACAAACTTATTGTTTCGAGTTAGTGACTGAAAATTGAAGACTACCTCTCGTACATGTACAGGACCAAAATACACAGCAGTATTGTTATGTTCAAGTAGTGCGCCTCCGCTGCGGGAAAAGCTGAGCACAGTTTCCTCCCTACGTTCTGTGAACCCGTCCACCTGCTCCATTTCGACCAGCTCTTCATCAGTAAATCTATCCACCAGTTTGTATCGCTGTTAACGTACAACGCTGCTGCAAAAATCAGAGACAGAGACAGAAATGAGAAGTTCAAATTGCGTGCCTATGGAGTATCGCTTCAGCTGCGCGACTGACATTTCCTCTCAGAAAAGACACAGTATGTGTCACCGACTAAAACGGAAGTCATATTCAGCGTTGCCCAAGGAAGCGTTATACGTCCTCTGCTCTTACTTTAGTTAAAACAACTGTCGTGATCGCAATAACATTTCTTTATTACAACAGGTTTCGGCTTATGTTAGAGCCATCCTCAGATTTTTTGGGCCATGCAAGGGTAGGGATAGAAAAGCCACAAACAGTACTAGTACCTAGCCCGCCCGGCTAGCCGCGCGCTCTAACGCGCTGCTTCCCGAGCGGGAAGGCGTGCCAGTCCCCGGCACGAATCCGCCCGGCGGACTTGTGTCGAGGTCCGGCGTGCCGGCCAGCCTGTGGATGGTTTTTAAGGCGGTTTTCCATCTGCCTCGGCGAATGCGGGCTGGTTCCCCTTATTCCGCCTCAGTTACAATATGTCGGCGATTGCAGCGCAAACACTGTCTCCATGTACGCGTACACCACCATTACTCTACCACGCAAACATTTGGGGTTACACTCGTCTGGTATGAGACGTTCCCGGGGAGGTCCACTGAGGGCCGAACCGCACAATAACCCTGGGTGGGACGGCGGTGGGGCGAGTGGACTGCTGCGGCCTGTTGTTGGGTTGTGAACCACTGAGGGCTATGGCGGGACGAAACCTCTCTGTCGATTCTCGGTCCCCGCTGTAACACACAACACGCACACTGCTACCTGCGGCGTTAACAGAAAATAGATAAATGGCTGGTGTTGGTGGCTCCTCGGCTTTTCACGTGTTACCATGATAGTACACCGTGACAGATGGCTGTGCAGACACGCATACCGTAGTATGCAATTCTCGCGCCGACAGTGGATCACGTCATCAACAGCCAATGGCAAACGCTTCACAAGAATTGAGACGTGCTGCTGCGCGAAATTTGCAAAGCAAGTTCTCCCAGACCAAGTATAAGCACATAAAAAGTTAAAACATCATAACCTGCCAGGCCAGTAATCATTTATGTCAGAACAAAATAAACTAACTTGCAGAACGAGAAAGGAGCAGTGTCGCTACTCTTAGTTAGTTTGCAGGTGATACCACCATTTACCGTCTACTTAAGTCACCAGAAGGTCAAACCAAATGCAAAAGGACTTACACACGATATCTGAATGGTGCGAAAGGTGGTCTCAATAATGAAAAATGTGACGCCATCCACAAGAGTACAAAAATAAATCCGTTAAATTTCAATTACACGATAAATCACACAAATTTAAAGGCTGTCAATTCGACTAAATATGCCTAGGAATTGCAATTACGAGCATCTTAAGGGGATACGGAATCACCTATCCCCGCAATGTTAATATATGCCTACTATAGGGAACATTTTCTCACAAACTACTGGAGACAGAGAGGTAAAAATTTTACTGTATGTGCATTCATATGTTACAACAATACTGAAACAACAGTTTATTGTCAAAGTATTTTCTTACAGAGATATTGTACATTTATTTTTAAGTAAATTTTTTCCATCGCTTTTTACTAGACTATCACCCCTAAGTCTTTTGTAAATCAAGTAATTAAAAAATCGTTGTTTCAGTATGTAATAGGGACCTATGTCACTACGTCATAAAAATTTCAGACTTCTAGGTTGACCAGTACCTGAGATAATGTTCCTAGATGAAGTAAAAAGTAAACTTACGGGAAACGGAGAAAGAAGATTAAAACATTCCTGATCCGTAGCTAATACCCCCTTCACAGTCTTCATAATCATCTTCAAGTCTTCCTTTGGCACCCCTCTGCACCTGTCTTGCTTTTTTCACTAATGTCTTGATTATATTATCAGCATGCCTTAGTCTGTGCTGATCTAAAAAGAACATAGCACGTACCGTACGGGAACCAACACACATACCCAACTTTTGAAGGACCTGGCATTTAGTTATATTTCCAAGATTGAAGGTTGCCACAGCATCATACACACCAAAATGTAGTGTATTAATTCCGACAAACACTGTTTTTGGGAGACGATGCCATATCACACTATTCAAGCACTCGTTGGGGTTCTGCGTTTTTCCGTGAAGACATTTCATCAGAAGACTTCTGTCAGCCAGATCTCTGAAAATGGGCTTTATTTCTGCCATGATGGCTGATGGTAGACTGTGGTGGTGAATGTATTTCTCTCCTGTTGTTAGTCCCCTATTGTATTTACACCAGCTGTTTTCACCTTTGGGGCACAAACCATGTTGTGGATGCTCATCCGTGGATGCGGTGTGGAAATATAAAGCCCATATAGCTCTCCTCATTTCTTCAAGATTGCCTGTATTTTGCCTGATTGCAAGGCCATAGCAGTTCTGAATGTGGTCTATTATGGAATCAGTCAATCTTCCTCTGCCATCCAAGGTTTTCCCATCATCTAGTTTTTTCCCTTTCATAACTGATTTTAACCTTCTCAGCCTGGCACCCATTCTCTTCTGCACATGTCCTATACATTCAAGTTTGCTTATATTTACACTGTTCCCATATGGTTTGCTTTCCAAAACTTCTTTGAATGCTTTAGAGTCACCATCTCCCAGATATTTGACATAGCGAACATTATACCACTGTGAAGAGCGATGAAAAATTTTCTTCACCCCAGCAACCTCCATGCCACCACTACTACCATAATAATTAGCAATACAGTCATCACTGTGTTCATTTTTCAGCCTGCCTGTGCACCTACAGTATTTAGACATTATTGCAACATCAATAACCTTGCCAGTATCAACACTAGTTGCTGTTACAACACCATAGTTGGAGGTGTGGCCCCTTTTCTGCCACGTGCCATCAAACGCCACTGTGAGGTCACGACTGCCGTCATTTTCTTCCACTGCTTCTTCCACAGCAACCTGCATTGACTTCTGTGCTACATCTTCAACTGCAGATCCTAGTACATAATTGTAAGCTTCAAACTTTGAAGGTGCACTTGGAAGATTTAGAACACCACATAGCATATCACCAGCTGCTTTGCCCTTACCAATTGCTCGCAATCCATAAACTAACCTAATATTTACACTATAAAGTTCAGTTTTCTTGTATCCATTATTTACAGTTACTGAAACCGAACTTGGAAACTTACAGCTGTATTTACAAACACTGCATATTAAATTAAACTGGGCAGCCAGGCCAACATGGGATTCTACTTTCAGAGAAACGTTTCCATGACATTTTTTGCAGCACAAACTGTTTTCAAGAGCTTCACACAATATATTCGTATCAATGAGTTCAAAAACTTCATTCCCTCTATCAAGTAAATTATATTTCTCTTCCAAATCTCTTAGTTTTTTATGAGAAGCACTGTTTTCATTTGGTGTAAGTTCGTTCGGCAAATCAGTAATAAGTGGATTCACATTTTCCAACAGTGATGATGATGAACTGCTTTGCTTTGCTAATGAATCATTATTTCTTTTCTTTTGCCAGTTCACACGCTTTTTAAATACTTTTGCTTTAGCTCTAGGCATTTTCACTGCGAAAAATGAAGCACTAAATACGAAATAACTCAACAACAACTACTTTCTTATATCACACTGTTTACAAAACAGTCCCGCCACAAAGTCAAAGAGTAACTTGAGGAAACCAGAGAGAAACATTTTCGGGCAACTAGTGTATAAATAGTCGCTGGAAACCGGGATATTTGAATTCATGTCACTTTAAAGGTACTGCCAAAAAGTTCATGGTCAGCCACGAGAGACGTGTATAACTAAAGCGCAATACCCGATCTCACAAATATATAAAAATAAAATAGTTATAATTGTAGTAGAGCTATGTATGATACGTCATTTTAAAGAGGAAACATGGCAGAATATAATACGCCAATAAAAAAAAATTCGATTTTTTAACCCAAAATCCGATTCCGTATCCCCTTAAATTGGAAAGAACACACAGAAAATGTTGTGGGGAAGACGAACCAAAGACTGCGTTTTATTGGCACAACAGTTAGAAGCTGCAACATATTTACTATTGACGCTGCTTACACTACCCTTGTCCATCCTCTTTTTCAATACTGTTGCGTGGTGTGGGATCCTTACCGGATAGCATTAACAGAGTACATCGAGAAAGTTCAAAGAAGAGCTGCACGTTTTGTATTATCGCGAAACAGGAGACAGAATGCAATAGATATAATAAGCGAGTCGGGATGGCAATCTTTAAAACACAGGCGTTTTTCGTTGCCATATGATCTATCCTCTAAATTTCATCTACTACCCTCAGAGTGCGAAAATACTTTATCGTCCCCGAAGTTCATACGAAGAAGTAATCATTACTATTAAATAAGAGAAATAAGAGCTCGTACAGAAAGTCAGAGCGTGTATGGGTAGAAAAATAGCGTGACGGCGGTTCGAAGAACACTCTGCCAGGCACTTAAGTGTGCATTGTACAGTATTCATGTAGATGTAGAGTAGTGGATGCAAGCTCGGGGGCGAACAGTGGCGTGGGCATTACAGTTGTCAAGCGTAAGCACCGTGAGAGAAAAAACAAGTTTGTTTCCAAACAAGACACACAGCACCGTTCTGCACGTATTTTCAGAGCAACAAACTGTAGCACCTAGAACCGCTCGGCCACAGTGGCTGGCTGCTCTGGAGTCTGCGCTCCAATACCGCCCCCAAGGGTTTGATAATGTTCATGTCCGGGTACTGTGTTGGCCAGGGAAGACGCTGGAGTTCAGTTGCATGCTCCTCATATCACGAATGTACTGTCCTGGCTGTGTGAATGGGTGCATTATCGTCCCGAAATATGGCATCATTTTTTAGACAACATTTGAATCATGGGGTACACCTGATCACCAAAAATCGTTGGCCGTAACACGGCCTTTGAGAGTAATGATGGGACCAGCAGAAAACCATGATACGGCTGCCCACACCATCACACTTCCATCTCCATGCTTAAGCTTGGAATGAAGCAGACAGGATTGTAGGTTTCTTTTGGCGTTCTCCAGACGTAAACCTGGCCCGATGTTGGAAATGACGAAAAGATTGAGTCGTCGGGTCATATCACATGTTTCCTCCTATTAGCCGTCCAGGATTTATGCTCCTTACACTACGTTTTACGATTCTTTGCGTTGGTTGTCGTCACTAATGGTTTCGGTATAGCAGCCCCGGCTTTATGGAGTTCTCGGAGGACAGATAGATAGGGGGTCTCGAAGATGACTGTCGAGCTCTACAGTCACTTTAGACGCCACAGTTTTGTGTTGTTTTGACACAATCCGTGTTAGCGTACAACGATCTCTGTCATTTGGTTTTGATTTGCGCCCACTATTACGTTTACACGTTGATGTCTTGCATGTTTTGTCTAGGCTGTCATGACTGTTGAAACAGTTGCTCTTGAAACATTCAGTAAGTTGCTAATCGGGCTCCCACAGTCTGTTAGGTCTTTCATTGCACGATCTAACAACCATACCACAACAAAGGTCAAAAATTAATTATGATTAGTGTTGCTCACGCTGCTAAATATTGCATTTTCGGGCAACAACAAAGTTATATTATGTGGCAGGTGTCATTAGAGCACAGTTAATGAAGTAATTTCTTGAAATAATGGATAAACTAGGCACTCATCTTTTCGTGTTTCCCACGCTGGTCTCGTTGTCAACTCATGGCTCAATCGTCGAAAAGAGGCCTAGGTGTTATTCTGCGATATTCAAAAGTTTTATAGATGTGTTTCATAAGCCATTCTTGAATATTAAACTTTTGGAAGTTAGGACAATGCTGATGTAAAAAAGTAATCAGCACTCCGAATTTAAGTTACACTTCTTTTTTATTACTTTTATTGCAGTATCACGTAACTCGTTCCAAAACATCACTTCACAATATAAAACATACTTGAAAATATCTTCCTCATTGTTACAGTTCGCATTTCATAAACTAACTACAATTTGCGTCTTTTTAACATGACGACCAAAGCTTGACTCTCTAATAACCGCTCACGCGCCCAAAAATCTGAGTTACAAGTACGTCAAAGATCATAGTGACAAAAGAAAGAATACCCATATGAATAATATCATTTCAATACATACATATCGATGTATCGAAGTACCTCTACATTAATGAAATCAAATCTGAATGTTGTCTCAGAAATATGTTTACTACTTTACAGAAACACAGTAGAATATTGCTGGTATCGAGAGATTGAGGTGAGGTGCCGTAATGGTTACGTAATTCAAGTACCATTACAACGTCGACCTCGGCCTCTGAGTGCAAGTACGAAGCGTACACTACTCGTGAACAGCCTGCACTGGCGCCTATTCCGTTCTAAACACGCACAGTCCGGCACGACACGTGCCTTACCTGTTTTGGTGACCGTCAGACACAATCATGACATTACTACCACTGCTCACATTACTTTGCCTATTCCCTGTATGTTAATACCATCTTCAAGATATGTTGCCAATAGAGTTAGTAATAAAGAAGTAACAAATTTAAACGTCGTGCATGATGCGGCAGTTCTTTACGGATTGCATTGTTTATGGCGATCTACGATAGGTACGTGGTGTTTACCCCCATACTGATTGTTGCCTGACAGTAAGGGGAATGTGTACCAGTGACCAAGTTTGGTTGAAATCGGTCCAGTTGTTTACGAGGAGATGAAAACACACACACACACACACACACACACACACACATATATATATATATATATATATATATATGTATATATATATATATATATATATATATTACTGCATACGTCCGATCTCTTTCATGGCTAGCCTTCTACTCCTCCTAGAATACTCTAAGTCTTCTCTACCAGCAGAGAAAGGCGCGCGATGAATATTGCTTTACCATTGGTCATTTTACTCAACAGCCAATAGCAAAACTCACTTTCCAGCGTCAGTCCGCCCTTTTCATCAATAACCAATCGCAAAATAGTAAACCTAAAGACTGCACTTTTTACCGACGTAATTATCTGATATGCTGAAGTTTTGCTTATGCATAAAAGTATTTACTATTGTTATTTATACCTGAATTACCTTTCCCTTTACCATAAACTTACTTTACAAACCTATTCTAGGCCGGCTGGTGTGGCCGTGCGGTTTTAAGCGCATCAGTTTGGAACCGCGTGACTGCTACGGTCGCAAGTTCGAATCCTGCCTCGGGCATGGATGTGTGTGATGTCCTTAGGTTACTTAGGTTTAAGTAGTTCTAAGTTCTAGGGGACTGATGACCTCAGAAGTTAAGTCCCATAGTGTTCAGAGCCATTTGAACCAGTTTTTGAACTATTCTACAAAAATCCCTTTCGTCCATATCCATACTTCTTCGAAATGTTCCCACACTAAATCCCACTACATAACTTGTTAAACAATTGTCTTCATATTAACCATAAACCACACTCACGCATCATTCATACTGTTAAAACACATTTATAACACTTTACACACACACAAAAAGACATAATAACACTTTATGAAAATACTAGAACAGTTTATGAAAAACGTTCTATTACTTTAGTGCACTCTAGTGGGCACAATCGAAACTAAAGTCACAGTCCCCCTGTCCAATACTGTCCTCTATCGGCTGACACATAAACTACGTGCGCGTCCAGTCTCGCGTCACCATCTGTCACTATCCAGCTCTGAGACACATCTCCCACTTAACCGCCTCCAAGGCAGGATCGGTATACGGCGCTACGCCTCCAATGCCTCCAGACAAATATGCTGGCGTGCGGCTGCTTACATCACGTAAGTTACATGGAAGTGATGGTATTGAATGGCTTAACGTCGTTCTCTGAATTTCATTCGTGGCTCCCAAACAAAATACGCCACGCCGGTGAAGTCCCGTGGCCGTAGATAGTTAATGCCGGGCCGCCGGTACAGTATACGGTGGGATGCAGCGGCGCGCGCCGCCGCCAACAACAGTTCGGCCGTTTTGCGACCCGCGGCTGGGAGCGGCCCTCGTAAAGAATTCACGGGGGACGCGGCCGTAAAAGCACCACTCCGCCCTGCCGCCGCCGCCGCCGCCGCTGCTGCTGCTCTCTCTCCTCTCTTTCCTCTCCTCTCGTCTCCAATCCCATCTCACGTGTCTGCGACAACTGAGTTCGCATCGGCTTCGCCGTCTCAGAAACCCAGCTCACGCGTCGCTGAAACTACTCGAAATAACAAATTATACCTCCCGGAATGCGTGAGTTTTATAAAAGTGCATTATATATATATATATATATATATATATATATATATATATCTATATATATATATATGTGTGTGTGTGTGTGTGTGTGTGTTAGAAAAAGGTACCGCCAAACTTTCAGGAGACATTCCCCACACACAAAGAAATAAAATATGTTATGTGGACATGTGTCCGGAAACGCTTACTTTCCATGTTAGAGCTCATTTTATTACTTCTCTTCAAATCACATTAATCATGGAATGGAAACACACAGCAACAGAACGTACCAGCGTGACTTCAAACACTTTGTTACAGGAAATGTTCAAAATGTCCTCCGTTAGCGAGGATACATGCATCCACCCTCTGTCGCGTGGAATCCCTGATGCGCTGATGCACCCCTGGAGAATGGCGTATTGTATCACAGCCGTTCACAATACGAGCACGAAGAGTCTCTACATTTGGTACCGGGGTTGCGTAAACAAAGCTTTCAAACGCCCCCGTAAATGAAAGTCAAGAGGGTTGAGGTCAGGAGAGCGTGGACGCCATGGAATTGGTCCGCCTCTACCAATTCATCGCTCACCGAATCTGTTGTTGAGAAGCGTACGAACACTTCGACTGAAATGTGCAGGAGCTCCATCGTGCATGAACCACATGTTGTGTCGTACTTGTAAAGGCACATGTTCTAGCAGCACAAGTAAAGTATCCCGTATGAAATCATGATAACGTGCTCTATTGGGCGTAGGTGAAAGAACATGGGGCCCAATCAAGACATCACCAACAATGCCTGCCCAAACGTTCACAGAAAATCTGTGTTGATGACGTGATTGCACAATTGCGTGCGGATTCTCGTCAGCCCACACATGTCGATTGTGAAAATTTACAATTTGATCACGTTGGAATGAAGCCTCATCCGTAAAGAGAACATTTGCACTGACACGTTGTTGGATGAACCACTCGCAGAAGTGTACCCGTGGAGGCCAATCAACTGCTGATAGTGCCTGCACACGCTGTACATGGTACGGAAACAACTGGTTCTCCCGTAGCACTCTCCATACAGTGACGTGGTCAACGTTACCTCGTACAGCAGCAACTTCTCTGACGCTGACATTAGGGTTGTCGTCAACTGCACGAACAATTGCCTCGTCCATTGCAGGTGTGCTCGTCGTTCTAGGTCTTCCCCAGTCGCGGGTCATAGGCTGGAATGTTCCGTGCTCCCTAAGACGCCGATCAATTGCTTCGAACGTCTTCCTGTCGGCACACCTTCGTTCTGGAAACCTGTCTCGATACAAACGTACCGCCACGGCTATTGCCCCGTGCTAATTCATACATCAAATGGGCATCTGCCAACTCCGCATTTGTAAACATTGCACTGACTGCAAAACGACGTTCGTGATGAACACTAACCTGTTGATGCTACGTACTGATGTGCTTGGTGCTAGTACTGTACAGCAATGAGTCGCATGTCAACAAAAGCACCAAAGTCAACATTACCTTCCTTCAATTGGGCCAACTGGCGGTGAATCGAGGAAGCACAGCACATACTGACGAAACTAAGATGAGCTCTAACATGGAAATTAAGCGTTTCCGGACACATGTTCACATAACGTCTTTTCTTTATTTGTGTGTGAGGAATGTTTCCTGAAAGTTTGGCCGTACCTTTTTGTAAGACCCTGCATAAGCAGACTGAAGCGATGAATGAAAATTTGTCCCAAGGCTGTTCGAGCTTAGCAGGAACACTAAGAGGTATGGGGCGTGTATGGCAATATGAGCTGAGTAGGAAGGCGTGCGAGGGTTGTCCGCAGAGCTGTGGCAACGTGGCGTAACGGCTAGCGCATCTGCCAAGTGAACAGGAGACACAGGTTCGAATCCTGTCCTCGGTACAAATTTTCACTCGCTGCTCCAGTCTGCATATATACACATCACAGATGTCTGGGACTTGAACAGGTCTCTGGGACCATCTAGTTTCATTTAATTAAAGCACCTACGCTCGCGATTCAGGCAGGATGCCCCGTTCCGTTCGATGCTCAGATGCTGTTCCAGTACAGCTGGACAGCCTCTGCAATGCTTTTCAACTTTAGGAGAAACACCGAGTGGGCTGAGGTGTGAATCGGAATTCGGGAAGAGGAAGGAGCCGTCCTGGGGCAGTCGTTCACTTGTGCAAAGACACTGTGCCAGGGTGGCGTAGTGGTTAGCGCTGGAGACCCGGGTTCGAATCCCGGCCTTGGTGCAAATTGCCATTCATCGCTGTAGTCTGAATGCTGCTGTACGAGGTTTTGTCGGGAAAATACGTATAAAAGTTGAATAACAACTTTCTTTTACTATTATTCAGGTATTACAATATGGTCTCCTTCAAAGTACTCGCCCTGAGACGCGATACACTTCTGCCAACGCCGTTTCCACTGTTGGTAACATTGCTGAAAGTCTTCAGTTGTGATGTTGTTCAGTTGTCGTGTCGTTTCCGCCTTGATGGCTTCCACATCTCCCAAGTGCCGCCCCCGAAGCACCATTTGGCATTTCCGGAACATGAAGAAGTCACACGGGGCTAAATCGGGTGACTAAGGCGGGTGGTCTGTCACTGTGATTGAGCTTCGGGCCAAAAACTCGCGCACAACGAGCGACGTATGAGTGGGCGCATTGTCGTGATGAAGGATCCACCTGCCCCCTTTTGCCAACTCTGGTCGAACTCGCACCACACGAGCTCTGAGACGTGTTAGAACTTCAACGTAAAAATTTCCGTTCACTCTCTGGCCGGGAGGGACAAATTCCTTGTGAACAATGCCCCTAGAATCAAAGAAAACATTCAACATTGTCTTCAGATTGGACCTTGATTTTCGCGACTTTTTTGTTCTCGGTTCTCCTGCTAGTTTCCATTCCTTGCTTTGAGATTTGTGCTCCACATCGAATTCGTAAAACCAGGACTCGTCTCCAGAGATGACTCGGTTGAGAAAGTCCCGTCGTTCCTCTGCTTCCAACCAATCCTCACAGCTCTCAACCCTCTTTGCTTTCTGTTCTGGCGTCAAGAGCTTCGGTACGATTTTCGCACACAATTTCTTCATTTCAGGTTTTTGTGTCAGGATTTCGTGAACGATTGTTTTGGGGATTGACAGCTCGTCAGCAATCATTCGGACTGTCAATCTACGGTCTTAAGAACACAATCCCGAATTCGTTCAACATTTGCATCGGAACTCGATGTCGACGGGCGTCCTGGCCGAGGGTCATCGTTCACTTCTTCTCGGCCATCCCGGAACCTTTTTAACCACTTGTTCACGGTTGGTTCCTTCAGAGAATTGTCTCCGTAAACCTGTTTTAAACACTCAAACATCTCACGGCCATTCTTGCCTAGCTTTGCAAGAAACTTGATGTTGAAGCGCTGTTCCTCAATCAGAGAGAGCTCCATGCCGACGGCAGGTGAAAAAGGGTAACTGTCAACAAGCTGCCGCACACTCCCACCTTCACGCAGAGTGCTCTGACTCGAACTGGGCGTTGATGGGATTGATTACAGCAGTAGTAGTCCCACCTGGCGGTGACTGCAACTTTTAACATTAAGACATTATTCAACTTTTATACGTATTTTCCGTGTCTTTCTTGTTTGGCCTATTACGCGTGAGACGGTCTCCAGCGTCAACTGGAACTCAAGTCTGTAGAGCTCCGCCGGCAGTACCTGACAGCGGAGAGGAGAGTGGGCAGCTGGTGAGGGGGCGTGGCGCCTTGTTTACCGCTGGACGGGACCAGGATTCCGCGCTGCCGCGCGCGACCCTGCTTTCTCCCGCGGCGGCGCTGTAAAAATGTCCCCTGACGTCACCGGGCACCTATCCGCCGCTGTTAGGCGTGCGCGTCAGCCGTGATGCAACCGGCACCAGTGCGTATTGAGGATTCAATGCCGCAGCAATGTAACAGCCGAGACGTCTTGCGTAACGGCAGCGTTAATATTCATGGCGGCAGTTACTGGCGGCGCACGCCAATGTACACTGCCAGCCATTAAAATTGCAACACCAGGAAGAATAGCAAATAATGAAAGTTTACTTCTTGTGCGCATACTTTACGCGGTCAGGCAGAGAGGACCGCGCGCAGCTACAGACTACTTCCCCCACTGGGCTTTTACTACGAGGACGTCCTGGAAAGTAATGCCTCCAAATTTTTGACGTAAAAACTCTTACAACGCTGTTTACACAAAACAAACGTTATTAACTTTCTACATCTTCAGTCTTCATATCTACTCACACCTTTACTTCTACCAGTACCTCGTCTCCTACCTTTCAAACTTTACAGAAGCTCTCCTGTACTTGCCCGCGAAATGCAGAGGTCCCGAGTTCGAGCCTCGGTCCGCCACACAGTTTTAATCTGCCAGGAGGTTTCATATCAGCGCACACTCCGCTGCGGAGTGAAAATCTTACTCTGTATACTGGAATGTGATTCCTGAATTAGAAACGGGTTGTGCTTTCCTCACTTATACACTGAGGTGACACAGCTCATGGCGTACCTCGTAATATTATGTTGGGCCTCCTTTCGCCTGGCCTAGTGCAGCAACTCGGTACGACATGTACTCAACAAGTCCCCTGCAGATGTGATGAGTGATGCTGCCTCTGTAGCCGTCCATAATTACGAAAGCCTCGCCTGTGCAGCATTCTGAACTCTCGAGTATGTCCCACGAAAGATCTAGCGTATTTATGTACGGGGATCTGAGAGGCCAAAGCATTCGTTCAAACTGTCCAGAATGTTCTTCAAACCAATCACGAACAATAGTCGCCCAATGACATGACGCATTGTCATCCACAAAAATTTCATTGCTGTTTTGGAACACGAAGTCCACGAATGGCTGCAAATGGTCTCGAAGTAGCAGAACATCCAGAAGATCCAGTCCATTCCATGCAAACAAGGCCCACAACATTATGGGACCACCACCAGTTTGCACAGCGCCCTGGTGACAATCTGGATCTATGAGGACGTCAAATTAAAAACCTTTCAGCGTTTTACTACGCTACCTTCACGCCCCTGACCGATGTGTAGGAAGTATCTCCGTAGGTTGTGATCAAAACCAGGGCCAGCAATACTGGTATTAGTAGATATTTGCTACAGTGATCACTTCAACCAAAGCATTAAAAGAGGCTGCCAGCAAATTTGGGCTAAACATAAACGAAGCCAAGACAGAGTACCTCGTTATGAAGCGTGGTCATTGTCAGACTGTGATCATCTACAATCACTGCACGTTGGGGAGCATTCCTACAAGAGAGTGCAAGAATTCAAATACCTAGGGGCACTTTTCACTGAGAACTCGTCATGTGAAACAGAGATCAATGCCAGAATACAAGCAGGAAACCGATCTTACCACAGCCTAGCACAACTGCTTCGCTCCAGATATCTCTCCAGACAGTTCAAGATTCGATTGTACAAAACCCAGATCCAGCCTGTTGTTCTATATGGCTGTGAGACATGGAGTATCCGGAAACAGGACTTCCATAAGCTTCTTGTTTTTGAGAGAAAAGTGCCTCGGGAGACCTTCGGTCCGGTTCCGGACGCAAATACAGGGGAATGGAGGATCAGATACAACCAAGAGCTTGAGGAACTATACCAGCAGCCCAACATAGCAGGATCTGTCAAAGCCAAACGAATGCAATGGGCCGGCCATGTGGCCCGGATGGAGGATCACAGATGGCCTCGGAAGCTCCTGGATTTCACACCTACAGCAAAGAGACCGCCAGGGAGGTGCAAGAAGGGTTGGAGGGATGGTCTGCATGAAGATTTAAACCAAATGTCAATAGATGTGGACGAATGGCGGATAGCAGCAATGGACAGAATACAGTGGAGGAGGAAACTTGTAGATGCGTGCGGTCCACTGGGACTGATCACGTAGTAGTAGTAGTAGTAGTAGTAGTAGTAGTAGATCGCTTCAACCGTCACCTGCCGACTGTTAGATGGCATAGTAAAGCGCTGAAAGTGGTTGTCTAATAAAATAAGGCTGAAAGGTGTTTAATTTGACATCCTCTATCGAACAGCCGAGTCCCGCTAGCATCTCTAGATACGTGGACATACAGAGACCTCGATCTATCGTTTCGTGGGGTCTGCGCCACACTCTAACCCTACTGTCAGCTCTTACCAACTGAAATCGGAACTCATCTCACGATGCCGTGGTTTTCCAGTCACCGACGATCCAACTGTCACGGTCTCGAGCCCAGGAGAGGCACCGCAGGCGATGTCGTGCTGTTAGCAGAGGCACTCGCCAGATTTCGCCGCACTGCTCTAACCGATACTTTGGGAGGCGGCATGAGCCCCCTCTCATATTCCTATCTTACCCTGAGTAATTCGGTTTTCCTCTCTAATTGCATGTGGTGAAAAGTCGCTATTCCTTCACACGCGGACTTATAACGCTGCATCTCTGGTCACCCGGGTGGTCCGGCGACAGGCTGGTTCTGCTGATCTTGAAAGGGTTAAGCCGACGGGTGTGAGGGAGTCGAGTGGATGCTTTCCAGACGCCGACATTGTCATAAGAGCGGGGGGCTAGAGATTCCGTTACTTCGCAGAAACTTAGTGAAAACACTTTCTGGCGGGCTACCAGCGAGGCGTGGGAATGACTTGTGTTCCTAGGCAGTCTTGGCGGGCAAATTCTCGCGTTTTCTGCAAAATCATAACTGTGATTGGCTTGCTCAGGGGATAGCTCCGTGACGTAGCAAAATCGCCGCAGAAATTGGCGCCAAGTGTCTCCATTGGTGGAATAGTAGTGCGTCGGCTATAGAGTGGAATTTTCCGACGGTTTTAGAGTTGCTGATTGGCACGTTTTAACCACGGCCACTGTCGTGGGGGCGGGAATGTTTTGTGTTCGGCTTTTACAGGTGCTCTCGAGAGAGTCGGCTCTCGCCTTTCGGTCGGAGTAGCTTACAAGACTGAGCTCTCGCTGCTCTGGACAGCCTGCCTTCCGTTGGCTGTCTAATATACTTTCATTTAATTGTAACTGTTTGACGAAGTTGCAGAAGTTTCGACTTCAACGTAACTTTCCAAGTACAGTTGGCAATTGAGCGTTCTGCGCACAAGTGACCTATGTTGTCCGTCTTGAGCACTTTTGGCTAAAGTTGACTGTACCGGAGTTACTGTGTGACTTCGCTTGTTAAAATCAATCACTGTACCGTCAGTGATTGTGTGGCGAGCATTCTTTGTCTCCCTCAGAGGCGCATTTGTATTGATAGGAAGTCTTTAGTCTGGAACAACCAGACCAGGATAATTTATTTTGGGCTATACTCGTGACATTATCATCACCACAACTGGACGTCGAAGCAACCAGCCATCGCTTCCGGTACGCCACATCGTGTCCCTGCAGTTAAGAAGACAGCTTGGTAATGTATGTCCGCAGCAGCGGCAGATTAGGGAATTTTGCTCTGTGATAATCAGAGCTCAGCAGAGCGCGCCTGTTCCCGTCTTTTCTTACGTGGTTCTGTCTTGGGTGTTCATTGTCTGAGTTCTAACTACTGTAACACCAATTATGTTGGGTTGGCTTAAGATTTGGGTTGCAAGGAATTAGCTCCACATACCACTTGGTCATAATCGTTACAAGCTAGTTTAAGGACAACTTCACCTTCACAGCATTTATTTGAGTATCCAATTTGACGTATTGTAAATGTTTCATGTGTTGTGTTTATTATTTTGAGTTTAGTCATAATAAATCAAATTGTTATTTTGGATAGAACTTTCATAGTGTAGATCGGTAGAGCAACCCTTTCATTTCTCACTACATTACTGAAACTTTCCTTTATCTAATTAATTTCTATCAAATTAAATTATTGCAGGTGCCAAACTCTTTTCTACTCCACTTGCAGGGTCGATTAGAGTCAGTTCGCGTTTCTTCTTAATCCATGTGCAACAGCAAAAGTCGGAGTTAGAAAAGTGGGGGCTTAGAGCATCATTTCCATATGGAGATTCTAGAAGAATTTAGTGTTAAATACACTGCTAGCCCCGACACCTCGCAACGTTCGTCGTACATCCAACATCGATTTCTGTGGTTATTTCTCGCAGTGTTGCTTGTCTGTCAGCACTGACAACTCCATGCAAACAGTTGTTAAGTGAAGACCGTCGGCCACTGCGTTGTGCGTGGTGAGAGGTAAATTTGCTATTCATGGCACATTCTTGACGCTGTGAACCTCTGAATATTGACTGCCGTAACGATTTCAGAAATGCTATGTGCCATGCTTCTATTTCCAGCTACCATTTCACGATCAAAGTCTTAATTCCCGTCGTGCGGCCATAACTGCGTCGGTAACCACTTCACGTGAATCACCTGAGTATGAGTGGCAGCTCCGCCGCTGCACTGCCCTTTTATACCTTATGTACGCTATACTATCGCCACCTGTATATATGCATATCCCTATCCCACGACTTTTGTCATCGCAGTGTATACAGAATGTAGAGGTTGTTATTCCTACCCGAATTCTACAGTTGTGAAGCCTCCAGTACATTTCAAATGGTTCAAATGGCTCTGAGCACTATGGGACTTAACATCTATGGTCATCAGTCCCCTAGAACTTAGAACTACTTAAACCTAACTAACCTAAGGACATTACACAACACCCAGCCATCACGAGGCAGAGAAAATCCCTGACCCCGCCGGGAATCGAACCCGGGAACAGTACATTTCACACCGACGTAATGTCTGCTGCAACTTTAACTGTCAGCAGTGTACGAAGTGCTTCGCATTGGCCACGATGTTCGTGTAGCCTTCCCACTTCTCTCTCCTTTGGGTTAGGCCACCTGCCAATCGTGCTAGTTCGAAACGGCTCTTTCTCCTTCGCTCACTACTTTATCTCAGCTTCACAGCCTTCTTCAGTTCTCTCCCCACGGTGAATATGATGGAAGAAAATTATGGTTTAATATCCCGTCTACGACGAGGTGATTAGTGGCAGAGAAGAAGATCGGGTTAGCTAAGGTAATCGGCTGTGCGTAACTGATTTAGGGAAACTGTGGTTCTGGATGGGCGACGCGGATCTGAACTGCCGCCCTCCCGAATGAGAGTCCAGTGTGCTGACCGCTGCGCCACCTCATTCACTCATTATGTTTCACTGCAGGGTCTAATTCTGTCCCGGTACCCCCATACTGCGTTAAAAATGGCGTTGAAGACTGACAAGAAACGAAGAACAAGTGGTGGTTAAAGACAAGTCCGAACCGAATGCACGCACAGTGGACCGTGTTAAGACTGCCGTATCAAGTGAAGAGGAAGCCAACAATTTCATTAGTCTAACACCAACTGTAAACATAGTTAGTAAAGAAGACGGGGGCAACTCGGATAGTTGGACAAGATTGTAATCGGCGTACATATCGGTGTCCCTAACCAGGCAGTGTTCACGTGACTGTTGAGCCGTGGCGCTCGTTACTGGCGCGCCAGTCTCTTGGATGTCCATTATCGATCCATTCTTATCTTTGGTTGCCTTGTTCTTTTTCCGCATTTGCGGGGCGAGTGGCAGTTGGCGTTTGCTCTGGCTACCTGCTGAGACGCCGCGAGGTACGAGGTGGAAGCAACCACGTATATGTGGAGTTGGTTGTACGCGGTCTGCCGGTTCAGCATGGAGGATATGTGTTGGCTGCCTGCCTGTCTGCTCTCCTGATTTTGCTCGCCGTGCCTTGCGACCGCCTAGCTTGGGTTGCTGCCTGGTGTATCCTACACGAGCCATACCGGACGTCCAGCAGAAGTTAAGCAGCCTTGTGTTTCTTTAAAGAAAAGGAGTAAATGTATAAGACCTTTTGTAACCAATTTTGGTGGCCTCTTAAGCGTGGCCTTCGCGTTTAAACTGCCTTTGGGGAGAGCTAATTATTTTAAATTTAAATAGTTGGGTTTCCCTGTCCTTTATAATCTTTTGGGGGTTTTATTTGAATTTTCTCTTTGGGGTTCCTTCCTTCTGCTTGGTTAAATGTTTACTTGTATAGCGGGAAGTGACTCCTGGTTAAAACTCGGAGAAGGTGTTTGATGTCACTGCCGCTTCCGGCATTTGTCTTTTCAATTAAGTGTTGTCATCCCTTCGAGCGACCTGGTGTCACTCCTCGTTAATTAATGCTGGTTTATGTGTACTTAATTTTTAATTCGCCATTTGTAATAATATTTTGGAGCGCAGTATAGCACTAAGGCAACCTCATTGTATACCAACTTGTGCCCCGGTCTAGTACCTTAATTTTCAGTGTCACGAGTTAACTCCACTACCGGTTTTACTGATGTGCTCCCTTCAAAATCTTGTCTTGTATAAGTTTGCCCCATGCGTGTCTGGGAACACAGAGATCAGCTTTAGTCTGACTTCAGTGCTAGTCAGTTAATGGAATCTTCATTTTGGCTTGGTTTCCACTGAAGAGTTTGGAAAGGAGCGTAGAGTGTTTGATTTGTTACTCATTTAATCACTGTAAGTTCGTTTATTTAATGGGGAGCAAGACATTTAAAGACTGTTGGTATTAACTCCCCTAGTTGCGGCGTCTAGCTAATTCGTTCCAAACGGCCTACTACTTATTCAATGGCAAGGCTGTTGATTAGTTGGTTACTGCGAGTAAAAATTCACGCTATTTATTTGTTGCCGAAATTGTTGAAGTGTCTGTGTCGTGATTCAATCACTAGCTACGTGTTTGAGCTAAATTGATATAAACGTTACATTGCCTCTTTAAAATTTGTTGCCAGCAGAAACCCTTAAGACAACTAAGTTTTGTCACTGCTTACGTTAACCTTTACTGGGAGCAATATTTCATGTAGTTAAATTTTGTCTTAAAACGTGTATTTCTCTGATGTAATAAACGAGTGATAAAAGAAAAAAAGCAAAGGGGCCTGGTCCTTTCCATTGTGTCCGGTTTGTAACACGTATCATTGTAACACGGATCAACTGTAAGCGAGCTACCGAAACGGCAGACAAAATGAACGAAACAGAGAATCAGTAAATCTCGCACCAAGACGGAGTGGAAGACTGTGGTCCGAAGTTATGTTTCTGCACCGAGCGAAGGATGCCATTGTTGTTATATCTGCGAAAGGTAAAAACCGAGTGCATAATAGTGTTGCAGGTATTGCAAACCGCGAGTCACCGAAATTTCATATTCCATGTTTCTTTGTCGCCAAGGAGGGCCTGATACGAAACAGAGATAAACGTCACCGACAACGACCATGCGGAGGAAACGGCTTCAATAGTGATAATGCATGATGTTCATCGTAAACGAAACGGAATTCGAGGTACAGAGAAACTAAATATGCCCTGGTCAATTAAAATTACTTTCCCTGGTCAGTGTCTTCCCACAGCGGTTTGCGGAGGACGAGATTGGTGTTCAATGTCCCGTCGACAACGAGATCATTAAAGACGGAGGATGGGAAGGAAAGTGGCAACGCCCTTCCAAAGGAACCATCCCAGGAGCTGCCTTGAGCGGTTTATGGAAATTACGGAAAACCTAAACCAGGATGGCCGCCGGACGCGGGCGAATGCGAGTCCGGTGCGCTAACAAATGCGCTACTGCGCTCGGTCAGCTGTCTGCATCGTGAATACGAGCTGCGCTGTAGACCCCTATGTTCTGAATGCCATATTGGCTATAAAAGCCTTCGATATGGACTCACCCAGAAACAACGTGCCAGTGGTGTGAGAGGCGCAGCCTGCGCCGCTGCACCCAACTCAGCTGGACGCCATGTCTAGGGAGTTAATAAGTGTGGGCCACGGGCAGAAACTGCACCGAGTTTGTCAGAAGCGTGAAAAGCATACCTGTAATGTGGTGGAGTGTCATTTGACTATAAACAGGCACTACAGTTAGCAAACTGTGGCTCCTATGTTAAGATGTACTGCTACCCCTCCACCAGTTCTCGATGCTTCCGATTTGCCGCCATTGCAGAAAGAATTTTTCATTTTTATTTACTTGGGCTCTAGCTGCCCAGCTATTTAATCAGTTACATTGCTATTCAGTGTATTAGAATTACATATGTTTTTAATGTTACTAGTGGATTTTCGACACATCTCACTACTATTTAATTACATATTACCAAGACAAACAACAGAAACATATGAAGATTCTTCTAACAAGTACCTCAATAACTGACACCACTTTGCAAGATTTACGAGGTTGATTATCGTAATTAAGAAACTAATCGAGCAACACATTAGCTCCGTACACCTGCTATGGCTCGGTGTCCTCACATATTGGCATTCTGAGATGACTGTCGGCCTCTTGAAAGTATGTTAGGATGTGGACATACAGTTTTGGCTGTCTGGCCAGATTCGTCTTCTAAAGTTTGGTCTGTCGTAGCGGGAACAGCAGAGCAGCAGGTGGTTTAGAGCCGCTACTTTTGTGGGGGGCTTTCACAACACATAGAGGTTAAAGCTTTGATTATATACAAGTATACACTATAACACTCGTGTCCATTGCGCATTCTCATGTTGGATGGCGCAATGAGGCGAGACTGTAGTTAAGGCCACAGGTGGTTCTGAGATGTACTGGGGATATTTTTCGTACCACGAGTTCTTACTTTTCATTCAGATTCCCGTCGACACGAACCACGATGTTCGTTTCAACATTCTCGGTAACCAAATGTTATTGATTAAAAACAGCCTTGGTTGCAATTGAAGTTTTTTACTTTTCAACGACGCGTTTCGCCTTATTTAGGCATCTTCAGGTTATGTTTTCTAGACGGACGCGAGAGGCACCAAGATCTGCATACCGCGTTCCTGTTCACAGGAGCGAGTGACGGAGTAAGAGGGGGGCTCAGGTAGACACGCGTCGTTGAAAAATAAAAAAAACTAAAATTGCAACCAAGACTGATTTTAACCAATACTGTTAAGCGCTGGTTTGCTGTATGCCACAGAATTTCTAACCAAATGTTATCCTTTCTCCTACATATTCCTGGTCATTAAGGTGTGGACACTTCCTCTTCCAAGACAACAAGACACGTCTTCACAGGGATCGACAAAAACGTTTCTCGTTTGATGAGGTCTCAAGCATCGTATAACATTTCGACTGTCCCGATAAATCAGCCGATCATAATCCCACAGCAAATGTCTGGGACCACTTGTAAAGGCAGGTGAAACGCAGCAACGAAAGCGTGCGCAGTGTGGTAGTTCTGCGTCATATAATCATCAACGGGTGGCTATGTTGGATATGACATGGCTGAAGAAACTTGTGGAGTGTCTCCCTCGCTGAATTGAGGTCATTATCGAGTCTGCAGACGGTGTTTCAAGTACCAGCTTGACGTCTCCTGCGGGTCATAATTTTCTGTACCATGTTGTAATTACTACCAGGTAGTAAAGTAAAACGACGTAGTTGACCACACCTGCAGCGTCTTCTGGTGACGACTGCTCGCCTCGCCGCTGCTTCCCCACGCCGCGGCAGGGCAGGGTTACGACTCGCTGAATACTGGATGCGGCCGAGGGGTCACGGGGTCGCTATTTCGATCCCCTGCGCGCCCCCGCAATGACGCGGCGCAGCAGCACCTCCCCCCCCCCCCCGTGCTATAAATAATGCCGCCCCCACCGGCGCTGTGGCACGTATGCCGGCATGACAACTCCATGCTGACGCCGAACACTCCAACACGCTTCACTCCCCATTCATCTCTGCCCCAGCGTGCCGTCTGCATTATGCAGCCGTGCTCCCTTATGAGCGCAGTCATCTCGATGAAATAAAGTTAGTTAACCAACTGTTTTGTTTGCAAGTACACGTCCGCAGTTCTGGTACATATTCACGGTGTATGTATGGACAAGAAAAAAAATTCCCGGATTTCCCGGTTAAAATACACTACCTCCCAGGTGAAAATACACTTATTCTGTGTTAAGTGAAAGTATATTCTTCCTCGGCACTGTATAACTCATCAATCATTTGATGTTTATGGTTTTATACACCGACATAGGATTTCCCGGCACTTTAGAAAACGAATCTCAGGGGGAACACACATTTTGAAAGACCTTTGATGTGCAGCAACATGTACGCTGCATATTTTCGTATTACGAAGGTATAAATCTGAATTCCGACAAACACCGCATGTCACTTTCCGAAGCATTGAAATACAGATTGCAATGCGCTTTTGTAAGCCAGTTATAGGTCATGTCACGTGATCTCGCCAGCTGATGACAGCACAAGACACGTGATGCAGTCAGCCAATAGCAAGATCACTCTTTAAGTAGCGCGAACACACAAATAAGGAAAGTTAATGGTTTAAATTAATATACATAGCATTCACATAAGAAGATTAATAAGCTGAAAGAGAAGCTAAGCTTCCACATATAATGATGATTTGTTTTTAGCGCATGTTGCACTTTAAGATAAATCACACAAATGTGCCAGTAAATTTTTTATAACAATGTAAATGACTCATCTTCTGGGCTCGAAATTCTTCTAAATGGTCGTCCTCAAAGGGTTGATTTATAATTAAATGAGAGTCAAACACTCCGTGATGTAAGAAATTCATCGTACATCCTCGCACTTAGATTCATCTTGCGTAAACGGAAATTTACTTTGAATATAACGCTTTTCAAACCACCAATCGCAAGATTTTGCCGCGACCTGTTAGAAAGAGGTTCGTTTCAGCAGTTGCCAGAGAGCGCCAGATAACAGGCGTCGCCGCGCTTGTGCAGCTACGATGACGCAGGAAACCCGTATGTTCGTACGTGTAAAACATTAAAAGCTCTTACATTAAGGCACAAAACAAACAAGACATCAGAGGATACTTCAGGAGCATTGGAATTTCGTGAACCATACTAAAATCCATAATTCGGCTAAAAGCGCACATTAATATGTCCAGATTCGGATGCAAATTTTCTTCGAGTACCAGTACTGTATTATCTCATATTTGCTCCTTTATTATGGCACAATGTCATTCGCGCACTTGAAATGCAGCGAACAGTTTGAAATTAAACACTTTGTTTCAAATAAATTTACTGCCTCAGCGGAAAAGATTTAATAAAAGCCAAATCTCTTTAGCAAACCGACAAAAAGGCGATTAATGCTTGCCTGTCAGGTGGAAATAAAATATGAAACTAATAACATATTTTAGCCTTCCGTAATCATGCGAACGTATTTTAAATTCATTTGCTAGCTCCTGGCCACAAAAATCCGTTTTGTTTTCATTTAACGCGAGAGCAATAAACGAAGAGGAAACAACAAAATGACTGGACGTAAACACAGGTCACGTG
Organism: Schistocerca serialis cubense; assembly: GCF_023864345.2. NCBI lineage: Eukaryota > Metazoa > Arthropoda > Insecta > Orthoptera > Acrididae > Schistocerca > Schistocerca serialis. The sequence continues at coordinate 116,196,250 of NC_064647.1, forward strand.
GAGACGACCCACCTCCCCACCACAGCTCAGGCTGCTCTGTGCATCAGCTCCAGATCTACGGTATTTCCGAATCGGGGCAATACACGGTGATTCAAAAAGAATACCACAACTTTAGGAATTTAAAACTCTGCAACGACAAAAGGCAGAGCTAAGCACTATCTGTCGGCGAATTAAGGGAGCTATAAAGTTTCATTTAGTTGTACATTTGTTCGCCATTTCAGCCAATAAAGTTTTTGGTCCCTTTTTCTTCGAAGGTGCTACTGTAACTGGACTACAGTATCTGGAGATGTTAGAGAATTGGCTGTTCCCTCAGCTCGAACAAGAAGCACAACAATTCATATTTCAGCAGGATGGAGCGCCACCACATTGGCAGTTATCTGTCCGTAACTACCTGAACGTCAACTACCCGAGGCGATGGATCGGCCGCCAGGCAGCCCGTGACAGAGCACTTCATCACTGGCCCCCAAGAAGCCCTGATCTTACCCCCTGCGATTTTTTCTTATGGGGGTATGTTAAGGATATGGTGTTTCGGCCACCTCTCCCAGCCACCATTGATGATTTGAAACGAGAAATAACAGCAGCTATCCAAACTGTTACGCCTGATATGCTACAGAGAGTGTGGAACGAGTTGGAGTATCGGGTTGATATTGCTCGAGTGTCTGGAGGGGGCCATATTGAACATCTCTGAACTTGTTTTTGAGTGAAAAAAAACCTTTTTAAATACTCTTTGTAATGATGTATAACAGAAGGTTATATTATATTTCTTTCATTAAATACACATTTTTAAAGTTGTGGTATTCTTTTTGAATCACCCTTTATTACATAGTGGCTCCTAGCCACACTTCTGTAACCAGAAGCAACTGCGAGTGCCCAAGAGCCCGCCCGTAACTGCTCAAACGAATCAAATTTAAAACAGTTGTCACGTCACGCTCATCGGAGGCAATTTGTTGTTACAAAGTATTGCATAGTCTTTCTAAAGCCTTTGACACACTTTGCTGTTGGCAGACGCTCGTCTGAGCACTGTGTTTTGTTGTTGTATATGGAGCATTTTCTTTGCAACTTAAATTTCATTTCCTTTTTCTTTTTTTCTCTCGTTCATGTTTTGTTGCTACAGAATTATTCTGCAGTAGCGGGATACAGTACTATCCTTTGTTAGAGTATCGGCTCTTACCAGCCAAAATCACAAACATTTAACTGAAAACTACCACAATGAAAAGTTCCCGGAATTCTAAACAATTCCCGGGTTTCTCCCGGATGAAAAAATTCACGGGTCGTATACACCCTGATATTGGAACCGTCGCCCCGCAGTAACGCAACGCGCCGCTAGACGGCTAAAACTAAATATCCGTGCCCGCTGATGGACGATCGAGTTATTCGGACTGGACATCCGACAGGCAGCAAATAATGCCCATTGTAAGGACTCGCTGACATCGAGTGGCAGAGGAGGGAATCGGGGTGTTATATCCTCACCCCTCTCCAAAAACATTTTCTGTGAACATCGTTCTGTTGCACTTCGCTCTGACCACTTAAACTGCACTCTGAAGACTCAATAGCCGTGTAGCACTATCACGTCAGCAGAAGAGGTTGGTTGTTGAGACAGTGTCATTATTTTAAGCAGAAGGAAATATACCAGAAAGTTACGGCATTCAGATATGTCTGATTTTGGTTCTAGTACATCGGAATTTTGTTTCTTCGCATTACCAAAGTTCCTCTCTCTGTCCTCGAGATAGTAATCATTCGAACCTCTTTCTCGTCGTAAAACGAGCAGTTTTCCACGCTAGTGCCTCATCCCCATTGTTTTCGGGAGGACAGATCACACACTTCCCGTGTAATTTACCACTTTTACGTAAATTACAATGCCGGAAAAATTATGCAGTACTCTCAATGGCGTGGTCGTTTTATTGACAAGTAACGTTAATGATGATGAGCGTACGGCATTGGTGGCCGGGAGACCCCTCGTGGGGCGGTTCGGCCACCGCTCCACAAGTTCTTTAACGCGACTTGCGAGTGAATGAGGATGAAATGATGATGAAAGACACACAACACCCAGTTATCTCGAGGCAGAGAAAATCCCTGACCCCGCCGGGAATCGAACCCGGGACCCCGTGCGCGGGAAGCGAGAACGCAACCGCAAGACCACGAGCCGCGGACACAAGTAACGGTGACATGTAGCTAATCATTGGTAGAAGACCAAATGAAACACACATCAGTCCAACCGGGTTCGCCCTTCTTGCGGCTGTCCGCAGCTCGTGGTCGTGCGGTAGCGTTCTCGCTTCCCACGCCCGGGTTCCCGGGTTCGATTCCCGGCGGGGTCAGGGATTTTTTCTGCCTCGTGATGACTGGGTGTTGTGTGATGTCCTTAGGTTAGTTAGGTTTAAGTAGTTTTAAGTTCTAGGGGACTGATGACCGTAGATGTTAAGTCCCATAGTGCTCAGAGCCATTTGAACCATTTTTCTTGCGGCTACGCAGTAGTATAATCTCGTATGCAAACTATCATAAAGCTGGCGAATGGCATCCCGCAATAGACTATCCTAAACATCTTGCGCTTCTTGCTTCAATTCAACAATGCTTGTCACAGGCCCTGGAGAACGAGTAACTTCCCACATCACCATCTCACATAAATGTTCAATTGCCTACGGATATGACGATGTTGATAGGCAGGACAGTAGTTGTTTAGTATCAATGGGACGGCTCCATCGATGAGCCGACTCGATTTCTCTCCGCATATTGACAATAGACACATTATTACCGGTCAATGAGCGTACGCCGTGTTAGCAAAGATTCGCCATCTGAGTTGTCAGTCGTTACACGAAGACAGAAAGCAACAGTGAAAGGGAGTATGTTTGCCCTATATTCTTATAATTGATCAGTACTAATGACTGAAACGCCGAAGTGATATGGTAGTAGAGATTAAGTAGTTGAAAAGTACGATACACTCACACCACAATATAAAGAAAGGTATGTGCTGTGGCCAGAGACTAGGCGCTACTAAGCGATGCAGTGCGAGTTGCCTTGAATGAGCCACTTCGCATTTTGCGTAATCTTGGCCCCAGTAGACCACTACGAACAAAATCTAAAATTTTATAGTTTATGAGTGTTTTGTTAATCAGCTTTTTACATTAAATGTATTCGCAACCCAGAATGAGGACAACCAGAAGGAAATGACGACAGTGAAAATTTGTGCCGCACCCGGAATCGAACCAGGAAATCCTGCTTTCCGCGAGCAGTCGTCTTACCGTTTGGCTATCCGTGAACGACTCACGACCACACGCAGACTTCAGTATGTCGCCAACCGTGTGTCTACAATCTGTATTCGTACATCCATTACGCACATTCCCGTACAGGTGAGACATTTTACTTTAAAGTTGCCGGGCCGGTGTCGGCGATTTTGCAGTGCCTATGATATTCAGATTACGATTTCTTTTTCGACGTTCATTTCTACTTTTATGCTATTTGGTTTCGAATATATGTTATCCGGTTTCAGATGCCAACAAAAAATACTAAAAATAAAAAATATGAAAATACTAACATTTATTTAGATTTGTATAGTATTTGACAGGTGTTACACTATATGCCGTTCATAGAAACTGCCTGCCCCACGGAAGGAAACCAGTCGCTTTGACCGGACCGACTACACAGATATTCATTTATCAAATATTTCTATAACAGCGAATACCTACAGCTTCTGCGTACTACAGTAAAATGCAAAAGATAATGTTCATGTTGCATTGAAAATAACATAATTATTACAATATCCGAGGATCTTATTACACATTTTCTTTAGATGGTCCATAGACAGCTACCTTACCCTACACCAAGATAAGCACGTTGCGCCCGCAGCAAATGTACGTCGGCGTGATTAGTGCTGCTGAAAAACCATTACACTTTGATTTTATCCATACTGGATGAGAGCTCGTGGTTGTGAATGTCAATGTTAAAAAATATATCAGGTCGTGTTTGGCTACGTTGTGCGTGGTATCAACGAAGACGCACGGCGCGGTTTACGACGATAGAGGAGAGAGCCATGTGGTTAGATGTTGAACACCATAGGCGACACCATTTTAGAGTTTTTTATATTTTTAAGACATTTTATTATCAATTGCCTGGTGCATGTTCCATTTTAGCGAGTTTTAACAGGTTCTATTACTTTTAATTATTCTGATGATGGAAGCTTTACTTCTGAAACACGTCAATCATGGTGTTTGACACTATAAACAAGTGCTTGAGCGGACTGCCTGTGGGCACTGGTTATTTTCTCTGCAGAAACACCAAATGTGACTGCGAGTTGTAGCTGATGCCCCATCGTGAAGATTGCACACCGGGCGAGGGCGCTCACCAGATCTACGCCGTACATGTCTACGTCCATCATTCTCATACACACTTAACATGATGATATTTAGTTTGTGCGGCGCTCGTGGCCGTGCGGTTCTAGGCGCTACAGTCTGCAGCCTAGCGACCGCTACGGTCGCAGGTTCGAATCCTGCGTCGGGCATGGATGTGTGTGATGTCCTTAGGTTTAATCAGTTCTAAGTTCTAGGCAACTGATGACCTCAGAAGTTAAGTCGCGTAGTGCTCAGAGCCATTTGTGCGGCGCTCAGCTGCGTTGTTATCAATTTCCCAATCTTTACACAGTCGCCACTTTCCCCAATGACGATGAAGACAACACAAACACCCGCGCCCCTAGCGGAGAAAATACTCAACCCGGCCGGGAATCGAACCCGCGACTCTGTGGTCCAGAGGCAACAACGCTAATCACGGACCTGAACGTAATCTCATACTGTGCACCAGTCTCTCACAGCAGCACTGCAGCCACACTTGGTGGTGTGTTTGTGTCGCTAGCACCTGATCACACGCACACAAACAGACGGCTCCCAATGGCCCCTGACCACACAGCAGGTGTTACTCGGTCGGCCACTGCAGCGCGTCGATCATGACGTGCGTCTGTATTACGCTGACGTCCACAGCCTGGTCTACACGCAGGGAATGCTGGAAACAGCGAAACGTCACCGATGTATCGTAACATGTGCAGCAGTCCATCGGTACGTCCCTCCAGCTTCCCACAGGCCCACAATGTGAGCCCGTTCAAATGGCTGAAACTGTGCAAGAACAGTACGCACTCGACGATGTAGCACGGTTGTACTGTAGAATGACTCTTGAAAACTCTCTTCACCTCTGAACGCAGCATAGTTACTGTTTGCAGGATCAAAACAGAGTGAGTGCACAGACAAGCGCCACCTGCGCGCCGATCACTGTGACGAATGAATCACTAACGCTACCGCATGTCAGTATGCACTTACACTATGTGATCAGAAGTATCCGGCGCAGAATGAGTTACAAGTTCGTGGCGCCCTCCATCGGTAATGCTGGAATTGCCGCGCGAGATTAGCCGAGCGGTCTGCGGCGCTGCGGTCATGAACTGTGCGGCTGGTCCCGGCGGAGGTTCGAGTCCTCCCACGGGCATGGGTGTGTATGTATTTGTCCTTTGTATAATTTAGGTTAATTAGTGTGTAAGCTTAGGGACTGATGACCTTAGCAGTTAAGTCCCATAAGATTTCACACACATTGAATGCTGGAATTCAATACGGTTTTGGCCCACCCTTTGCCTGGATGACAACTTCCACTCTCGGAGGCATACGTTCAATCACGTGCTGGAAGGTTTCTTGGGGAATAGCTGTCCATTCTTCACGGAGTGGTGTACTGAGGAGAGGTATCGATGTCGGTCGGTGAGACGTGGCACGAAGTCGGTGTTCTGTTGGATTCAGGTCAAGGTTCTATGCAGGCCAGTCCATTACATGGATGTTACTGTCGTGTAGCCACTCCGCCACATGCCGTGCATTATGAACAGGTTCTCGATCGTGTTGAAAGATGCAGTCACCATCCCTGAAATGCTCTTCAACGGTGGGAAGTTAGAAGGTGCTTAAAACATCAATGCAGGCCTGGGCTGTGATAATGCCACGCGAAACAACACGGGGTGCAAGCTCCGTAAATGAAAAACGCGACCAGATTGTAACAACATCGCCTCCGAATTTACTGGGGACCAGATTGTAACAACATCGCCTCCGAATTTACTGGGGACCAGATTGTAACAACATCGCCTCCGAATTTACTGGGGACCAGATTGTAACAACATCGCCTCCGAATTTACTGTTGGCACTACACTCGCTGGCAGATGACGTTCACCAGGCATTCGCCATACCCACGCCCTCTCATCGGATCGCCACGTTGTATACCGTGATTCGTCATTCTACACAACGTTTTTCCGCTGTTCAATCGTCCAATGTTTACGCTCCTTACACCAAGCGAGGCGTCGTTTGGCATTAACCGGCGTCATGTATGGCTTATGAGCAGCCGCTCTTGCAAGAAATCCCAGTTTTCTCACCACCCGCCTAACTATCATAGTACTTACAGTGGATCCTGATGCAGTTTGGAATTCCTGTGTGATGGTCTGGATAGATGCCTGCCTGTTACACGTTGTGGACCTCTTCAACTGTCGTCAACAGACGAGGTCGGTCTGTACGCTTTTGTGTTGTACGTGTCCCTTCACGTTTCCAATTCACTATCACATCGGAAACAGTGGACCTAGGGATGTTTAGCAGTGTGGAAATCTCGCGTACAGACGTATGAGACATGGGACACCCAATCCCACGACCACGTTCGAAGTCCTTGAGGTCCGCGCAGCGCCCCATTCGGCTCTCTCACGTTGTGTAATGACTACTGAGGTCGCTGGTATGGAGTACCTGGCAGTAGGTGGCAGCACACTGCACCTAATGTTTTTGGTGGTGTCCGGATACTTTTGATCACGTAGTGTGCGTCTGGCGCAGGTACCGGCAGTTGATCGTCAACGTAATGACAGATGCAACCAGGGGAAGAGATGCCCAATGTCCGATTACGCTGTTGTGTAAATTACTGGTAAAACAAACAGCTCTAAAATAGCTAGTAATGACCGAAAGTGGAAAAACCAACAAAACTAAATATAGCAAAAGGGGATTAGAGACAGATTCGTTTGAAAGAACGGCGCGTTTCATCACGGAATCGCTCAGTCGGCGCGAGAGCTTATAGCGTCCCCAGTGAAATAATACGAAAACACTTACAAAACAGTATTTATAAAGAAGAGACATTTTAAAATTGAATAATATACATTTTTCTCATCTACCCGTATTATAAGAATTTCTCTGTGTAAGTTTCGAGGGCAAAGAAATATAACAAAATGATCTATAGAGACGACAAGATACGCTCTTTTGTTAATTTTTTAGTCGTCTTCACTTCTTCTCTTGTCTTGTCTTGATTGCGTGTAGACGGACATCTTGCGTGTGCTGGCAAATGTAAGCATATTTGTACTAATTAAGCAGATAATATATTGATTTACTATTATTATGCAGTTTTAATTTGTAAGAGGTGATCCCGGTTTCATGTTCGCCTTTCTTTGAATTAACCCGCATTCGAGTAATTTACAGTTCACCAATCGGAGCGGTCGATGCAGCCAACGACGCCATTACGTGGCGATATTATAAAAAATTAGCAGAAGCGAAAAACTCGCCCCCTATTAACGTAATATACATTTTTCTCCACAGCCGCCCGACGCTGCAGAAAATACGTAGCTTTAAGATTCTTATTTTCAGTACCACAGCCGAGAGCCAGGACTCCGACTACAATGCAATGGTTAACAGAGGTAAGAAGAAGTATTCTCGCGCGTGTGTGGGGCACAATTGTAATTAATAACTTAAGATTTTTTTGCTTTAAAGTGAACTGACTAGCCGAGGAAATTAATATGAAAAGTTTATTCCATTGTTCAACTTATTTGCTCATGTTTTAAGATTCAGCGAGTCTAACATTCATTAACGTAACAAATAATTGAAGATTATTATTGTTAAAAAAAAGAGAACTTCACAAAAGCATTTAATTGTAAATCAAAATAAAATGAAATATGATTTTTTTAAGGCCCACCACGTAAGTCGGCAACAATGACCATCACCAATAAATTTTTGTGGTAAATAATATATAAAATTACGACGGTCGACGGACGCGAGAAGCTTTATGTAGATATTCAACTAACATCGGTGTCAGAAGCTACAAGAGAGGTGTTGTGCATGAGGGAGGCGAGCGTACTTGCCAGGGAGAGTTAGCTAACGTATTACTTCCAAACAAGAGAGAGAAAATCTCAGAAATTAGAGCTCATACGGGTGCTATCAACAGTAGTTCCTTCCGGTCAGTATTTGCAAGTGGAGCGGGGGAAGGGGGGATGTGACAGTGGTACCAGAGTGCTCTGTGGACCGGAAGCACGTGACCACACGGCTGGGAGGGACGTTTCCCGCTCTGCGGCGAGTCGGCCAGACAATACGTGGGAACACGGCTGGTCGCTAGCTACACGGCGGGAGGCGCGTGCCTCAGCTCGTCTGCATCCCCCCACCCCGTCTAACTGCGGCTGTTCTTTGTGCCAGCTCTGCGGAACGTGTGAGAGCTCTAGGTTGCGATGCCGCCGTAATCACCGCAACTCCAGCAGCCATCCGCTGCCTGTGACTAATCATTTCCTTTCCTCTTCCACCCGCAAACAGAAGGAGGGAAAACGACTGACCATATGCGTTCGAACGAGCCCTAATGTCCCTTACGTTGTCTTTGCGGTCCTCATGCAAGCTGAAGCTTGGCAGCAGTAGAATCGTTCTGCAGTGAGTTTTGAACGCCAATTCTCTAAATTTTCTCCATAGTGCCTCGCGAAAAGAGCGTCGTTTTTCCTCCAGCGATTCCCATTTGAGTTCCCGAAGCATCTGCGTTATAATTGCGTGTTTCCAGAATGAGATTTTCACTCTGCAGCGGAGTGTGCGCTGATATGAAACTTCCTGGCAGATTAAAACTGTGTGCCCGACCGAGACTCGAACTCGGGACCTTTGCCTTTCGCGGGCAAGTGCTCTACCATCAGAGCTACCCGAGCACGACTCACGCCCGGGCTGTGAGACTGGGCGTGAGTCGTGCTCGGGTAGCTCTGATGGTAGAGCACTTGCCCGCGAAAGGCAAAGGTCCCGAGTTCGAGTCTCGGTCGGGCACACAGTTTTAATCTGCCAGGAAGTTTCATAATTGCGTGTTGTTCGAACCTACCGTTAACAAATCTAGCAGCCCGCCTCTGATCCGTTTCGATGTTTTCCTTTAATTCGACCTGGTGGGGATCCCAAACACTCGAGCAATACTCAAGAATGGGCCGCACTAGTGTTCTATACGCGGTCTCCTTCACAAGTGAAACACACTTTCCTAAAATTCTCCCCATAAACCGAAATCAACCATTAGCATTCCCTACTACCGTCCCTACGTGCTCTTTCCATTTCATATCGCTTTGCAACGTTACGACCAGATATTTAAACGACGTGACTATGTCGAGCAGCACACTACCAATGATGTATCCGAACATCACGGGATTGTTTTTCTTACTCATATGCATGAACGAACATTTTTCTACATTTAGAGCTAGCTTCCATTCATCATACCAAACACAAATTTTGTCCAAGTCATCTTGTATCCTCTTACAGTCACTCAACTTCGATACCTTACTGTACATCACGGCACGATCAGCAAACAAGCACAAATTGCTGACCAACCTGTCCGCCAAACCATTTACGTAGAATACGGCAAGAAAATGGTTCAAATGGCTCTGAGCACTATGGGACTTAACATCTCAGGTCATCAGTCCCCTAGAACTTAGAACTACTCAAACCTAACTAACATAAGGACATCACACACATCCATGCCCGAGGCAGGATTCGAACCTGCGACCGTAGCAGTCGCGCGGTTCCGGACTGAGCGCCTGAACGGCAAGAAAGAGGAATAAAAGTGAGATAGAGTTAATACTTTCATCCTTCTTCACCTCCTCTGCCTTACTGCAGATGACATGTCACTGAGCACATGTGTACTGTGAGGTGCCTAGTTGTTTCCACTGCCCTGTGTGGAATACATAAGTTCTTGTACACTTCACTAACCTGCTGTCTTCATGATGATGATGTCCCCAGCTCAGAAAACTTGTTCCTTGGCCGGCCCATTCCCCGGATTTGACGTCTGTAGACCCTTTTTTTTCTGTAGGGAAAGCTGAAAGACGGTTCTACAAGGGCATACCAACTACACCCGATAATATGCAACGGCGTATCGCTGCAGCCTGCTCAGGTATCTCCGCACGTGTGCAGTAGTCGTTCCGTACCAGGCTCGACGCGTGTATTGCCACTACCGGTGGTCATTCTGAACACGACATGTAACGGTCAATTGTCTCGTTACCCTACTTTTATTTTTTAATGTAAACAGGCCTTATTCAATTTAAAAACTGTATGTTTGCACAAAAATACACTTTCTAAGGACTATTAAAATCTGTTGACTGGCAAACAATACGAGTCCCTCACTATAAGTCCATTCTGTGAAAACGGCACATCAATAGCAGTTTCCATTTCCACAATATTTGAGGTATACGCCCTATATATACTCACAGCACGCAAATTGCTTACACCATATTCATCCAGTATCAGAGAGAGAGAGAGAGAGAGAGAGAGAGAGAGAGAGAGAGAGAGAGAGACTTTACACGTAATTGCAAATAACATGCAGAAAGGAAAGAAGTTTATCGCTAACAACATTTTCGTTGTTCGTTGAGTAACACTTCAGCATGGCGCATGACAATTTATTACTGCCCTACTGTTAACTCCACTAGCAAGAAATTTAGGAGGTAGTATCCAGACCTGTAACTGAATGTGCCTGCAAAATCATATCACTTTTCAACACATAGTTCAGGAGCTATAACGTCATAAACATTGAGATCCGTGAAGAACTAGCTTCTGCTTAAAACGGCCTGCAAATTGTCCAGTTTTAACTCTGCGTTGTTTGATAACACGAGCACTTAGCGACTTCCAACAAACTTTATACATTAACCTATTCTAAACTTTTTCATTATTCTATGGGCGAATAATCCGAAACTAAGAAAACCAACATAAATAGGACTTCATGTCTTCAACCACAAAGGTTTCACATGCTCAAGTATTACAAACACCATGGTAACTGATTTTTTTTTAAGTAATCAGATGTTCGCAGCTGTTTCATACATGGGTGTTCGACTCTTTCAAGAACCGGAGTGGGGGGATTATTGGTATAACACTAAGTAACTGATGTTTGGGCCCTGTTGGGGGAAGACTGTACTTCCCGAGGGAGGATATTCCGTTTTCTAACGACGTCGTAAGACGGCCGACGCCAATTTTGGGAGCTTTTATTGCCTTTCAAATACCATCGTTCGTTAACAGAACAGAGAGGAATTGTCTGAGAGCTCATCGTGGGTTACAAAGCTTGCTCTGCTCTGTGATCGACAGCTGCTGTTTTTAAGGGCCATAAAAGATGAGAAAATTCGCCTCGGTAGTATTATGGTAAAGGTACACACGCAATATACTTAAGTATACAGAGCCAACAACAACAATCAAGCCCTGAGAAAGGCCGCTGCAAGATGAGTGAAATATCGGTTATTGTAGTGTTTTATGGTATGTAGAAAAATGGTGGGAAAGTCAAAAATATCAGGAAATTCAAAACAGCCCAATTGTGGTACACGGCCCGCCTCCTTATTCTCACTCTTCGTCACTGTGGAAGAAGAGCAGCAGACCTAAATTTAAAATGGCAGTAAATTTAAAGAAATTCTGAACTGTTTATTGTCCTGCTGGTATGAAGTAAGACTGCAGGCCTGTGGAATACGAGCACAGCGCTATGGCGTCAGAATTGAAGAGAGTGATCGAAAATGGTGGCCTTGGCAAAACGAGCTCAAATCCATCAAATCCAAGCTAGCGTATCTGGGAGTATGGGAGGACGCTAAATTAACCCAGTGGTGACGTGTAGATTGACTCCCACAGTTTTGTTCAAGACTCTGAACTGTGGTAGCCATTCTAGAAAACAAGTTAGAAGGAGCAACTAATTATATCTCCAACTGATAAACTGGTCGAAGTATCGTCCGCCAAATTCGATGAGAATAGGCTACAGATACCAGACTATGGATTAGCGTATTTGGATAAAATAACACAGTTTCAGTATGGCACGTCTGTTTTTCGTCAAAAGAGAAGTAAAAGGAGCTGGAAATTAATCCAAATATTTGAGTGGGTGGCCTTGTAAATAAAAAAAATGGTTCTAATGGCTCTGAGCACTATGGGACTTAACATTTACGGTCATCAGTCCCCTAGAACTTAGAACTACTTAAACCTGACTAACCTAAGGACATCACACAACACCCAGTCATCACGAGGCAGAGAAAATCCCTGACCCCGCCGGGAATCGAACCCGGGAACCCGGGCGCGGGATGCGAGAACGCTACCGCACGACCACGAGCTGCGGACCGTTGTAAATACGAAGGACCACAAGTTTCATAAAATATGTGTACTTACTTACCACGAGGGTCAAGTTACAGTTAATGTTGTATGTAACAAAACGGATAGCAAAGGCGAAGACGAATTTCAAACTCTGAATAAAAAATGTGAGGCACTGTCGAAGACAAACTAGCGAATTGGAGCTCAAATACGAGGAGAGTGCATTGCTCAGTGTAAGGTGTGTGTACAGTGCTGATTGCCGTTTGAAACCACTGAAAGCAGAGCTCAGTGTTAAAGGAAGCAGTAAAAGTGTATCGATTCGTAGCAAAACAGCGAACATCAATGAAAAGCCACCAGTGAATCAAAAGCTATGACTGTTGATGAATGAAAGGACGAAAATAAAAACAACATACCGTTGTTGCCTCACAGTCGTGGCCGTGGATGTGCGTCACTCTTAAACGATCCATCGTTGGACTACAGCACATCATCAATTATGAGACGAAAATGAGGTTTGAAAATGTAGTCAGGGAAGGTGTGACTGTAAGTAAGCACTAGAGATGATTTAGTAATAGTCACTGCAGTTGTTAATGACACTAACCGATACAGAACGGATTTGAGGGCTAGTTTACAAAGACTAATTTCAAACATTAATAATACAGAGCTACTACCACGTACAATTTCATATATACTGGTGTCTAAAATGAAAGCAACAAAAAAAAAAAATTTGTGAGGTTAGGTTTATTTTGCCATAAAACAGTACAAACAGGTGACTGCAGAGCAGAAATAATGCAAAGAGTGCAGAAGGTAAACAACTGCATCGTGGCGTAACAGTAGATGAACATGTTCCTCATTTTTTCCAACTCAATAGATTTGCACACACATTCCGACAACTGTTTAACGTGCTAAGTGCGGAGCACGCTGCGAATAACGCCATCAGCGTCATGTTGAGGCAAAACGCCTATTCTTCCTGCGGAGCTGCTGGCAAGTCTCGGGGAGTGGTTGGTGGATGCTGACGTCATGCAACCCGTCTCCCTAGTGCGTCCAAGAGGTGCTCCATGGGATTCAAATGAAGAGCGCGAGCAGGCCACTCCACGCGCGCAGTCTCTTCCGTTTCCAAGGAAACAGTAATTACTCGTGCTCAACGAAGTTGGGCGTTATCGTCCATCATTACGAAATCTGGCCGCTCAGCACCTCGCAGCAACTGTACGTGAGGCCGCAAGACCCATCACAATGCCTGACAGCAGTTAAACCTTGCAGATTCACTCGCACAATTTCATGAAGAGGTGTTCGAGTGATCAACATAATCCCTGCTCTCACCATTAGCGATCCTCCTCCGTTCGATATCAGTCTCTTTCCACAACGTTCGGGTCTCGAACTCGTGTTCCACATTCGCTTCAGATGCGAATCCGTCGAGAATCACTCTCCATACCACATCGGGACTCATCTGTGGAAAGAGCATTGGCCCACCGTTCCACTGTGCAGGTGGTATTTTGATGACCCCACTCTAGAACGTTCCCTGTGCGAAGACGAATCAGAGGTACACATACGAGGTTTGTCCGGAAAATAAAAGTTGAATAATAACTTCATTTTACAATTATTCAGGTATTACAATATGGTCTCCTTCAAAGTACTCGCCCTGAGACGCGATACTCTCCTGCCAACGCCGTTTCCACTGTTGATAACATTGCTGAAAGCCTTCAGTTGCGATGTCGTTCAGTTGCCGTGTCGTTTTCGCCTTGATGGCTTCCTCCCAAGTGCCGTCCCCGAAGCACCATTTTGCATTTCTGGAACATGAAGAAGTCACACGGGGCTAAATCGGTTGACTAAGGCGGGTGGTCTGTCACGGTGATTGAGCTTCGGGCCAAAAACTCGTGCACACCGAGCGACGTGTGAGCGGGCGCATTGTCGTGATGAAGGATCCACCTGCCCCCTTTTGCCAACTCCGGTCGAACTCGCGCCACACGAGCTCTGAGACGTGTTAGAACTTCAACGTAAAAATTTCCATTCACTCTCTGGCCGGGAGGGACAAATTCCTTGTGAACAATGCCCCTAGAGTCAAAGAAAACAGTCAACATTGTCTTCACATTGGATCTTGATTTTCGCGACTTTTTTGTTCTCGGTTCTCCTGCTAGTTTCCATTCCTTGCTTTGAGATTTGAGCTCCACATCGAATTCGTAAAAACCAGGACTCGTCTCCAGTGATGACTCGGTTGAGAAAGTCCCCTCGTTCCTCTGCTTCCAACCAATCAAAAAAAAAAAAAAAAAAAAAATGGCTCTGAGCACTATGGGACTCAACTGCTGAGGTCATTAGTCCCCTAGAACTTAGAACTAGTTAAACCTAACTAACCTAAGGACATCACAAACATCCATGCCCGAGGCAGGATTCGAACCTGCGACAGTAGCGGTCTTGCGGCTCCAGACTGCAGCGCCTTGAACCGCACGGCCACTTCGGCCGGCTCCAACCAATCCTCACAGCACTCAACCCTCTTTGCTTTCTGTTCTGGCGTCAAGAGCTTCGGCACGATTTTCGCACACAATTTCTTCATTTCAAGTTTTTGTGTCAGGATTTCGTGAACGATTGTTTTGGGGATTGACAGCTAGTCAGCAATCATTCGGACTGTCAATCTACGGTCTTTAAGAACACAATCCCGAATTCGTTCAACATTTACATCGGAACTCGATGTCGACGGGCGTCCTGGCCGAGGGTCATCGTTCACTTCTTCTCGGCCATCCCGGAACCTTTTTAACCACTTGTTCACGGTTGGTTCCTTCAGAGAATTGTCTCCGTAAACCTGTTTTAAACACTCAAACATCTCACGGCCATTCTTGCCTAGCTTTGCAAGAAACTTGATGTTGACGCGCTGTTCCTCAATCAGAGAGAGCTCCATGCCGACGACAGGTGAAAAACGGGAACTGTCAACAAGCTGCCGCACACTCCCACCTTCACGCAGAGTGCTCTGACTCGAACTGAGCGTTGATGGGATTGATTACAGCAGTAGTAGTCTCACCTGGCGGTGACTGCAACTTGTAACATAAAGACATTATTCAACTTTTATACGTATTTTCCGGACAAACCTCGTACAGCAGGTCTCCGACAAAAATAAAGGCCACTCTGTCGAAACCTTCTCTATACCGTTTGTCTAGATACAAACACGTTCAGTGGATGCTGCAAGGTCAGATGCCAGTTGCTGCGGAGTACTGAGGCGGTACCGTCCTGCCCTTACAGACAAACAGTAGTCCTCTCTTTCTGATGTCACATGTGGTCGCCCCTGGCCTGGTCTACGTGCTAGAGTCATGGTTGGCATGGTTGTCCGACGACTGCAATGCCATCTTCTGTGCAGAACACGACCGTACGGACTTCTGTTGACCGTCTGTAAGGTTATATCGTGAATTCGACACAGGACGGGGAAGTAGTGGTTTGTTGCTTTAATTTTCGACACCAGGGTAGACACGATAACCAGAAGTAAATAATGTCATGCGTAACCGTAACTTTGTTATCATGATACTAGTGGGTGCAGCTGACCATGTCAGGGTGGCGGAAAAGCACACGTACCGCGACGCTGTGCTGTTTTCGGATGTCAGGCTCTTCAGATCAAGCTACTGAACATACTCGATCTGTAGTCTGGAATCTATAGTTCATCCTAATCGAGTTTAACAATAACCTCTTACCACGGTGAAACTTGGCGGTATCTTCCGCCCGAAAAAATTACAATACTGGACATCAAAATTGCTACACCAAGAAGTAATGCAGATGATAAACGGGTATTCATTGGACAAATATATTATACTAGAACTGACATGTGATTACATTTTCACGCAATTTGGGTGCATAGATCCTGACAAATCAGTACCCAGAACAACCACCTCTGGCCGTAATAACGGCCTTGATACGCCTCGGCATTGAGTCAAAACAGAGCTTGGATGGCGTGTACAGGTACAGCTGCCCATGCAGTTTCAACACGATACCACAGTTCATCAAGAGTAGTGACTGGCGTATTGTGACGAGCCAGTTGCTCCGCCACTACTGACCAGACTCTTTCAATTGGTGAGAGATCTGGAGAATGTGCTGGCCAGGGCAGCAGACGAATATTTTCTGTATCCAGAAAGGCCCGTACAGGACCTGCAACATGCGGTCGTGTGCATTATCCTGCTGAAATGTAGGGTTTCGCAGGGATCGAATGAAAGGTAGAGTCACGGGTGTGGTAACACATCTGAAATGTAACGTCCACTGTTCAAAGTGCCGTCAATGTGAACAAGAGGTGACCGAGACGTGTAACTAGTGGCACCCCATACAATCACGACGGGTGATACGCCAGTAGGGCGATGACGAATACACGCTTCAAATGTGCGTTCACCGCGATGTCGCCAAACGTGCACCCAGGTTCGTCGTTTAGTACACCATCGCAGGCGCTCCTGTATGTGATGGAGCGTCAAGGGTAACCGCAGCCACGGTCTCCGAGCTGCTGCAAACGTCGTCGAACTGTTCGTGCAGATGGTTGTTGTCTTGCAAACGTCCCCATCTGTTGACTCAGGGATCGAGACGTGGCTGCACGATCCGTTACAGCCATGGGGATAAGATACCTGTCATCTCGACTGCTAGAGATACGAGGCCGTTGGGATCAAGCACGGCGTTCCGTATTACCCTCCTGAACCCACCGATTCCAGATTCTGCTAACAGCCATTGGATCTCGACCAACGCGAGCAGCACTGTCGCGATACGATATACCGCCATCGCGATAGGCTAAAATCCGCCCTTTATCAAAGTTGGAAACGTGATGTTACGCATTTCTCCTCCTTACACAAGGCATCACAACAACGTTTGACCAGGCAACGCCGGTCAACTGCTGTTTGTGTATGAGGAATCGGTTGGAAACTTTCCTCATGTCATCACATTGTAGGTGTCGGCACCGGTGCCAACCTTGTGTGAATGCTCTGAAAAGCTGATCACTTGCATATCACAGCATCTTCTTCCTATCGGTTAAATTTCGCGTCTGTAACACGCCATCTTCGTGGTGTAGCAATTTTAATGGCCAGTAGTGTAGTTCGCTACAGGTTCCAACACGGCACCTGTGCCACAGACCAACAGCACTTAAAGCGGCTGAACCATGATGATATAACATCCCGCGTCGCTATTTTACCCTTTCCACACCAAGTTATTGGGTCCTTTTTGTGCAGTTGATAGGCTCTCACTTCCAAAGAAAGAAGGACCAGCAATAGCTTCCAAAATCACAGTGAATATACCAACTTAAGATATAATAAGCCAGTCACTACTTTGATTCACGTACAAGAATGGCTACTGATGTTTAGTGTCCAGAATGATCACAGACGTCTATACAAGGCTTCTCTCGCCTTCGGTGCGGTGTGTATGTGTCATAGTGACGTCACACACGAGTGTGACGGAATGAAATTAACATCCTGCAGCACAGCCCTATGACCACCACTGCTGGGAAAGGACGGGAACACTCACGCCTTTATTTAAACAAATACCTTGCCGGGAGAGGCTCCTTCGCGCGTACCGCTGCCACCCCAGCGTGAAGCCTGCGGGCAGTCACTCCGGTGTCAGCCCTACAGACAACAAAACTCGCTCGGCACGACTGTCACCAGGAAGCCTGGAGTCACGCCACGAATGGCCGGTGACAGCCCGGAGCCGACAGCCGCTGCAGGCACACTGTCTGCTTGACTGGCTAACAGGGAGTGCAGGATGGTAATTCTGACTTGCACTGTTAGTATGCTGTTTTATGTGACTGTACAGTCACATCACATGCGACGTAAGTTAAAATGGTGGGAAATTAGAAAATGCCAGCACCACACTTGTAATTTAAGCCGTACTGCAAAATGGTGGGAAATTCAAACTGACCAATAGCTCAAACACATGTGAATGTTAAAAAATATATCGGCTCAACCACTTGCTTATAGTGTAAAACACTAAGACTGACGCGTTTCGGGAGTCAAGCTTCCATCATCACAATAATAAAAAGTAGAAGAACCTGTTAAAACTCGCTTACATGGAACATGCACCAGGCAATTGATAATAAAATGTCTTAAAAATAAAAAAAACTCTAAAATGGTGTCGCCTATGGTGTTCAACATCTAACCTCATGGCTCTCTCTTCCATCGTCGTAAACCGCACCGTGTTTGGCTACGTGGTATGTGGTATCAACGAAGACGCACGGTGCAGTTTACGACGATAGAGGAGAGATCCATGTGGTTAGATGTTGAACACCATAGGCGACACCATTTTAGAGTTTTTTTTAATTTTTAAGACATTTTATTATCAATTGCCTGGTGCATGTTCCATGTAAGCGAGTTTTAACAGGTTCTTTTACTTTTTATTATTGTGATGATGGAAGCTTGACTCCCGAAACGCGTCAATCGTAGTGTTTTACACTATAAACAACCGGTTGAGCCGATATATTTTTTAACATTGACATTCACAACCACGACCTCTCATCCAGTATGGATAAAATCAAAGTTCAAACACATGTTGTACAGCGAAACTGAAAACAATTCAAGCATACTGCTCTTGTGTTATAGCTCAGAAGCCAGAAAAGATGATACGTTTTTATTCTAAAAATTCACCACGAAAAATTAATGTGTGGTATAGGTGGTCGCTATTAAACCAGCAGTAACACGCCTCGGTCATCCTCGCCCCATGTGGTGGGAAGGGGGGGAGGGGGGGGGGAGAGAGAGAGAGAGAGAGGATAACAGCGGTACAACCAACCTGCTCTTTCAGCGAGTAGTCTCTAACTTGGATGCTGAACACAAAAAAAGGATATACATTTACCAAGAATTTCAGTTTTTTTTTAAGTTGGTGTTGGTAGGAAAATATGAGAAATAATATTTTCTTCATGAATAGTTTAAAAACATTTATAGAAATGTGGACAGACAGCACAGTTAAAAATACTTGAACACTTCACACCTGAGAAACACTGAACACGACAGACGAGACGGTGGCCATTAAAAAATAAGTACTGTACACTTTCACTAAAAATGAAAAGGACCTGCCCTGGAAAGGTAGATAGTTGATGAAAAGGAAGGTTGGTATGGAGGGAGGTAGGAAACTGGTGATGTGGTGGTGGTGGTGGTGGTGGTGGTGGTGGTGGTGATGAGAACTGGTAACAGATGGTGATGAGCTAGAGTGACTGTGTGGGACGAGGAGAGAGGGGTAGCTGGTACTGAGACTTAAAAATTTGAAAGGAAAACAGGATGGGGAACGACACGGAAGGGGAAAAGGCGGAGTTGTGGTAAGGGGAGAGGACGAGCAGGGAGCCCTTGGCAGGATGGATAGGGTGGGATGGATTCAGAGATGGTAGGATGGGCGTGTGTCGGAGCGGACTTACGGGATACGGGATACGGTTACGGTGATACGGGAGCGGGAGACGGCTGAAGTTTCTTTGGGAAAGGATGTGGAGGATATTGGGATGTGTAGGCAGGGGCGCGGCAGCACACTAGGGCTGGAAAGGATAGGGGACACAATACGAGGAGTCAAGTTTGTGGGTCCCAGTTGCGCCCGAAACATCTACATCCATACTCCGCAAGCCACCTGACGGCGTGTGGCGAAGGGTACCTTGAGTCCCTCTATCGGTTCTCCCTTCTATTCAAGTCTCGTATTGTTCGTGGATGAAAGAAGGATTGTCGGTATGCCTCTGTGTGGGCTGTAATCTCTCTGATTTTATCCTCATGGTCTCTTCGCGAGATATACGTAGGAGGGAGCAATATACTGCTTGAATGTTCTCGAAACTTTAACAAAAGCCCGTACCGAGCTACTGAGCGTCTCTCCTGCGGAGTCTTCGACTGGAGTTTATCTATCATCTCCGTAACGCTTTCGCGATTACTAAATGATCCTGTAACGAAGCGCGCTGCTCTCCGTTGGATCTTCTCTACATCTACATCTACATTTATACTCCGCAAGCCACCCAACGGTGTGTGGCGGAGGGCACTTTACGTGCCACTGTCATTACCTCCCTTTCCTGTTCCAGTCGCGTATGATTCGCGGGAAGAACGACTGCCGGAAAGCCTCCGTATGCGCTCGAATATCTCTAATTTTACATTCGTGATCTCCTCGGGAGGTATAAGTAGGGGGAAGCAATATATTCGATACCTCATCCAGAAACGCATCCTCTCGAAATCTGGCGAGCACGCTACACCGCGATGCAGAGCGCCTCTCTTGCAGAGTCTGCTACTTGAGTTTGCTAAACATCTCCGTAACGCTATCACGGTTACCAAATAACCCTGTGACAAAACGCGCCGCTCTTCTTTGGATCTTCTCTATCTCCTCCGTCAACCCGATCTGGTGCGGATCCCACACTGATGAGCAATACTCAAGTATAGGTCGAACGAGTGTTTTGTAAGCCACCTCCTTTGTTGATGGACTACATTTTCTAAGGACTCTCCCAATGAATCTCAACCTGGTACCCGCCTTACCAACAATTCATTTTATATGATCATTCCACTTCAAATCGTTCAGCACGCATACTCCCAGATATTTTACAGAAGTAACTGCTACCAGTGTTTGTTCTGCTATCATGTAATCATACAATAAAGGATCATTCTTTCTATGTATTCGCAATACATTACATTTGTCTATGTTAAGGGTCAGTTGCCATTCCCTGCACCAAGTGCCTATCCGCTGCAGATCTTCCTGCATTTCGCTGCAATTTTCTAATGCTGCAACTTCTCTGTATACTACAGCATCATCCGCGAAAAGCCGCATGGAACTTCCGACACTATCTACTAGGTCATTTATATATATTGTGAAAAGTAATGGTCCCGTAACACTCCCCTGTGGCACGCCAGAGGTTTAACGTCTGTAGACGTCTCTCCATTGAGAACAACATGCTGTGTTCTGTTTGCTAAAAATTCTTCAATCCAGCCACACAGCTGGTCTGATATTCCGTAGGCTCTTACTTTGTTTATCAGGCGACAGTGCGGAACTGTATCGAACGCCTTCCGGAAGTCAAGGAAAATAGCATCTACCTGGGAGCCTGTATCTAATATTTTCTGGGTCTCATGAACAAATAAAGCGAGTTGGATCTCACACGATCGCTGTTTCCGGAATCGATGTTGATTCCTACAGAGTAGATTCTGGGTTTCCAAAAACGACATGATACTCGAGCAAAGAACATGTTCTAAAATTCTACAACAGATCGACGTCAGAGATATAGGTCTATAGTTTTGCGCATCTGCTCGATGACCCTTCTTGAAGACTGGGACTACCTGTGCTCTTTTCCAATCATTTGGAACCTTCCGCTCCTCTAGAGACTTGCGGTACACGGCTGTTAGAAGGGGGGCAAGTTCTTTCGCGTACTCTGCTGTGTAGAATCGAATTGGTATCCCGTCAGGTCCAGTGGACTTTCCTTTGTTAAGTGATTCCAGATGCTTTTCTATTCCTTGGACACTTTATTTCGATGTCAGCCAGTTTTTAGTTTGTGCGACGATTTAAAGAAGGAACTGCAGTGCGGTCTTCCTCTGTGAAACAGCTTTGGAAAAAGGTGTTTAGTATTTCAGCTTTACGCGTGTCATCCTCGGTTTCAATGCCATCATCATCCCGGAGTGTCTGGATATGCTGTTTCGAGCCTCTTACTGATTTAACGTAAGACCAGAACTTCCTAGGATTTTCTGTCAAGTCGGTACATAGAATTTTACTTTCGAATTCACTGAACGCTTCACGCATAGCCCTCCTTACGCCAACCTTGACATCGTTTAGCTTCTGTTTGTCTGAGAGGTTTTGGCTGCGTTTAAACTTGCAGTGAAGCTCTATTTGCTTTCGCAGTAGTTTCCTAACTTTGTTGTTGTAACACGGTGGGTTTTTCCCGTCCCTCACAGTTTTACTCGGCACGTACCTGCCTAAAACGCATTTTACGATTGCCTTGAACTTTTTCCATAAACACTTTTCGTTTTGATCTGTTAGGTAGTCTGAAATCTGCCTTCTATTACTCTTGCTAAACAGATAAACCTTCCTCCCTTTTTTTATATTCCTATTAACTTCCATATTCAGGGAGCAACGGCCTTATGATCACTGATTCCCTGTTCTGCACTTAAAGAGTCGAAAAGTTCGGGTCTGTTTGTTATCAGTACGTCCAAGATGTTATCTCCACGAGTCGGTTCTCTGTTTAATTGCTCGGTGTAATTTTCGGATAGTGCACTCAGTATAATGTCACTCGGTGCTCTGTCCCTACCACCCGTCCTAAACATCTGAGTGTCCCAGTCTATATCTGGTAAATTGAAATCTCCATCTAAGACTATAACATGCTGAGAAAATTTATGTGAAATGTATTCCAAATTTTCTCTCAGTTGTTCTGCCACTAATGCTGCTGAGTCGGAAGGTCGGTAAAAGGAGCCAATTATTAACCTTGCTCGGTTGTTGAGTGTAGCCTCCACCCATAATAGTTCACACGAACTATCCACTTCTACTTCACTACAGGATAAACTACTACTAACAGCGACAAACACGCCACCACCGGTCGCATGCAATCTATCCTTTCTAAACACCGCCTGTGCCTTTGTAGAAATTTCGGCAGAATTTATCTCTGGCTTAAGCGACCTTTCCGTACCTATAATGATTTCAGATTCGGTGCTTTCTATCGGCGCTTGAAGTCCCGGTACTTTACCGATGCAGCTTACAATTACAATACCGATTGCTGCTTGGTCCCCGCATGTCCTGAGTTTGCCCCGCACCCTTTGAGGCTGTTGCCCTTGCTGTACTTGCCCGAGGCCATCTAACCTAAAAAACCGCCCAGTCCACGCCACACAACCCCTGCTACCCGTGTAGCCGCTTGCTGCGTGGACTCCTGATCTATCCAGCGGAACCCGAAACCCCACTACCCTATAGCGCAAGTCGAGGAATCTGCAGCCCACACTGTCGCAGAACCGTCTCAGCCTCTGATTCAGGCCCTCCACTCGGCTCTGTACCAAAGGTCCGCAGTCAGTCCTATCGACGATGCTGCAGATGGTGAGCTCTGCTTTCATCCCGCTAGCGAGACTGGCAGTCTTCACCAAATCAGATAGCCACCGGGAGGCAGAGAGGATTTCCTCCGATCCATAGCGACACACATCATTGGTGCCGACATGAGCGACCACCTGCAGATGGGTCCACACTGTACACTTCATGGCATCCGGAAGGACCCTTTCCACATCTGGAATGACTCCTCCCGGTATGCACACGGAGTGCACATTGGTTTTCTTCCCCTCTCTTGCTGCCATATCCCTAAGGGGCCACATTACGCGCCTGACGTTGGAGCTCCCAACTACCAGTAAGCCCACGCTCTGCGACCGGTCGGATCTTGCAGACTGAGGGGCAACCTCTGGAACAGGACAAGCAGCCATGTCCGGCCGAAGATCAGTATTAGCCTGAGACAGCGCCTGAAACCGGTTCGTCAGACAAACTGGAGAGGCCTTCCGTTCAGCCCTCCGGAATGTCTTTCGCCCCTGCCACACCTCGAGACGACCTCCCACTCTATCACAGGTGAGGGATCAGCCTCAATGTGGGCAGTATCCCGGGCAGCCACAGTCGTAGCCCGATCGGGGGATGCGTGGGACGAGCTGGCCGTCCCCGACAAACCCCCATCCGGAACCCCACAGTGATGCCCATTGGCAACAGCCTCAAGCTGTGTGATCGAAGCCAACACTGCCTGAAGCTGGGAGCGAAGGGATGCCAACTCAGCCTGCATCCAGAACACAGCAGTTGCAGTCCCTATCCACGCTAAAAACTGTTGTGCGAAGAACGTCTGAACTAATGTACAGAGAGCACAAACAAATCGACACAAAATTTAAACGGTTATTAAAATACAAGATTGCCTAGTAAATGCAGTAATGCTGCTACTTGCGCACTGCTGACACACTGCTCGGCGGCGGAAGGAGACTACGCGATTTTACACTATTCAGGTACTAAAACGCGATGCTACAACTCTCAAATACTATAATACGCCCGAAATTTATGAATTAAACAATGCAAGTACCAAAAACACGCAAAGAAATTAAGAATTAAACTATTTAACAAATAACTGAGCTAGGAATATACGACTTTCTGCTGGCAGCTGCTCATCTAACGGCGGCAGGGAGACTCTCTTCAATCAATCCTATCTGGTACGGATCCCACACTGCTGAGCAGTATTCAAGCAGTGGGCGAACAAGCTTACTGTAACCTACTTCCTTTGTTTTCGGATTGCATTTCCTTAGGATTCTTCCAATGAATCTGAGTCTGGCATCTACTTTACCGACGATCAATTTTACATGATCACTCCATTTTAAATCACTCATAATGCGTACTCCCAGATAATTTATGGAATTAACTGCTTCCAGTTGCTGACCTGCTATATTGTAGCTAAATGACAAGGGATCTTTCTTTCTATGTATTCGCAGCACGTTACACTTGTCTACATTGGGATTCAATTGCCATTCCCTGCACCATGGGTCAATTCGCTGCAGATCCTCCTGCATTTCAGTACAATTTTCCATTTTTACAACCTCTCAATATACCACAGCATCATCCGCAAAAAGCCTCAGTGAACTTCCGATGTCATCCACAAGGTCATTTATGTATATTGTGAATAGCAACGGTCCTACGACACTCCCCTGCGGCACACCTGAAATCACTCTTACTTCGGAAGACTTCTCTCCATTGAGAATGACATGCTGCGTTTTGTTATCTAGGAACTCTTCAATCCAATCACACAGTTGGTCTGATAGTCCATATGCTCTTACTTTGTTCATTAAACGACTGTGGGGAACTGTGTCGAACGCCTTGCGAAAGTCAAGAAAGACGGCATCTACCTGGGAACCCGTGTCTATGGTCCTCTGAGTCTCGTGGACGAATAGCTCGAGCTGGATCTCACACGACCGTCTTTTTCGAAACCCATGCTGATTCCTACAGAGTAGATTTCTAGTCTGCAGAAAAGTCATTACACTCAAACATAATACGTGTTCCAAAATTCTACAATTGATCGACGTTAGAGATATAGGTCTATAGTTCTGCACATCTGTTCGACGTCCCTTCTTGAAAACGGGGATGACCTGTGCCCTTTTCCAATCCTTTGGAACGCTACCCTCTTCTAGAGACCTACGGTACACCGCTGCAAGAAGGGGGGCAAGGTCCTTCGCGTACTCTGTGTAAAATCTAACTGGTATCCCATCAGGTCCAGCGATTTTAATTGTTTCTCTATCCCTCTGTCGTCTATTTCAATATCTACCGTTTTGTCATCTGTGTGACAATCTAGAAAACATGTCAATCTTATTTGTGCTCACCACAAGTCATGCAAAATGAGAACGAAGCACGTTTATGTGAAGTGACAAGTCGAACAAAGTGGTCCATTGGCTGAGAAGTTTGTCAACATCTACACATGTCGGCCACAGAAGCAGCTCCAAGTAGGCGCATAGTAGGCCCACCGTGCGCCTGCAGAGCAGCCAGCCAGTTGAGACGACAGCCCGGGGAGAGAATGACTACACCGTTCCTCGTGGCCATTGTGCTGATTGAGGAGAGATCGTGTCGAAAGATGCAATCGCCATTCAACAGCGGAAAGCTAGAAGGTGCTTAAAACATCAATGTAGGTCTGTGTTGTGATAGTGCCACACAAAACAACAAGGGGTGCAAGTCCCCTCCATGAAAAACACGACCACACCATAACACCACCGCCTCCGAATTTTAGTGTTGGCACTACATAGGCTGGCAGATGTCGGCCTGTACGCTTTTGTGCTGTACGTGTCCCATCACGTTTCCACTTCACTATCACATCGGAAACAGTGGACCTAGATATGTTCAGGAGTGTGGATATTTCACGTACGGACGTATGACACAAGACCACATTCGAAGTCCGTGAGCTCCGCGGAGCGCCCCATTCTGCCCTCTCAGGATGTCTAGTGACTACTGAGAACGGTGATATGAATTATCTGCAGTAGGTGGCAGCACAATGCACCTAGTATGAAAAATGTATGTTTTTGGGGGTGTCCGAATACTTTTGATCACACAGTGTAAGAGTCCCATCATTACCGTAGATAAAGTTGAGACTCATATTTAATTACATCAGATGTATACTTACAATTCTGTTGATCTAGGTAACCAAAGATCTCCACACTGCATTGGGCCTTGCTCCAAAATAGTGTTTTGTTATACGATCCGCACACTTCTTAAATTGTAAACGTAATCCTTTCTCCCTTCATTGTTTACAAAGTGCAATGACGTACGCAATGTAACCCAACGGGGGAAAGAGTCCGATCACAGGATGTATTTTTATTTGCCCATTCATGTTTTCATTCGCCCTTTCTGAGCTATCAGGCTTATAAACAACAAAACTAAGTTAACTACGCTCATTTCGGAAGTGGGAAGATAGTAACACAAACCCAGAGACAATACAAACATGTAGTAAATAACAGAAATTTATTTAAGCAATAATTACAATATCCAAAAGCTGATCCCGGGTTAGACAATAAAAAAAATGAATTCATGTTATTCCAGTGTAGACAAAACAGCGGACGGCATGGTTTTCATAACATAATGGAGCCCCATGGCCTCCCTGCCACGGAATAATGTCCAGGGAAAATATAAATCACACATATTAAAATAATTCGACATGTGGCGCTAACAAACTGTCAACCTCGTTGCAATATAAAAAAATAGCTAGTAAAGATTGGAGTTACTTGGTGGGTGTTGCTATAATTAAAACTTCAATCAGTTGAACTCGGCAACGAGTAACAGAGGCACGTAAAGCTCAAAGTGGGTAGTAGAGCCAAATCTTTCACATAATTTGAAATACTTAACCCGTAATATTCTAAGGAAGCTTCCTTTAAATAAACTTTAAAAGACTAGAACTACATAACGTAAAAAAACAATAGGGCTATAATGGCTCTCTTTCTTGGCTTACCCAAAACTCCGAATGGAACACAATCAAACAATTTAGTTCCGACCACTCTAAAGGCGCTTTACCGCATAAGCTGCCGTTAACCAAGAATGTGACCGAACACCACAAATATTACACTGAGGAAGCAGACTGATCTCCAACAAGTCTGCAAAAGAAACGGGAGCCTCCAGTCCTCGAAATCTAAAACGAACAGTCACCTGAGGCAGTTACGGTCGAACTAGTGAGGCACTTATTCAAACACAGTGTAAATTTCTTTATAAACGGACACAATGCTAACGCATTTCATGCACTGAAGTGTTGATCAGCCATGTATCAGAAGCATCCACCAATGGCAACTTGTCGATAAAGAGCCTGTGATCCCCGTAGACTGCATCACTCGGCCGCCCAAACAAAATGAGCATCACCGGACCGCATTCGCCAACAAACCCTGCGGCTGTCATGCGCGGCTCTTTCCAAGACGCGCCGTGGATCAGAAACGGCAGCCGCCAGTCCCTTAAACAGGGCCATGCCATGGAGCTCCCCGAACTAGCTCTCGCCTCTAGCGTGGTCTGCTGGTCTAGCCGCTCGTTCACGAGGAACTCCCCGACTGGCGGAATCGCCCCCTGAAGCGGGCCGCGAGTTTCCGTACTCTCTGCTAATCGACAGCGGACGCTCACTTTCTGTCGCATACGTCCACAGACCTATGAGCCGTGTACTGAAACAATGTTTCGTTTTTCTCATCCTCTACTAGACAGTGCCACGAGTTACACCAGAGAAGTAAAACAAGACACAAATGTATTACAATGGAATGTACACCCTTAGCTGCTCACATGCGTTGACATATGTCAACAGGGACAGATGAAAATGTGTGCCCCGACCGGGACTCGAACCCAGGATCTCCTGCTTACGTGACAGACGCTCTATCAATCTGAGCCACCGAGGACACAGAGGACAGCGCGACTGCAGGGATTTATCTCTGGCACGCCTCCCGCGAAACCCACATTCTCAACGTATTGTTCCGCACTACATTCGTAGTGCCCCCGCCCATTATACTCATTACTCGCGGCGCGTTGCCGATTCCCCTGAGTTCGGGCACTGTTTGTGCATTCGCACAGAAGAAGAAGATGGTCAAGTGGCCGGTGAGCCTTAACTATATATATACTAAGATGTCCTCGGTGGCT
This sequence comes from Schistocerca serialis cubense, assembly GCF_023864345.2. Classification (NCBI taxonomy): domain Eukaryota; kingdom Metazoa; phylum Arthropoda; class Insecta; order Orthoptera; family Acrididae; genus Schistocerca; species Schistocerca serialis. The sequence continues at coordinate 116,224,560 of NC_064647.1, forward strand.
CAGATAGATAGAGCGTCTGCCATGTAAGCAGGAGATCCCGGGTTCGAGTCCCGGTCGGAGCACACATTTTGATCTGTCCCCGTTGACGTATGTCAACACCTGTAACCAGCTAAGGGTGTTCATTTCATTGTAATTTCATTCTAACGAGCTGCATGTCCGAAAAAACAGATACCATCTTAGTGTATATATATAGTCAAGGCTCACCGGCCACTTGGCCATCTTCTTATTCTGTGCGAATGCACAAACAGTGTCCGAACTCTTACGGGAAGCGGCCACGCGCCGCGAGTAACGAGTATAATGGGCGGGGGCACTACGAATGCAGTGCGGGACAATTCGTGGAGAATGTGGGTTTCGCGGGAGGCGTGCCAGAGATAAATCCCTGCAGTCGCGCTGTCTTCTGTGTCCTCGGTGGCTCAGATGGATGGAGCGTCTGCCATGTAAGCAGGAGATCCCGGGTTCGAGTCCCTGTCGGGGTACACATTTTCATCTGTCCCCGTTGACGTATGTCAACGCCTGTAAGCAGATAAGGGTGTACATTTCGTTGTAATTTCATTCTAACGAGCTGCTTGGTCACCTATGGTATCTGTTCTTTCGGACATGGCCTCCTCTTGGGTGACGTTTTCATCTTCGGAACACGCCTTGGAAATAAATAAATTGTGATTGGAAACAGTAAACTTGCTGTTTCAATCGATACGCCAAGTTACTTTTCCCACGCATTTATCTTAGTTTCGTACGGACCAGTTACGATCCCAGCATCCAATCTCTGGCTATTCGTTCAAGGTCAACTGTCATGCCTACTTTATGAGGACTCCAAACACTGAAACAGTGTTCTAGAATTGGCTGCAGAAGCGTCTTCTATGCGAGCTACCAATTTCCTTTACACGTCATTTATTACTACCTGACAAACTTGTTACTCCCCAGGTATTGATTTTGTGAATTGTCGTTAGAAACGAAAACAAAAAATGAACTGCGTTTGTAGTAAAGTATCGAAAAAATTTCAATTCCATGTATTTCTGAAAATGCATTTGAAACAGTGACTCAGTTGGATAAAGTAATATGCGTAATGTACGAATGTGTAAGTACAGAATCCAAAATAAGAAACATGATCCCCGACAGTTCTCGTACGCTATGTGCAGCCGTTTCCGTGTCTGCAACGCGACGTTCTAAACCGAATACAGAGGTATGTAAAGAGACAGAATACGGCGCTGCTGTCGACAACGTCTATATAAGACAAGAACTGCCTGGCGCAGTTGTTAGATCGGTTACTGTTGCTATAATGGCTGGTTATCAAGATTTAAGTGCCTTTGAACGTGATGTTATAGTCGGCGGACGAGCGATCGGACACAGGATCTACGAGGTGGCGATGAAGTGGAGATTTTTCCCGTACGACCTTTTCGCGAGTGCTCCGTGAATAATCAGGAATCCGGTAAAACATCAAATCTCCGAAATTGCTGCTGCTGGGAAAAGATCCTGCGAGACCAACGACGACTGAAGAGAATCGTTCAACGTGACAGAAGTGCGACCCTTCCGGATATATCTCCAGATTTAAATGCTGGGCCATCAACAACTATCAGCGTGAGAATCACTCACTGAAACATTATCGATATAGGCTTTCGGAGCAGCAGGCCCACTTGTGTAGCCTTGATGACTTCACGACACAGAGCTTTACGCCTCGCCTGGGCCCGCCAACACCGACACTAGATTGTTGATGACTGGAATCATGTTGCCTCGTCGGAGGAGTCTCGTTTCAAATTGCATCGAGCGGATGGGCGTGTATTGGTACGAATCGTTGGACCCTGCATGTCAGCACAGCACTGTTCAAGCTGGTGGAGGCTCTGTAATGGGGCGTAGCGAGTGGAGTTGCAGTGACATGGGACCTCCGATACGTGAAGATACGACTCTGACAGGTAACACGTACGAAAGCACATGTCCATTGTCCATTCCGACGGACTTGGGCCCTTACCGCAGAGCAATGGCACACCACTCACATCCAGAATTGCTACACAGTGGCTCCACGAACACTCTTCTGAGTTTAAACACTTCCGCTGCCCACCAGAGTCCACAGACATGGGCATTATTGAACATATCCGGGATGTCTTACAACGTGCTGTTCAGAAGAGATCTCTAGCCTCCTCGTACTCTTACGGATTTATGGACAGGCCTGCAGGATTAAAGGTGTCAATTCTCTCCAGCAATACTTCAGACATTACTCGAGTGAATGCCACGTCGTGTTGTGGCACTTGTGCGTGTTCGCGGGGGACTACGCGATATTGGGCAGGTGTACCCGTTTCTTTGCTCTTCAGTATATACGTCTCTATGGTAACGCCTCTTCATAGCACTAAGGATGGCTATAGTTTTCGCCTATAGCCGTTTGCGCTTCGCAGTGGAAAGCTGTCAAAAGCGCTACTAGGTGCCAGCTGACGCTAATGTAGGAGTGTCTTAGAAGTACGGAATAAATGTATTAAAACTTCATGCAAGATGCAGAATTTATTCACGGATCTCAGTGTTTATGACGTCATATCTCTTTAACTGTGTGTCGTACAATGTCGTATTCGTGTAGGTACATTTAGCGATATACATAGTACTGTCTGCAAAATATGTTGGCAACACAGTTAGTAGCAAATAACCAATAAACATCAAGCAGAATGCGGCAGTTCTTTTTACACATCTCAGTGTTTATGACGTCATATCGCCTGAAATATGTCTGGTACCACGATATATTTTTGTAGCTGCATTTCAGGGCATATGTGGATACCGCCTGCGAAATTTATTGGCAATACAGTTAGTAGCACACAAGTAACAAATTTAAACGTCACGCACGATGCGGCAGGTTATCATGCATCTAATCGTTTTTGACGTCATATCTCCTGAACTGACAAGCAGATGATTCTTACTCCCACACACACACACACACACACACACACACACACACACACACACACACACACACACTAACACACATTAACATATTCATTTTCATAATATGTATGGATTTTACAGGTGCCTTCCATTGTCCTAGAATCCTTCTAACAGATCCAACTCTTCCACCTACCTTCCCTAACAAAGCTTTTACGTCTCCGTTCGGTCTCATACCACTTCTGATACCGTCCTCACACGGCACGTGTTTCCCATTGCAAGTCGTGCTTTTCACAGTGGCTGGTGCCCGCTTAGAAACGAGCTAGTCCATCACGTGGAGCATCTACATCTGGTGCTCCTCATCGTAATTTGCGACCGCAGCACTGTCCAGCGGCAGGCGCCAACTGCATCTGGCTCGCACACAGCTTGTTCACAAAAATAGACGCGCACAACATTTGTACGTTCACTCGATTAAAACTCAAATTTCGCCCTGTGTCCATACGCTAGGAATGTTTTTTTGTTTGTTTGTGGTACACATATCCATCAACATTACACTAGGCAAAAAGTGAAGTTCCACGTTCTTGCAGCACATTATTTCATCAATCTCGGATTTTACTAAAATGCTAAGATCTTTCTTATTAGATGACTCCTTGTATGCTGCAGCTAAATTTTCAGAACATGCGAAATACAAGACTTTAAACAGAAAGTACAAAATCTCCAACTACAAACAGTACAAGGTCTCTTGCATATGAAGCAAAAAATCATTTGTTTTCTGCAATGTTACTGTAAATACTTGTGTGTGTGTGTGTGTGTGTGTGTGTGTGTGTGTGTGTGTGTGTGTGTGTGTGTGTGCGTGCGCGTGTGTGTGTGTGTGTGTGTGTGTGTGTGTGTGTGTGTGTGTGTGTGTTCATTTAAGCATATAGATGCGTGTTTGTGCACACAATATTTCTAAAGAGCATAGGTATCCAAGAATCTACAGGGCGTTACAAAAAGGTACGGCCAATCTCTCAGGAAACATTCCTCACACACAAGTAAAGAAAAGATGTTATGTGAACATGTGTCCGGAAACGCTTGATTTCCATGTTAGAGCTCATTTTAGTTTTTTCCATCTACGCTCAATGCAGCACGTTATCATGACTTCATACGGGATACTCTACCTGTACTGCTAGAACATGTGCCTTTACAAGTACGACACAACATGTGGTTGGTGCACGATGGAGCTCCTGCACATTTCAGTACGCTTCTCAACAACAGATTCGGTGACCGATCGATTGGTAGAGGCGGACCAATTCCGTGGCCTCCACGCTCTCCTGACCTCAACCCTCTTGACTTTCATTTATGGGGGCATTTGAAAGCTCTTGTCTACGCAACCCCGGTACCAAATGCGGAGACTCTTCGTGCTCGTATTGTGAACGGCTGTGATACAATACGCCATTCTCCAGGGCTGCATCAGCGCATCAGGGATTCCATGCGACAGAGGGTGGATGCATGTATCCTCGCTAACGGAGGACATTTTGAACATTTCCTGTAACAAAGTGTTTGAAGCCACGCTGGTACGTTCTGTTGCTGTGTGTTTCCATTCCATGATTAATATGATTTGAAGAGAAGTAATAAAATGAGCTCTAACATGGAAAGTAAGCGTTTCCGGACAAATGTTCACATAACATATTTTCTTTCTTTGTGTGTGAGGAATGTTTCCTGAAAGTTTGGCCGTACCTTTTTGTAACACCCTGTATACAGTATCCTTGATGAATAAATACAAACTGAACTGCGATCAAATTACGCAGTGACATAGAAGGCAATCTTGCAATTCGTTGGCCCACATTCTCTGGCATGTTCACAAAATCGAAGCAACTCACTGCTGAGAGTGTTGTTATATCAACGTAAGACCGAATATTGCATAAATACTTAAATTAATAAGAAAGCCCCATAACTGTTTACAAAACACGAAATTGAATAAAGTATATCTTGAAGATAGCAAGGTGCAAGCTAGCTGTATCTGACTTCACATCTCCACATCTCTACCGTAACAGTTTGCGTATTTGTATCTTCGTTGTTTGCATATCCAGAACGCTTTAACTGCCAATAACTTATTAAGTAATATGTAGCTATAATAAATCGTACGAAGAAAGACACGTTTTTCACGAATCCTTCCTACGTCAATACTAAAAATAACCATATAGAAAAATTCTTTATCTACCAATAGGACGCTTCCCATCATTTTAGCCGGCCGGTGTGACCGAGTGGTTCTAGGTGATACAGTCTGGAACCGCGCAACCGCTACGGCACAAGTTCGAATCCTGTCTCGGGCATGGATGTGTGTGATGTCCTTAGTTAGGTTTAAGTAGTTCTAAGTTCTAGGGGACTGATGGCCTCAGATGTTAACTTCAATAGTGCTAAGAGCCATTTGAAGCGTCATTTTATTAGAACAAATCGTACCCAAAACAACAGGTTTTCGAAAGATCCACAGGATGCTGTTGCTTTGTAACAGCTTACGAGTATATTCATACCACGTGCACTATAATATAAAAACCATCAAATACAGCTTTCAACTCCATATCTTAATACGAGACGGCGTCTTGTGGCGAAAAACCGATGCTCCATCTCATTAGCCGCATTCCTCTTCACGAGGCAGAAATATGACACAGCAGATTGTTCCTTTTACGCTTCGCAACGCAGTGGAACGTGCAATTCCACGCAGTGACGTCACCAACTCCCCATCCACGTTCTTTTGCGTCCCGTGAGAGGACGCCTTAAGGGATGAAGTAGTCTGAATTTTGTCAACTTTGTTCTGCCTGTTATCGAATTGCACCTGTTTACTTATCGTATTCTGTAGTGTGGAATTTGGGGACCAGCCCAGATTTGCCTAAACCAGCGTGGGAAACCGCCTATAAACCACACAATCCGGCAGGCCAGAGCGCTAGGCTACGGCCGTTAATCCGAAGCATGCATTCGATCCAGGTCTGACACACCTGCCTCTATCGCAAGGTAGCAACCCTGTGCGTTACCGTATATCGCTTCGAAGGTATTACCCCGCAATTGTGAAGGGTATACAATGAGTAATTCAGTACTTTTTTCTTAGCCGATTTCGGTCGAAAAACGTGCAGAATCTGTTGTGGAACGTCATGGAATATTCCCGCTTCGGCCCTTATTGTTTCGTGAAATTCCGATAGGTGGCGGCGCTATACGGAGCCTTCAAAAGGGGGTCTGTAACGGAAGTCCGGTCCAAGGAGAGAAATGTCCGAGTTTCTTTTGGCGGAAAACCAGAGCATCGCGAAAAAGAAAAGAAGGGCACGGTGATTGGTGTAGGACGAGGCATCTGCCACCGCAACAAGGTCACGCAAACCTGTCAGACCTCCGGGCCTGACGGCCGGCCACACACACAGCTGTGACTCCGGCTATGTTGTAACCTGAGCAGATTGACGGATGACAATCACGGACCTCGCGGTTCAACTGGGCGTCTCTGCTGCTAGTGCTGACACATTCGTCCACTGGGGTACTCAAAGGTGTGAGTCCGCTGTATTCCTGACCGTCTAAAAAAATGGTTCAAACGGCTCTGAGCACTATGGGACTGAACTACTGGTCATCAGTCCCCTAGAACTTAGAACTACCTAAACCTAACTAACCTAAGGACATCACACACATCCATGCCCGAGGCAGGATTCGAACCTGCCACCGTAGCTGTCGCGCGGCTCCAGACTGTAGCGGCTAGAACCGCTCGGCCAGCCCGGCCGGCCCTGACCGTCTATCAGAAGACCGTAAAGAGCAACGAGTTCGGCTCAATGAAGGATGCACTCCGCGGGAAGCAGCACGTGGATGATGGCGAGGTTGTTTATGCAGCAAGACGTTGGCTCCGACGTCAACCAGTTGACTGGCACCATGCGGGCACACTGGCTCTCCCAGTAAGGAGGTGTAAGGCTGTCTCTCTGAACGGAAATTATGTTGAAAAATAGGGTTTCGTACCCATAAGAATGATGTACTGTAATCCTGAATAAAACCAACCCGCTTTTAGAAAAAAAAGGGTTGCACTACTTATCGAACGCTCCTCGTACTTACACGACGCAGTCTCACAAGCGGAAGGCCTCAGACACGGCCAACCGATTCGGCTCAGTTTTGGCAGGTCGCTTGTGTACAACTTAAAACGAAGGAATGTAAGATATTTTGGATCAACACCCCCACGTTTTTGACAAAATCACCCCTAAAAGTTATGACGAGCGAAGGACTCAAAATTGGAGGGATCGATAGATAATTGTAAATACAGCATTTTTCATCATCAGGTATGGGGTCCGAAAACGCACACTTTTCCAGAAATCGAGGTAAGAAACTTTTACAACTGCCGCGTCTGTACCCACATGGTCAACGCTTTTCGCCGACAGCACCGATAGCGCAACGGCGAAGGTAACTGGCTGCTAATCGGAAAACCCGGATTCGAATCTCGAAGAAACCTAGCGGATGTTATTCTTCTCGTTTGTATGTTTGCATATCTCAATTGATAGGGATAGGAGGCTTAACAAGGTAAGTAAATCAATAAGGAATGATAATAATAAGGTAGGCAAACTAATTTCCCAAACACCGAGAGTTAGTAAAGTATTAAACTTTAAAGCCGAGTCACATGAAAACAACTCCGAGTAAAAGCGCTGTGACTTCCTCACGAGGGATCACAGATTTACACCGAGCCACGGGATAGAATGCACGCGGTGGCAGTTATGTTGTCCCGGTTGCCTCTTAGTCATATCATAGGGAAGGAACAGTGTAGCTGTCGAAAGATTGCATTCATTAGATGCTCTTGGTTGCCGTGAGTATATTTGTTTCGAATGCTTATATGACAAGTACCATCCATCTAGTTGTTCGAAGAAAAGTGAGGACACGTAATAGTGACTGGAAGAGCCATTGTAAAGTGACCTCGAGTAACATTTTAGTTGTTTACTATCCCAAGAGGTTTGACAAATTTGTTTGCCTACCTTATTATCATTCCTTGTTGATTTACTTACCTTATTAACCCTACTGTCCCGGTCAGTTGAGATATGGGAAAATACAAATCAAAAGAATAACATCCACTACGTTTCTTCGAGATTCGCAGCCAGTTACCTTGGCCGTTGCGCTATCGGTGCTGTGGGCGAAAAGCGTTGGCCATATGGGTACAGACGCGGCAGTTGTAGAAGTTTCTTACCTAGATTTCTGGAGAAGTATACATTTTCGGACCCCATACCTGGTGATGAAAAATGCTCTATTTACAATTATCTACCGATCCGGCCAACTTTGAGTCGATCTCTCGCGATAACCTTTAGGGGTGATTTTCTCAAAAACGCGGGGGTGTTGACCCAAAATGTCTTAGATTCCTTCGTTTCAGGTTGTACACAAGCGACCTGCCAAATGTGAGGCGAATCGGTTGGCCGTGTCTGAGGTCTCCCCCTTGTCAGTTGCAGAACCTTTCGGGAGCGGCCGGCGGCGTGTTTTCGAGGAGCGCCGGCGTACGCAGAACGAGTTCTGCCGGACGCGAAGGTCGCGCCGCAGTGTCGGCAGCCAAGCCGCGCCTCCGGTAGCCAAACCGGAATCCTACATCCGCAGTCCGCGCCGGGCTCTCGCGCAAACTGCGCAGCTGCGGCGCCCCGTGCTGCCCCTGTCCACTAGAGGTGGCCACACTCGTTCGTCCTCGGGGACTAGTTCACCGCTGATCGCTCTTTTTTGGGAACCGTTCATTTTTACTCGTTCACCGTTCATTTGTACTTGCTATACGGTTCTTATGGAAAACTGAAAACTAGTAGTGTAGGTGACTGAAGGATGGACGGCACCGAGAGGGGGCACTTGCCTCCCCCATGGAGTATAGAGTTTTTATTCGTTACTGCATTCTTACACACTTGTAGAAGTAATTTCTGTGATTCTGCAGAACCTCTCGTTCAGCCAACTGTAGCGTTGTGTGGCTGACCGCACGGAAATAATACAGGGTGGCGCACGGAAAACCGGCCCCGAGTACAGACTGCTCGCCAATTACGGACCATGTGTTGCCCGTTGCGAGCAGATACAACAAACACACACATGTAATAATTAGGCAGTGAAGAAATAACAAGCTAATGCAAGCAACAACGGCGAAACAATCGATGACTATGTGTAGAGAGCTGGAGAACATGAAAATCTCACGCGACGCGCATAGGCTATAGCTCATGTAGTCTTGTAAACCTGTTGGTGGCTGTTTCCTAACTTTATAGACCACAAATGTCTCGTATGAAATTCTTCGACTTGCACTATATAGCTATGCTACGTTGTAAACAATAATCGTTTACACCCTATATATACTTCATGTTGTCTCTGAGTTCGTAGGCGAAGTAGAGACTTTATGGATGCATAAAATAAAATGTGGTTTTCTCGTCATACTTGCGTCACACGCTTCGTAAAAATTATGTTTTTATGTTGGATTATTAAAGTTAATGCAGCAATAATAATAATAATTAAGTTCGCAGTAATAAAGTTTTTAGTTTGAAAGCTCCTCCTGAACAAATGTTTTTGAGATAATAAGTAAATACGATTTTATGGCAATCTATGTCTTTTGAAATGGAGAGGCACCGCTTTTCCTACTGAGCCAAAATGACCCACAACCCACATTTTTTTTCAAAGAAACCAAACTAGCAGGTAATGCAAATTGGAAACAACCAAACTGAAAAATAATTAGAGCCTTCCCAAATGTAAAGTTTTGTATATGAAAGATACACGAAAATCTTTTTATATGAATTTTCTTACACTAAAAATTAGGCAAATTATTGAAAGTTAGTTGCTAAATCAAATCGATGAAACCAAAAAATATATGAGTAACAAAAAAAACTTGCCTTGATATAAGTATGTCTTCTGCTGTTCATCGATGTAATGAAGTGAGCTGATATGCCCTTTTGTTACCTGAAATGACGTTCCTATTAGATACAACGTAATTTTTATGTAATTTACGTAACTATAAAATACTTTTTGATTACCGGTCGTGGACGCTGAATAGCCAGAACCAAGTGCAAGAACACTTTGGAACACATGTAAAATGGGCGAGCGCAGTGAACGAAACGAGCAACTGGATACTGAACTAACTAAGAGCAGTCGGCAGTGGAACTGAGACAGGTGGTCATGCGAAGAACGACGAGTGCGGCCGAGGGAGACCGAGACTGAGACGAGCACGCGACCGAGGCTGGAACGAGAACTGCCGAAGTGACCGCCGCGACCGAAGTGAACTAGTGAACTATGAACCGATCGTTCCTTGGAATTCGTTCCTCGGTCCTTTCGTTCATCTTGGTGAACCGTTCCTTTGCACCCGTTCGTTCGCGAACTACCCATCTCTACTGTCCACGCGGGCCACCGGCGCGGCCCGTTTCTGGAAGCGCAGAACGTCCCCAGTTCCCCCCCGGTTCGCTTTATACCCTTCGCTCAAACATGACTCTCGTACATGGCTTTGGAACAAGAGTCACACATTCCTGCAGGAGCCAGTACTGGCCAAAACTAGAAGAAAAGTTCCTGTAATGACTATTGCCTGTTGAGGTATGGGCCGTTTTACTTGTGACGACTAATGTGTAGTGTTTACAGACGAGGCAGCAGTAACACGAGACGGCAAAGTAAATTGCCGCAACACGCTCGCGTGGGCAGGTGCAACTCCTCGAGCAATCATGGAGTTCAGGCATAGGGATCACTTCAGTATCGATGTACATAGGGAGTGTCTGTGACAGACTAACACGGTCATACACTTTGCACAGTACTGTGTATTACCGGTTTCTGCGCCATGAATTACGAGCGCTATTGGTGAACGTTATCCTTTCAGAAAGACAATGGCGGTGGTTTGTGGAGGATTATTACCAAGCCATCGACAGCATGCAAACGTTTTTTTCACAATTAGGTCTCTGTACATGTCGTGCAAGCGCCTATGAATATTTAAGGTGCTCTGGTTTCCCGAATGAAGCCAGGTGTATTTGAACGAGTGCTTGATTCACTGCGAAGAAGGGGTGAAGGATGTGTCAGGGTGCGTCGTAATCACATGCAGCACTGCCTTAGTGTCTGCTTCTCCACAACAGATGGGAATGACAGGACAGATTGGCCCACATCTCAACAAGTATTGGCTTCCGGAAATAACATGACAGCCGGCCAGTGCGGCCGAGCGGTTCTAGGCGCTTACGTTGGAACCGCACGACCGCTACGGTCGCAGGTTCGAATCCTGCCTCGGGCATGCATGTGTGAGATGTCTTTAGGTTTGTTAGGTTTAAGTAGTTCTAACTTCTAGGGGACTGATGACCTCAGATGTTAAGTCCCATAGTGCTCAGACGCATTTGAACCATAACATGACAGCAAGTTTCCTTCAAGTTATCATTAATACTACCTCCTGTTTGAATATGTGGCACTTTTTTTTTTAAACAGAGTGTCTTATGCATATCACATCCGTTATTATGCAAACAACTAATTTTTTTTAACTGGCGAAACGTTTCGATACTTTTGTGACCTCATCGGCGGGTACTTTTATTCAAGTCTGTAAAATGAACCTACGAAAATGGACACTTTTGCGCCATGAAAACTTCGACATAACGCCTGCACACTGATACTCCAGAATGTCCATGACCGTGCGAAATGCTGATTATATTTTTGTCCGTACGAGGTCTGTTCAAAAAATTCCGGAACTTTGTCGATAAAATTTTTCTACGCTTACCTTTTACTTATTGTGAGCAGTCTCCCTCGAAATACACTCCTAATAAATTGACACATCGCTCCCAACGCCATTTCCACTTCCGGAACCGGTCTGGTACACTTTAGTGTTATCACAATGCTAATCTGATAGTCCGTATGCTCGCATTATGCTCACTGGGTGACAATGCAGAACCATATCAAACGCCTTCCGGAAGTCAAGAAATGCGGCATCAACCCGACGGTTTGGGTCTCGCGGAGAAACAGAGCAAGGTCTTTTTTGAGACAATCGTCGTTTACGAAATCCTTGTTCATTGCTATGCAGAAGATTTTCTGTAATGGTTGGACAGTCTACCGCAGATGGCGAAAGAATGTCATACCACAGTGGCTAGGAGGTGAAATGGGGTCGAGCATTGCAGAAAGACACTCACCAACCAGCATGGCGACGCGCTCCACGCCGCTCGCCAAACTCGTTACTCACCTGCAACAAAAGAAACACACGCCGTCAGTACGCAGCGATTACACACTTCAACATACAGGTCCTTAAGAGTCCAGTAGCCTATGCTTCGATTCTTTAAGGAATCGAACTTCCACGTAAAAACAGTCTGATTCATCTAATTACAAATGAGTCAATATCATAAATATTTGACTTTAAGCATAGAAAAAATTTGGGAGAGGTCTGAAATTATCCTAAAAATTTGTTGTAAGTCGCCAAGTGCGCTCGATCTCAAACACTGGATGAATATAGTGAGGGTATTTTCGCGCCTCAGTTACGTTGCCTGAAGAAACGGTCTGTAACTGTAATACTTGTCCTAGTAAGTGTAGTGTCCTTTTGCAATATTCACCATTATCGAGGTGAAACATAAATAAAAAGGACAGTATGTGACTCAAAATGAACTGCAAACATCGATTTATCTGCGTAAGGTAATAACACTAACTGTAAAAATATACAATATAGATAGATAGATGCAGAAAAGACATTTTTATTGTATGAGATTATAATATGTAAGTAATTAAAAGAAGTATTATTATCTTTGTAAGAGTATAAAACACAATGCAATGCTCATTCTTCTGTCTAGTCTGTTTGGTTCTGTTCGTTCTGGTGTTAGCTGGAATAAGGTACACAAGCTATTGTGCTGCGCTAGCATTTGTTTGTGTCGTAACGTAATTGCAAATATTTAATGGTGTAAACTGTGTCCTAGTTAGAATATATTAGTATAAAGTGATCTCCGTCTGTTATTTCAAGAACCTACGCCACATTTATCTTATGAAAAGAATATTCAATGAAAATTATTTAGCATGTTTCCTGCTGCTGCGGAGCGAGTAACAGTGATCTCTGACTGTTAACAACTAGCCGCCATCACGCGGTACATTTAAAAATATTTTCTCACAGCACAATGTCTGATAGCCGGAGCCGAAGAAATTATGTAAAAATATTCAGTGAGATTAATTCTATTTTCTGTGATAGTAATAATTTCATATCAGTGAACTGGAGCTGAGTAATACTACGCTACTGCATTTAAAGTAATTTTTAGGGAGCCTGGCGCTCGATAAGACCAGATATAATACGTAATTGGCAACCTACGAAATTCATTATTTTGCTTATTATATTTCTTTTGTATTTTTTTTGAAAGCTAAACGTAAAAACTAACTTCACCAAAAATCAGTAACAGATCACAATAAATCAAAGGACAAACAAATTTACTAGAAGAGTGTTTCCTCTAAAATATATTAATTACACAATAGTTCTTAGTAAGAGATATAATATAAGTTAAACTTTGATCGTAAGATTGTACCTATCAATGAGTAGATTATGACAGCAATTTAAATTTTTTAAATGCTCTCGATAATGATATGCAGTAATTTTTGTCCCCCTTGAGTGCCGCTAAATAGGCAACCTGCAGGAGGTACCAGGTTTCGGGATAGCGGTACAACATGTGCCCAAGTTTATTCATTACCGATATCAGTTTTCATCTCGCGAGTTGGTATCCCAGTTGGTATGTGTTATTCAAAAATGGCTCTGAGCACTATGGGACTCAACTGCTGACGTCATTAGCTTCTCCGTCCCCTTGCTAATTATAAGTTTCTCCGGCCACACTTTTAACGTGCCCCAGAACCTTCGGATTTTAACACTAATAACCATTAAATATATAAAATGTCGCAATATGATGATAAGTTATTTATATCCGTGCTTACCATACTGCTTTAGCATAACTTAAAACAAATCTTAGTCCACAGAAATTTATAATTTCATTAGAATTTTCGAGACACTTAGCTATGAGATTATTTTCCTCCCCAAATATTAGCTGAGAAATTTAGAAACTTGTACATGAAAAAATGGGAATACTTACAGTAATTTTTTGTGTGAGTGTGGGGGGGGGGGGTATCAAAACCCCCTATGGCACACTGCCGTATTGGATTCGCGCCTGGCCATTATGAATATAATTTGAAATATGAAGAATATCTGCTTAGATGCAAGAGGGAGCGTTATGCTCCTGATGTGACATGGTCAAGTAAATAAATGAAAAGCAGGTATAAATACTTCCATCGTAAATCTTACCAAAAACCGTACACTAACCTCACATGCAATTTTTATAATCTGTTCCCTACAAAGGCACATGCTCGATGAAGCGAAGCTCAAAATACTTCCGATTTCTACGAGAGATACCGGTATAGTCTAAATACGTTAGAGTTCCAGAAGGTAACCGAAACACAGCTACAACATAATAACATAATAACATTCCGTTGTTTCTCCAGTAAGGTCATCGAGAATAATTAGTAGTCAACAAAATTGCTATGGTTATTCCTTCTTTATACATCATTATATATGAATTCCAATTCCAAAGAAATCAAGCCCTGACAGGTGAGAATATTGCCGAACTATCGATCTAATAGTCACGCTGAAAAATACTAAGACGAATTCATTACAGAAGAATGAGGAAACCGATAGAACCTCGGAGAAGATCCGTTGAGATTACGGAGAAATGTGGGCAACACGCGAGGCAACATTAACCCTACGTCTTTTCTTAGAAGATGGGCAAACCTACCTTTATAGCATTTGCAGACTTAGAGAAAGCTTTTTACAATGTTGAATGGAATATGCTCTTTGAAATTCTGAGGGTAGCAGGGGTAAAATACAGGGAGCGAAAAGCTGTTCACAACTTGTACAGAAACCAGACGGCGGCAATTATAAGAGTCGACGGGCATGAACGGGAAGTTGTGATGAAGAAGGGAGTGAGATAGGTTTGTAGCCTATCCCTGGTGTTATTCAATCTGTACACTGAGCAAGGAATAAAGGAGCGAAAGAAAAATTTGGAGTACGAATTAAAGTCCAGGGAGAAGAAATAAAAAATCTGACGTTTTCCGATGATACTGTAAAATCTGTCAGGGACAACTGAGGACTTGGAAGAGCAGTTGAATGGAATGCACAGTGTCTTGAAAGAAGGAGGTGGACGAACATCAACAAAAGCACAACAAGCGTTGTGGAATGTAGTTGAATTAAACAGGTAATGCTGAGGGATTTAGATAAGAAATGAGACACCTGAAGCATTAGATGAGTTTCGTTATTTGGGAAGCAAAATAACTGATGACGGCCGAAGTAGAGAGAATATAAAATGTGGACTGGCAATGCCATGGAATGCATTTCTGAAGAAGAGAACTTTTGTTAAAATCAAATACAGAATTCTCTGGAAGTATTTACATGGAGTGCAATTTAATACTGGAGGGAAGCGTCGAAAGGGGGGAGGGGTAAAAATCGTAGAGGGAGACCAAGAGATGAACACAGTAATCAGATTGAAAAAGGGTGCAAGTTGCTTATTCGGAGATTAAGAGGCTCGCACAGAATAGAGTAGCAAGGAGAGCAGCATGGAAACAATCATCGGACTGAAAAAAAACAAAAACATGTGAACATGTGATTTTGCTGTGAAAAACTTGATTTGAAAGTCAAATGCTACACATTCTCTTAAACGTCTAAGGTCTGTAATTTTTGCATTGCGAATAATGGCACATTTTGGAGATGAAAATTAAGAAATCTGATTCGCTTTTTGTACTTTCATGTATCGATACCTTACAGCAGGATATTCTCGGGTAAAACGTCGTTCAAGAAGAAAGTGTTGATTGTTCAGAAGTATATAATAATGATAATGCGGGTGTCCTCCCTAGAACAGCTCTAGCACTGGTGGATATACTGGCAACAACTTTACAGAACGTTTACTTCGAAGGAAATTTCCTGTCTACAACTAACTAATAGTAACTGTCATAAATTGAATACTGGAAGCACAAATGACATACTGTGCATTACTCAGCTTCAGTACAGCACAAAAAAGGGTGATGTACTCAATTACAAAATCTTTTATCACCCATATGGTCATATATCCTTATATAAGTGAAACAAGATGTTTTTGTGCGTCTATGTATGTGTGTGCATGTCCAGGATTTCCTCCTAAACCAGTGGATCGATTTCAGTCAAATTTTTAGATACTGCTTGCTATATGACAAGGAGCACTGCAAAGATTAGAACCTCCATATCCCGTAGGAATGAAAACGGGAGATAAAAGGATTTTTCTACCCCTGACATGAAGCTTTCCCTGCTCTACAGATGTGTTGTGCAGGCAGTTTTGGGCATGCCTTGCAGGGGCTAAATGTGAGGATGTAGATGGCTGAGCGGAGAGAGGAGTGGAGCATGTGTATAGCGAGGGACGGGAGTGGATGAAATGGACAGAGAAAAGGAGGGAGAAGGAGATGGACAGAGAAAGTACGGGATGTGATGGACAGAGAGAGGGGCAGGGGGGGGGGGACGAATAGACAGACACAGAGAAAGAAAGAAAGAAAGAAAGAGAGAGAGAGAGAGAGAGAGAGAGAGAGAGAGAGAGAGAGAGAGAGAGAGTTAAGCATAAATCAACATATGCAAAAACGTAACAGTAATTCAAAGTTCATGTTACTTGCTTACGAGATCTCCCAGTAAATGGCTGAGTAACTCAATTCAAATGCCGGAGTAAGACATGGGCATACCGCATCTAGTAGGACCTTGCCTGGTGAAGCACTGTAGTGTTCCAACAAACCTTCGGGACAGCACGACTTCACACTGATATGGGAGGTACACGTGTGAATCTTCTACAATACATACTCCGCAAGTCACCATGCAGGACCGACTGGGAGGTATCTTGACCCATAGATATTCACCTGCAAATTGAGCGAGACCACTGCTATTCCACCCAGAAACTGAGCGGCAGGAAAACGACTGTATATATGCTTCTGTACAAGTTCTGATTTTTCCTACCATGTCTTCCCGGCCATTATGCGAGATGTACGTTGGTGACCATAGGAACTTTCAGCAGTCAGTCACAAATGCTGGTTCTCTAAATTTTTGGAATAGAGTTTCACGAAAAGAACTTCTTATTCCCTACGGGGATTCCCAGTTGACTTCAATGAGCGTGTTCAATGGACCTATCGGTAACAAATCTAGCAGCACACCTCTGATTTGCTTCGATGTCTTCCTTTCACCTGGTGGGTTCAAGCTGCACTCAAGCATCAGTCGTACTAGTGTTCTGTATGCGGTCTTCTTTGTACTTTAGACTCCTCCCAATAAACCATAGCTGACCAGCACTCGTCTTCCCTACAACCGACTTTACGTGCGCCTTCCATTTCGTGTCGCTTTGCAACGTTACCCTTGGACAAAACGTGTCCCAAAGCTCACACAAGAAGTAACTTTGGTAGAAAACACAGGTTTATTAATAAAAATTTTAAGTTTTTTATTGACCATTAAGTATACAGTACAGCGTTATGTAGTGGAGTGCTGTTTAGACAGACAGTGGGCGCTATGAACAGCTATTGGCTGACCAACCACATTTACGGAGAAGAGTGGACCGATGACATCTCCAGCCCACAATCAGCAACCTGACCATACAGCGACACGTTCTCGATGCATTTGTTTTGACACTCACTCGTGGGTTTTCTGAACCGTAAACGCGACGTTCTTGTCGAGTAATCCAGCCATGAAGATGAAACTGAGCCTCATCGCTGAAGATGATTTTGTTCAAATTTTCGCACAGCCTCAGAGTACATTTGCTCCCTTGTGAAATTTCCTGACCACAGGTAAAAAAAAAAATAGCAACATTCATAAATTCACTAGTAGAAGCAGAAATGACTGACACCATTAATTATCCAGCTTTAGTGCGACACGGAAAGGAGTTACCTATTCAGTCACGTACATCTTTGATTACTCACACAGTGATGCGATATGCGATACGACACGTTGCAACAAGGACCGCACGACGCAACGGTTGTGCGTGCGACACCCGTGTTGCCACAGGAGTGGTACGACGAGCGACAGTACAAAACAGGAGGCAGTCTCGCGTATGGCAACTCACTGTCAGCCTCAAAGTGGGCAACGTAAAATATACCGTATACTCACTCGAAGAAGGCTCTCCTTCGAGCATTAAAAAAAAAAATTCGATATGTTTGGTACATTTGGTATGCAACAGTGTACGGGATCTGTTCAAAAAAAATCCGAAACATTTGTAATTTCGCGCCAATGGTGTGTGGAGTGAAAGGCGGTTGGCATCCTGTAATATTTCTGGCTTATTCAGCCATCATATTAGGCTCCAGGAAGCTATTCCCAGGGCAGTGGAGATGCAAGAAGCATAGAGATGACGCAATGTGGGATGAGGTACCGGTGACAGATGTTAGATTCGGTACCATTCCCGTGAGAAAGACCGCCTGCATGATGCTGTTGCTCTGTTATTGGCTGCTGTGTTCGGCGGTAGGGCGCCAAAACGTTAAACTTTAGTTGCTATTATTAATTAAACCTTTCATCCAAATTAGTTCATTTTTTTAAAAATAAACCTCTCAACAGCCAGCTATCAATCAGTCATTTCAAAATTATTAAAATCAAAGTATTACTAAAACAAAAGACTGACGATATTACTGCCGATGCACTTCGGTGGCGTTCGGGTCACGCCTTGCTGGCTTGGCGCGCGAAGTGTCTCGGGCAGTCCGGCTCTCCAGTTCTGACTGTTCCAGTAGACAGACATGTTGACTGTTATAGCATATTTGTTTCATGTAATTTTATTTACTACAGTTCCGACCGTCGCTAGGTACAGACAT
This sequence comes from Schistocerca serialis cubense, assembly GCF_023864345.2. NCBI lineage: Eukaryota > Metazoa > Arthropoda > Insecta > Orthoptera > Acrididae > Schistocerca > Schistocerca serialis. The sequence goes on from NC_064647.1 coordinate 116,243,160, forward strand.
GTTGTCTTAATAGTAGTATTTGATTCATGTAATTTTATTCTCCAGTTCTGACGGTTCTAGTAGACAGACATGTTGACTGTGGCACGATGTATTTCATGTTATTTTAGCCAGATATAATGAATGTGGAAAGATATGTTCAATACGTTGTGATCAAGAATAGTTTCGCGTGTCTATATCAATAAAAACACGAGTAGCATCCCAAATGAGTTACAGTTTATTCGTAGCAGCAGTTCCTTACGAAGTTAATTTCAGCCTCAAGAAAAAGAATCCTGTTTTCTGCGCTGGGGACATCATCATCATGAAGACAGCAGGTTAGTGAAGTGTACAAGAACTTATGTATTCCACACAGGGCAGTGGAAACAACTAGGCACCTCAAGTGTACTGCATGCACAGTACAAATGTGTTCGGTGACACGTCATCTGCAGTAATGCAGAGGAGGTAAAGAAGGATGAAAGTATTAACACTATCTCACTTTTATTCCTCTTTCTTGCCGTAATCCGTGCACACGCCTGTGTTTAATGTGCAACTGCTGGAAGTTTCATTGTTGTACATCTGTTAGTTATTGTTCAGTGCTGTACTAACAAGGGAACCTCCCCATCGCACCCCCCTCAGATTTAGTTATAACTTGGCACAGTGCATAGGCCTTGAAAAACTGAACGCAGATCAATCGAGAAAACAGGAAGAAGTTGTGTGGAACTATGAAAAAAAAAAGCAAAATATACAAACTGAGTAGTCCATGTGGAAGATAGGCAACATCAAGGACTGCTTGAGCACAGTAGTGCCGTGGTCCTGTGGTTAGCGTGAGCAGCTGGGGAATGAGAGGTCCTTGGTTCAAGCCTTCCTTCAAGCGAAAAGTTTAATTTTTTATTTTCAGACAATTATCAAAGTTCAGGCACTCACATAATCAACTTCGCTCTCCAAAATTCCGGGACATGTTCAGATTTGCTTGGGCATATGCAGGATTTGACGGTCTACACACGGAAAAATTTGAAAACGTTAAAAACATACTTGACAGAGCACAGGGAAAACTGTGCGACTGTGAAACAGTTGGAATTATTTGTTGCAGTTTATGTGACAACCTCTTATGTTTTCATCACTTTTTTGGGAGTGATTATCACATTCAATAGAAAACTTAAATCGGACAAGGTAGAAGAATCTTTTTACCCATTCGCCAAATGTACAAGATAGGTGGGTCGATAACATATTCCTTTCATGTGACGCATATGCCGTCACCAGTGTCGTATGGAATAAATCAGACGTGTTTTTCTGTGTACGAATCGGTTGACCTACGACCATGCGACCAAATGTTTTCGGTTCCCATTGGAGAGGCACGTCCTTTCGTCTACTAATCGCACGGTTTTGCGGTGCGGTTGCAAAACACAGACACTAAATTTATTAGAGGGAATAGAGACGTCAATGAAGAACGGACAGATCATAACTTTGCGAAAATAAAGACAATAAATTTATAGCTCGCGGGAAGATTTGAACCAAGGACCCCTCGTTCCGCAGCTCCTCACGCTACCCACGGGACCACGGCGCTCTTATGCTTGCACTCTCCTTGATGTTGCCTATGTTTCGCATGGACTACTCAGTTTGTATATTTTGCTTATTTTTTTCATAGTTCCACACAACTTCTTCCAGTTTTCTCGATTGATCTGCGTTCAGTTTTTCAAGGTCTATCCACTGTGCCAAATTATAACTAAATCTGAGGGGGGTGCGATGGGGAGGTTCCCTTGTAAGTAGAAAGTTGTGTCGCACAGTTTGCAAATTTCAAGGGGGCAGACTTAGAGGACCAACGAGTCTGCATTAAATTTTGCGTGAGAGTCAAGGAAACCTTTATAGACACACACGCCAAATGATGCAGGAAGACTGCGGTGGCGAGTGCTCAAGCCGTGCTCGGTGTTACGAATGGTTTCAAGAATGGCTGGACGGAAGTTAAAGATTACCCTCGTTTAGGACGCCCTTCGACCTCTACCGACGACATTCGTGCCAGGAACGTTAGCGAAATTGTGCGTGTCAATTGAAGACAGACTGTCAGAGAGATTGCAGAAGAATGCAACATTTCAGTTGGACCGTGTCATGAAACGTGAGAAGGAAACGGCCTGAAATGTGGCGAGACAATTCATCATCTCTTGCGTCACGATAACACATCCGTACATTCACCCCAGTTGGTGCGTCACTATTGCACAAAAAACAAAATCACTGTATTGCCTTATCCTCCGTACTCTCCAGACCTTTCCCCTGCGTACTTTGTTTATTTCCAAAGTTGGAAACCCCGTTCAAAGCACGAAGATTTGCAACGATAGACGAAATAAAAGAAAATTCGTAGACGCGCTTCGCACGATCCAGCAAGAGGCGTGCCAAGACTGCTTCCGGAAGTGGACACAGCGTTGGGAGTGGTGTATCAACTGTGGAGGAGAGTTTTTCGAAGAGGACCATGCATGAAGGTAGGTTGTTGTTGTTCTTGTGGTCTTCAGTCCAGAGACTGGTTTGATGCAGGTCTCCATTCTACTCTATCCTGTGCAAGCCTCTTCATCTCCCAGTACCTACTGCAGCCTACATCCTTCTGAATCTGCTTAGTGTATTCATCTCTTGGTCTCCCTCTACGATTTTTACCCCCCCCCCCCCCCGCTGCCCTCCACTACTAAATTGGTGATCCCTTGATGCCTCAGAACATGTCCTACCAACCGATCCCTTCTTCTTGTCGTGCCACAAACTCCTCTTCTCCCCAATACTATTCAATACCTCATCATTAGTTATGTGATCTACCCATGTAATCTTCAGCGTTCTTCTGTAGCACCACATTTCGAAATCTTCTATTCTCTTCTTGTCCAAACTATTTATCATCCATGTTTCACTTCCACACATGGCTACACTCCATACAAATACTTTCAGAAACGACTTCCTGATACTTAAATCTATACTTGATGTTAACAAATTTCTCTTCTTCAGAAACGCTTTCCTTGCCATTGCCAGTCTACATTTTATATCCTCTCTACTACATTTTATATCCTCTCTACTTCGACCATCATCAGTTATTTTGCTCCCCAAATAGCAAAACTCCTTTACTACTTCAAGCGTCTCATTTCCTAATCTAATTCCCTCAGCATCACCCGACTTAATGCGACTACATTCCATTCTCATCGTTTTGCTTTTGTTGATGTTCATCTTATATCCTCCTTTCAAGACACTGTCCATTCCGTTCAACTGCTCTTCCAAGTCCTTTGCTGTCTCTGACAGAATTACAATGTCATCGGCGAACGTCAAAGTTTTTAGTTCTTCTCCATGGATTTTAATACCTACTCCGAACTTTTCTTTTGTTTCCTTTACTGCTTGCTCAATATACAGATTGAATAGCACCGGGGAGAGGCTACAACCCTGTCTCACTCCCTTCCCAACCACTGCTTGCCTTTCGTGTCCCTCGACTCTTATAACTGCCATCTGGTTTCTGTACAAATTGTAAATAGCTTTTCGCTCCCTGTATTTTACCCCTGCCACCTTCAGAATTTGAAAGAGAGTATTCCAGTCAACATTGTCAAAAGCTTTCTCTAAGTCTACAAATGCTAGAAACGTAGGTTTCCCTTTCCTTAATCTTTCTTCTAAGTAAAGTCGTGGGGTCAGTATTGCCTCACGTGTTCCAATAATTCTGCGGAATCCAAACTGATCTTCCCCGAGGTCGGCTTCTACCAGTTTTTCCATTCGTCTGTAAAGAATTCGCGTTAGTATTTTGCAGCTGTGACTTATTAAACTGATAGTTCGGTAATTTTCGCATCCGTCAACACCTGCTTTCTTTGGGATTGTAATTACTATATTCTTATTGACGTCTCAGGGAATTTCGCCTGTCTTATACATCTTGCTCACCAGATGGTGGAGTTTTGTCAGGACTGGCTCTCCCAAGGCTGTCAGTAGTTCTAATGGAACGTTGTCTACTCCCGGGGCCTTGTTTCGGCATAGGTACGCGTGGAAAAATTTTGTGGTCAAAGTTCCGGAATTTTTTTGAACCGATGCCGTATGACACAAAATGCACCAAACAAACTGGCGAGTGGTTACATTTATTACCGCATTATTTTCAAAAAATGTGTCTACTTAATTTCGACATGACAAAATAATCGTGGGCAATAGCGAAAAGAGAATCGGTTCATTATGAAGCTGTGATATAAGATGGAAAACAATTATCAAATAACTTCCTCAAAATCGAATGAAGAACACTGCAGTAGCAGACGACACTCTCGACTCTCAAAACAGTGGTTTTTAAATTTTTTTGCCCGAAAAGTAAAAGTTTTACTTAGAAACTGTATCGCTCTCGTCGCAGTGTGTGTGACCCGCCAACTCGCCTCAGCTGCGCTTCTCTGCGCTCCGCCGGCGCGGGGCGCTTCCGAGTCGTATCGCGAGTGGCATCGCCTGTCGCACCGCCTCAACAGCACCGACCGCGTGCCCCCGGGGCGTCGCTTTCGGTTTTAGTGCGCACCATCCATCACGCCACACAAAACACTAAATCTCCATCTGGCGCGCTCGGCCCGTAATTTGCGTTCTATCTCGCCCAGCACACAGCGGTGCTTGTGCCCATCCACCCACTCACCAGCTCACCACAACGCTATACCACTATCATACACGACGGCCAAACACAAAGTACGTTCATTAAGTTCGTAATGTAGTCATTAATTTGGCGCACCTGCGCAAATCCCTTCTAGAACCCACACCGGTAACAGCGTCCTAAATCGACACATAGCAGCACTGTACAAATTCAGAAAATGGCCGAGGATTGACATACACTACTGGCCATTAAAATTGCTACATCAAGAAAAAATGCAGATGATAAACGAGTATTCATTGGACAAATATATTATACTAGAACTGTCATGTGATTACATTTTCACGCAATTTGGGTGCATAGATCCTGAGAAATCAGTACCCACAACAACCACCTCTGGCCGTAATAACGGCCTTGATACGCCTGGGCATTGAGCCACACAGAGCTTGGATGGCTTGATACGCCTGGGCATTGAGCCAGACAAGAGCTTGGATGGCGTGTACAGGTACAGCTGCCCATGCAGCTTCAACACGATACCACAGTTCATCAAGAGTAGTAACTGGCGTATTGTGACGAGCCAGTTGCTCAGCCACCATTGACCAGACGTTTTCAATTGGTGAGAGATCTGGAGAATGTGCTGGCCAGGGCAACAGTCGAACATTTTCTGTATCCAGAAAGGCCCGTACAGAACCTGCAACATGCGATCGTTCATTATTCTGCTGAAATGTAGGGTTTCGCAGGGATGGAATGTAGAGCCACGGGTCGTAACACATCTGAAATGTAACGTCCACTGTTCGAAGTGCCGTCAGTGCGAACAAGAGGTGACCGAGACGTGTAACCGATGGTACTCCATACCATCACGCCGAGTAATACGCCAGTATGGCCACGACGAATACACGCTTCCAATGTTGGTTCACCGCGATGTCACCAAACACGGATGCGACTATCATGATGCTGTAAACAGAACCTGGATTCATTCGAAAAAATGACGTTCTACCATTCGTGCACCCAGGTTCGTCGTTGAGTACACCATTGCAGGCGCTCCTCTGTATGATGCAGCGTCAGAAGTAACCGCAGCCACGGTCTCCGAGCTGATAGTCCACGCTGCTGCAAACGTCGTCTAACTGTTCGTGCAGATGGTTGTTGTCTTGCAAACGTCCCCATCTGTTGACTCAGGGATCGAGACGTGGCTGCACGATCCGTTACAGCCATGCAGATAAGATGCCTGTCATCTCGACTGCTAGCGATACGAGGCCGTTGGGATCCAGCACGCCGTTCCGTATTACCCTCCTGAACCCACCGATTCCATATTCTGCTAACAGTCATTGGATCTCGACCAACGCGAGCAGCAATGTCGCGATACGATAAACCGCAATCGCGATAGGCTACAATCCGACCTTTATCAAAGTCGGAAACGTGATGGTACGCATTTCTCTTCCTTACACACTTCCTTACTCACAACAACGCTTCACCAGGCAACGCCGGTCAACTGCTGTTTGTGAATGAGAAATCGGTTGGAAACTTTCCTCATGTCAGCACGCTGTAGGTGTCGCCACCGGCGCCAACGTTGTGTGAGTGCTCTGAAAAGCTAATCATTTGCATATCACAGCATCTTCTTCCTGTCGGTTAGATTTCGCGTCTGTAGAACGTCATCTTCGTTGTGTAGCAATTTTAATGGCCAGTAGTGTAGATAGAAGACAGTATCCTGCGACTGAATTGCTTACTGCAAAAGATGAAACGCCCGGCCGCGTTCACGAAAGGCTGCAGACGGTGTATCGATACGCTGTGGTGGGCGTGGCCACCGCTGGCCGACGTGTTCGCCGCTTAGTGTAGGGGAAGGACGGACACAGCTGACCGCTGCAGAGCGCCCCAGCAGCGATTGCAGCGACTCCACACGCCATCAGGCTCGCGTGTCCACCAGATTGTCCGTGACGGCCGCCAGGTAACAACTGTGTCGCCAGTTATCCATCGGTACAGTAAAGGCCATTATTGAAAAACTGGGCTACTCTAAGACCTGATCACGATGGGTATCGAAAATGCTGATCGGAAAAAAGGAGACCTTGCACCGCACAGCTTCCATCAGTTCGGGACGCTCACAGCAGCCCATCCGGCGTCCCTTCTGAATATACGGAGACCCATAAAAATTCTGCGCGCCAGTGGCCGACGAAGCAGGACACAGACTTTTACCTTATAGGTATACATCCTCTAGTTTCGAGCTGAAAAAAATCTGTGAATAATGGTGGTGATTACAATGAAAAGTGACAAATTAATCATGAATATTACAGCTATTAAGCTATGTATATGGCATTAAATTTTATTGGAAAATGAAAAAGAAGCTGCGACGTATTCTTTGCTCACTGAACACACTTTCTGTCATCAAAAACACCTCCTGTTACTGTTGTGGGGCATTCACAGTGTACGCTTCCGCACTGTTCTGCACTGGCGGCTACGAAAATTGCAACGTCATGGAGGCAGCTTCCAACAGATATCTACATTCTTTATACAAAGAATGATTACAGAACCGGTTTCTCTTTCAGAAACTGCAAATTAACGCACTTTGTTTGGAAGAAGATCGTGTTACGTTTCGTGTTAGAGGGAGAAACATCTACTAGCATGTGTCAGAGTTCCACTGCATCAAGATCGTTCTGCGACATTGCTGGAAGCTTTGAACGAGATCCTACTGTTGTTGCGCGAATATGGGATCTATGCGTTCATGTCGAGCACACTCAATGCAAGACCTGAACTGCCCAAGCGACTAGCGCCCGAGAGGACACGCGTTTTCTTCACTCTTCCTGCAGGAACGTACTGTAATTTCATGTACCTTGCTTCACGACGTATGGTTGTTTGCAGCACGACAAGTCTCTACATGGGTAATCACCGCTGGATAACCACCGAGGGGCAGCACAGCGACCGTTGTTTCGACTTCCTTTGATGCAGTACCTGAGAGAGGTGCCGACAGTGGTGCACCCACAGACAGTAATGGATTCAAGTTACTACACACACACACACACACACACACACACACACACACACACTGCAAGCCACCGCAAGGTGCGTGGCGAAGGGTACCCTGTACCACTGTAAGTAATTTCCTATCCTGTTCCACTCGCAAATAGAGCGAGGGAAAAACGACTGCATCATCCCCAATTTCTCGTGTCTTATTTTCGTGGTTCTTACGCGAAATGTACGTTGGCGGCAGTAGGATCGTTCGGCAATCAGCTTCAAATACCGGGTCTCTAAATTTCCTCAATAGTCTTCCTCAAAAGGATTCCCATCCGTCTTCCCGAAGCATCTCCGTAATGCTTACATGTTGTTCGAACCTGCCGTTAACAAACATAGCAGCCCGCTTCTGAATTGCTTCGATTCCTTCCTTTCATCCTATATGATGCGGATCCTGAACACTCCAGCAGTACTAAAGAATGGGTTGCACTAGTGTCCTATATGTGGTCTCCTTTTCCAGTGAACCACACTTTAGTAAAATTCGCCCAATAAACCAAGGTCGATCATTCTCCTTTCCTATCATCACCCTCATATGCTCGTTACCTTTCATATTGCTTTGCAACGTTACGCCCAGATATTTAAACGAAGTAACTTGCGTCAATCAGGACACTACTAATGCTGTATCCTAGCATTCCGGGTTCGCTGCAGTAACTTTCTTTTTTCCACATTTAGATCCAGCTGCCATTCATCACACCAACTAGAAATGTTGTCTAAGTCACCTTGTATCGGCCTACAGTCACTCACCTTCGACACCTTCCCCTACAGAACAGCATCATCAGCAAACAACCGCAGATTACTTCTTACCCCGTCCGTCAGCTCCTTTATGTATCCAGAAAATAATAACGGACCTTTCACACTTCCCTGGGTCACTCTTGATGGTACCCTTGTCTCTGACGAACACTCGCTGTCGAGCGGAACATACCGCGTTCTATTACTGAAGAAGTGTTCGAGCCACTCACATATCTAGGAACTATTGCGTATCCTCATACATTCGTTAAAAGTCTGCAGTGGGGTACAGCGTCAAATGCTTTTTCAGAAATCTAGAAATACGGAATCTGCTTGTTGCCCTTCATCATCATCGAGCTCAGATTATGTTCTAGAATACTGCAACGAACCGATGTCAAGGATATTGTTCTGAAATTTTGCGGGTTCTTTCTTTTATCCTTCTTATATACGGGAGTAATCTGCGATATTTTTCCAGTCGCTTGGGACTTCACGCTGGGCGAGATATTCTGAATAAGTGGAAGGTAAGTAAAGTAGTCAATGCCGTAGAGTTCTCTCTGTGAAACGCAACTGAATTCCATCTGGACCTTGCGACTTACTTGTTTTGAAATCTTTCAGATGTTGCACTACGCTAGCGATGCTTATTACTGTGTCATCCACACGGAAATCTGTTCGATGGTCGAACGACGGTATGCTTGCGCGATTCTCCTGCATAAACGATTTCTTAGACACCAAATTTAAAACTTCGGCTTTCCTTTTACTACCTTCAACTGCCACACCAGACTGGTCGACAAGTGACTGGATGGAAGCCTTACGAGCACTCAGCGATTTTATGTAGTACCAGAATTTTGTCGGGATCTCTGCCAGATCTTCTTGTACGGTAAGATGGTGCTAGTAGCTGTACGCTTAGCGCATTGATCTCTCACAGAAGCACGAATATCTACTAACCTTTACTTGTCGTCATCTGTGCGATATCTTTTGAACCGAGTGTGTGACAGCCTTTGCTTCCTCAGCATTTTCCGAGTTTCGTGGCTATACCAAGATGGGCCTTTCCCGCCGTTAATCCACTTACTGGGCTCATTCCTGTCCAGAGCATGATTTACAATCTGTTTAAACTTTGTCCGTAATTCGTTTAGGTCAGTCATGCTGGGACTAAATAATGCCAAATCATTGTCTAAGTGAGACGCTAAAAACTGCTATCTGCTCTTTCTAGCAAAAATACTCTTGTAGCCTTCTTAACTGATTTATTAACGTTAGTAACCATAGTTGCTATGATGACTTCTTGACCACTATTTCCCGTTTCTATACTGACACAGTTGATAAGATCAGGTCTGTTTGTAGCGACTAGGTCTAAAATACACTCCTGGAAATGGAAAAAAGAACACATTGACACCGGTGTGTCAGACCCACCATACTTGCTCCGGACACTGCGAGAGGGCTCTACAAGCAATGATCACACGCACGGCACAGCGGACACACCAGGAACCGCGGTGTTGGCCGTCGAATGGCGCTAGCTGCGCAGCATTTGTGCACCGCCGCCGTCAGTGTCAGCCAGTTTGCCGTGGCATACGGAGCTCCATCGCAGTCTTTAACACTGGTAGCATGCCGCGACAGCGTGGACGTGAACCGTATGTGCAGTTGACGGACTTTGAGCGAGGGCGTATAGTGGGCATGCGGGAGGCCGGGTGGACGTACCGCCGAATTGCTCAACACGTGGGGCGTGAGGTCTCCACAGTACATCGATGTTGTCGCCAGTGGTCGGCGGAAGGTGCACGTGCCCGTCGACCTGGGACGGGACCGCAGCGACGAACGGATGCACGCCAAGACCGTAGGATCCTACGCAGTGCCGTAGGGGACCTCACCGCCACTTCGCAGCAAATTAGGGACACTGTTGCTCCTGGGGTATCGGCGAGGACCATTCGCAACCGTCTCCATGAAGCTGGGCTATGGTCCCGCACACCGTTAGGCCGTCTTCCGCTCACGCCCCAACATCGTGCAGCCCGCCTCCAGTGGTGTCGCGACAGACGTGAATGGAGGGACGAATGGAGACGTGTTGTCTTCAGCGATGAGAGTCGCTTCTGCCTTGGTGCCAATGATGGTCGTAGGCGTGTTTGGCGCCGTGCAGGTGAGCGCGACAATCAGGACTGCATACGACCGAGGCACACAGGACCAACACCCGGCATCATGGTGTGGGGAGCGATCTCCTACACTGGCCGTACACCACTGGTGATCGTCGAGGGGACACTGAATAGTGCACGGTACATCCAAACCGTCATCGAACCCATCGTTCTACCATTCCTAGACCGGCAAGGGAACTTGCTGTTCCAACAGGACAATGCACGTCCGCATGTATCCCGTGCCACCCAACGTGCTCTAGAAGGTGTAAGTCAACTACCCTGGCCAGCAAGATCTCCAGATCTGTCCCCCATTGAGCATGTTTGGGACTGGATGAAGCGTCGTCTCACGCGGTCTGCACGTCCAGCACGAACGCTGGTCCAACTGAGGCGCCAGGTGGAAATGGCATGGCAAGCCGTTCCACAGGACTACATCCAGCATCTCTACGATCGTCTCCATGGGAGAATAGCAGCCTGCATTGCTACGAAAGGTGGATATACACTGTACTAGTGCCGACATTGTGCATGCTCTGTTGCCTGTGTCTATGTGCCTGTGGTTCTGTCAGTGTGATCATGTGATGTATCTGACCCCAGCAATGTGTCAATAAAGTTTCCCCTTCCTGGGACAATGAATTCACGGTGTTCTTATTTCAATTTCCAGGAGTGTATTTACATGGCGTGTGGACTGTCGAACTAGCTGCTGAAGACAACGTGTTCCAAGGTACTTCCAAGACTGTCAGCCTTCTACACCCCTCATTGAATGCACGGACGTCCGAGTCTGTACTCGGTGGGTTAGAGATGCCTCCAAGTAGTATAGCATGATGTGGCTATTGACACACAGCTGACCTTAGACATTCTATGAAGGGCCCTAAAAGTGTCACAGCGGAATCGGATGGTCGGCAAAAGCGTCCGACAATTAACTTAGTTCCACCTACACCTGTGATACGTGTCCAGATAACTGCACTGTCACTCAATTTCAACCTCAATAGAGACACTATTTTTGTCAACAGCCATGAACGTTGCCCCCATTTACGGCGTCTAGTCTGTCCTTCCAAGAAACGTTCCATGACCCGCTAAATATCTCAGAGCTTCCTACTTGACTTCACCAAGGCGTTCGATTCAGTTCCCCACAGTCGTTTAATGAACAAAGTAAGAGCATATGGACTATCAACCCAATTGTGTCATTGGATTGAAGAGTTCCTAGATAACAGAACGCAGCATGTCATTCTCAATGGAGAGAAGTCTTCCGAAGTAAGAGTGATTTCAGGTGTGCCGCAGGGGAGTGTCAAATGGCTCTGAGCACTATGGGACTCAACATATGTGGTTATCAGTCCCCTAGAACTTAGAACTACTTAAACCTAACTAACCTAAGGACATCACACACACCCATGCCCGAGGCAGGATTCGAACCTGCGACCGTAGCAGTCCCGCGGTTCCCGACTGCAGCGCCAGAACCGCTAGACCACGGCGGCCGGCAGGGGGGGGGGGGGGGGGGGAGTGTCGTAGGACCGTTGCTATTCACAATATACATACATGACCTTGTGGTTGAAATCGGAAGTTCACTGAGGCTTTTTGCGGATGATGCTGTGGTATATCGTTGTAACAATGGAAAATTGTCCTGAAATGCAGGAGGATCTGTTGCGAAATGACGCATGGTTCGGGGAATGGCAATTCAATGTCAATGTAGACAAGTGAAATGTGATGCGAATACATAGAAAGAAAGATCCCTTATCATTTAGCTACAATATAGCAGGTCAGCAACTGGAAGCAGTTAATGCCATAAAGTATCTGGGAGTACGCATTAGGAGTGATTTAAAATGGAATTATCATATAAAGTTGATCGGCGGTAAAGCAGATGCCAGACTGAAATTCATTGGAAGAATCCTAAGGAAACGCAATCCGAAAACAAAGGAAGTAGGTTACAGTGCGCTTGTTCGCCCACTGCTTGAATGCTGCTCACCAGTGTGGGATCCGTACCAGATAGCGTTGATAGAAGAGATAGGGAAGATCCAATGGAGAGGAGCGCGCTCCGCTACAGCATCATTTGGTAATCCTGAAAGCGTTACGCAGATGACAGATAAACTCCAGTGGAAGACTCTGCAGGAGAGACGCTCAGTAGCTCGGTACGGGCTTTTCTTGAAGTTTCGAGAACATACCTTCACCGAGGAGTCAAACAGTATATTGCTCCCTTCTACGTATATCTCGCGAAGAGACGATGAGGATAAAATCAGAGAGATTAGAGCCCACACAGAGGCATACCGACAATCCTTCTTTCCACGAACAATACGAGACTGGAATAGAAGGGAGAACCGATAGAGGTACTCATGGTACCCTCCGCCACACACCGTCAGGTGGCTTGCGGAGTATGGATGTAGATGTAGATGTACTTCGGGTTTAAGGCGGCTCTCAGTCCCGAGAACAAGTGGCACCACGTCGTCTTTCCAGAAGAGTCCCGGTCCCTGGTGCAGGATGCCGGTAGACCGACTAGCGTGCGGATGCCTGGAGGAGAACGAACGTTGCCAGGTTACATTCTTCATTGTCAGACGCTCCGCAGCTGGTGTGGCCGTGCGGTGCGCCTTTGGGTCCCCAAGTTCACCTCCGGCAGGTACAACCCTCGATTTGGAAAGCAGGACCTGTAATTGCGTCGTCTCTACGAGGCTGCCGGGACGTCATCTTTCAGCAAGACAACGCAAGACCGCGCATTCACTGTGCCGCCCTGACCTACCACGGTACTGTTGTGCTGGCCCGCAAGTTCTCTACACTGCTTACCTTTTGATAACACCCGCCCTCGGATTGCCGAGCGATTGGCACGCCACAACTCGCCGGTGCTACGGTGAATGAACACTGCCATTGAGTTGACCCAGCACAGAATGTCGTGCTGTTACCTGTCACTCAAGATCAACTGGGCTCCAGGCCCTGTTGGGTTACACCTGTTTCTGTGGCCAGATGCGCAGCTCCGTATACTAAACCCACATTCCATCTACGAATTTTATCGTGTATTCTTCGTAACTGATCCGTGTATTGACTCGTGCTACACCTTGTGTTTAGATTGCATTGGCTTTCCTTTTCTTCCCCTGACATGTTTGTTTGATATGTTGTCTGTCATTAAGTGGCTGCTTGGTTGTCTTTTCCCTCTGCTATCGATATCTGCGTTTTTGCTTCCGGGAAACTGCTATGGAGGATGTGAGATCTTTGACCGGTTGTAACCTCGTGTGATGGCGCGGAAGTAGGGGCGTTGCGCGCTGAGAGAGTGTGGTGGACACGGGAGGGCAGTGTGGCTCTCCAGCGCGAAGCAGGCGTGGTCGGTTGTACCGAGTCGCCACGTGATGTATGTCGGTTGTGTGTAACGAGCGGGTCGAGTTGACGGAAGAGCTCCCCCGCGTGTTGGTTGTATACGTAATCGCCACACGAGTACTTGCTGTTCATTTCGCCTTGGTGGGACGTTAACAAGCTTATTTAAATCCGCCGTTTCAATACTGGAGTTTAAAAAGGAGACACCTAACATGAAGGAGCGGTCACCACCCCTTCGACGTTGCAGAGAAGACGTGAACTCCGGTGACAGAGCGTGTTGTCGCGTGACGTGGCGTGTTGGGTACGCTGGCGACGCGTGCGCGGTCGGATGTGTGGATCCTTGCCATCGCTGGTCGTGTACTGCCTGTTCGAGCATAATTGCAAGTTAAGTTCGTGGAAGGTTTAATCATTAAGTAATAATTTTGTGTAACCAGCGTCTCTTCTGCCTTGTGGCCTCCGGCGACCGGGTTTCCTGTCCCTCGCACCGATGTAATTGAAGACAGTGATCTTTCCTCCTCCTCTCGTTACTGTCCGATGGGAGGTTTAGTTTTGGCAGTTTAATTGTTTCGCTATTCTGTCGTGGGTTATGAGTAAGTTCATGCTTCTTGTTGGTTGATCATGTGGTCGCTCATTCAGGACTGGGTGGTGTAATGTTTCCTTGCGCGAGGTTAGCTCTAATTCTGTCAGCAAGTTAAGCCATCTTATTACAAGTTTTCGCTGGCTAAAAGTCGGTGCAGTGACCAGCCTGAGAGTGGCAATTGTGTTTACGGGCGTATTTAAATTAGTCAGTATCCTGCCTAGCCTCAGCATCCCTGAGTGTGTGATTTGTGGCCGCCTTACACGGGTCCGTCATACTTGTTGTGTTCTAATGATATTTCAGGACACTTTTGTTTAAAAAATTTTTACATTCCTCCAAGTTTGTAAATTCCTTTTATTGCCATTAATCGTGTGTTTGCTGAGACCTGTTTAATTTTTTTAATGGCGGTGTTGGTAGCCTCACTACCTCACCGTACTTTATTAACAAAGTTCTGTATTTACTTTAGTAGCCTGTTTACTAATGTTCATTAAATTTTTTAAATTGTTGTATTGCTATAAATTACTTTGATTGACGTTAGCGGCGTGTTTTAAAAGGTTGTTTATTGCCGTACTGCTAGTTTCTGTAAGATACGAATAAAACATTTGTGAATATCTCAACTCGACAGTAAACTACTGGAAATTTGGCCCCGTTTCCCAACTTGTGGTGTGGCCTGTAGTAACCGTAATCACTGTGCGTGTCAGTAACATTCTGCATAGGCGCAGTTAGGAGGGGAAGTTAAAATGATGGGACTTTTGATATTTCTCGCCGTAGGGCTTAGTACCGTTGCTGGTTTCCAGAGCGGAAGTTTGTCTCCAACAATTGCGTGCAACGTGTCACACTTATTCCCGCGTGTGTCATCGTATTGTAGCAGACCGTGAAAGATTTTTATTTGCGGGAGGTGTTAAACCCGCGGAACAATTATTTATCGAATGCAAAGGCAATATGGTGACAGCTGTTTATCGCGAAGCAAGATCTACGAACGGATAGAGTTCTTCAAACAGAAAAGAACTTCTGTATTTGACGAGGAAAGATGGGGCAAGCCATCGACGTCTACAACTGAGGACAATTTGGAAGTCGTTGAGACTATGGCGATGAAAACAGACGAATCACAGTGGACGAAACCGCCAATGCTTTACGTACTAACCACCGTTCAGTGTATATCGTTTTACACGGCAGGCAAAATTTTCCGAAAGTGCGTGCAACGTGGGTACCAAAACAATTGCCAGCGCAGCATATGGCGCAAAGGATGGAAATCTCTCGTAAACATATGGGCTGTTATCATCGCGAGGGTGATGGATTTTTACAGCAAATAGTTACTATAGACGAAACGTGGTGGATCATCACTAACCTGGAAGTAAGGCTGCGAGCACGGTTCGGTAATACCCGTCGTCACCAAAAGTTAAGAAATTTAAACGTCAGCCATCACCTGGTAATATACGGCTAACACTATTTTGGGGCATGGAAGGTATGGTTGCCGTTCATTTCACCTCTAGAAAAGAAACTGTGAACAGTGAGAACTATTGTGTTGTGTAGAGAATTGAACTGAAACTTGCAATCAGATCCGAACGTCGCGGGAAACTGCGAAATGGTGCCGTCCTGCAACATAAGGCTGCGCCACATTCTGCCAAAAGGACTGCCGAAACAATAAAGGAGTTGAGATTCGACTTGCACGAACATCTGCCATACAGTCCAGACCTGGCTCCGAGCGATTACCGTATGTTTGGACCGGAAAGGAAGGGCTCAGGGGAAGCACATTTGCAACCGATGCAGAAGTCGTTGATTCGTGCAAAATTGGTTACAGGTGCAACCTTGTGAAACGCTGGACAAAGGGAGGTTATGTAGAAAAATGATGTATGTTTCAGTTTTCTATTATAGGAATAAATATGACTTTTCTCAAAAGCCATTTTTACGACATATTCTTATTTCTACTTCTCTTTTCAGAACATAAACCCAGTACGTAGAAGCCTTGGGAGAACATTTCTACTAACAAGGGGACGCCGCCAATTGTGAAATTCAGATTCGATTCATACTACGCATAATAAAAGCTCATGGCCAGAGGAGTAATGTGGCAAAGCACCAAGATGCACTTCTCAGCCGTTGCCGAGAAAATCGACAGTTGAAAGAAACCGTTGCGGTGAAATACTCTCTACGATTAATAATTTTCCAGAGCGTCCTGGCGCAGCGGAAAGCGCTCGGGTTCGTAATCTGAAGGTCGCCGGATCGAATCCCGCGCCATGCAACTTTTTTTTATTATTAGTTTTTTGTAATTCAAATATATATATATATATATATATATATATATATATATATATATATATATATATATATATATATATATTGCTTATGCATGTTGGTGAAGGCGGATCGCTCTCCAATTGTACCGCCTCCATTTTTCCGTTTGTTTAACAGGGTGTACCAAAGCTCTCACGTCCGCACTGATTTTCGACGATGTTATAAGTTGCGCTAGGGACCGCATCTACCTTCTTCCGAAGTTAGCAGGCAACTACGCCGTTATGCGGCGGCTCGTTTCGGCCCATTCAACATCTGTCCTTCAAGTGTAACGAGCGAGTAACGGAGTTTATATTTCATACCTGCCACAGCAAATTTGTGTTCGTGGGGTTTCTATTCTAATTCGAACGTTTGACTTACGCTATACGTATTCGTTTCGGAATATCGTTTCTACGTCTTCCGTTGACTATACGTGGTTAAGATTATGAAGACAATTAATAACATTTGTGAAATACAACTCTGTTTGCGGAAAACATAATGATGCTCGAAGTCGCCAGTTTTTCCACGACAAACGACTTTCAACAACTTATCATATGCATAATTGTAGCAACTGATTGCCAGGAATATTATATATATATATATATATGAATTACAAAAAACAAATACTAAAAAAAAGAGTTTGCATGGCGCGAGATTCGAACCGGCGACCTTCGGATTACGAACCCGAGCGCTTACCGCTGCACCACAACGCTGTAGAAAATTATTAATCGTAGAGAGTATTTCATCGCAACGGTTTCTTTTAACTGTCGATTTTCTCGACAACGGCTGAGAAGTGCATCTTGGTGCTTTGCCACATTACACCTCTGGCCATGAGCTTTTATTATGCGCAGTATGAATCGAATCTGAATTTCACAATTGGCGGCCTCCCCTTGTAAGTCAAACATTAACGTGAGGCTGCCCTTCCGTGCGCAAAACACAGTGTCTTCCCATCGTTGTTATGCAAATTTTCAGGGCTAATGGTGAAGGGGAAGTGCATGTGTTATGATCAGGAGAAACTACTTTCGTCCAGTCGCAACTGCGGGTTGTTTGATTGCTCTGGCAGAAGGCTCATCAAACTAGAACACATGAAATGTTAGTTCACTTTATTACATAATTGAATGTTGGATTCAGTTCACTTTGCCACAGGATCGCTTGGAAAATTACAACTGTTATTGACTGTTAAAGCACCACTTCACGCACAGATTAACGAACTGTTTTCTTGCAGTGCAACGTTGCACATTCAGATGAAAAAGTGCATCAGAAACTTTTTGAACTCCGCGTCAGGGCGCTGATGTTGCTCAGAGGGGAGGCGCAGTCTTCTGGAGACCCTCCCATACATCGTTGCGGATTGCCCTCGCTAATGTCTGTGGTATGAATTCGTGTTATGGACTTTGGTGTGGCGCACACAGTATCATTACGGAAGAAGAAATCCTACAGCTTCAAAAGAGAAACAGTTACGAGTCACTGGGAGCTAGATTTGTCTTAAAGTGGCATTCGGCTCGCAACAGGCGTGCTGCTATGACAGCGAAGCGTGGGCGGGACTAGTACGTTCACCGCCGATCATTAAAACTACGAGGCCAGACTGGATGGTCGCTAACGAACGTATTTTTAAGATGTCATGCCTCGAATGCTTACGACAAAACCGTTCACATCATGCAAAAAATCCAGCAGATTTATCGAACCGTGAGAGATCCCGCGCGGGTGATGCACGGAAAGATTCTTTGAGTCGAATACTAGACCAGGTAAACGTGGCGTAACCGAAAGAAAAGAAACGAATCAACAAATAAACGTTCATTGCCATATCAATGTAACCTACTCACACGGGATCTCACATGCTATTCGATAAATTTGCTATACATATATATATATATATTTTTTTTTACTTGTACGATTTTCTCGTATGCTTTGAAGGCTTGTATGGACCCTTATAATGTTAATTAGCCTTATACTCGTGGTGTCCCTCTTAGTTCCCCTTGCTTTTTGTAGTGCCTGAAGATGGGATTTACATCCTCGGCCGGTGTCGTGTGTACGATTCTATGTAAGTAGAAGCTATCTAAATTACATCCAAGAGGATTTATTGAGCATGAAAAATTTTAGCAACAGTTGTGAATGTCGCACAGAGAGTACCTGTTACTCGGGTAAAATTTATGGCAGCATGAGCCCGTCGCCGAAAATTCCTGCCGGTACACTGATACTAAAAAGACCTGATGCGTCACATGCAAGATTGCTCAAGGGTTTGCAAGTGCCCACACGTAGCACCTCTTGTGAATCCTGCTTCATCTGTAATGTAACTGGGTTTTCTCTTTTGATGCTAGTAAATTTTCAGGATGAGCATTACTGCAAATGGCATTTGATTCTAAAGCATTATGTCAGGGTGGAAAACACTAAATAGATTACTTTTTCTCTCTCAACAATATGTGGGCAGGGTGGGTTCTTCGTTGGCTCGGGTATGTGGTAGAATGAAACAGCATTTTTACATAAGATAACTTTTATTGAAAGTTTTGTACAACGGTTTCCTTACTGGATTGTTCTGGCTGGGAGAGCGGCAGCTGTGTCGTTTGCGAAGCCTTCTGCTGGGTGAGCGGCGGCGTCTTATTACGCCTGGCGGTGTGTATCTCGTGTCGCCGTTTCGCCCAGTTGACTGGAGACGCGCATCGTGCGATGGCCCGTTTAATTATTGAGAATGAAGTCGTGAATCGGATGGTGATACCTTGGATGCGGCGTCCCAGTATTTCTCCTCTCTATGCGGCCGCTTGTGTTTTGCGTGGACCAGCAGAGCAGCGCAGTGGCAGAAGGCCAGTGTCCTGGACTCGAACAACGGACTCCAGCTTGCCAGTCTTCGGCTGTCAGATGTTCATCACCAGCTCACACGTGACTGCTGATGTGAGGCCGTCTCCTACCCGTCCTCACGAGTCACCCGGGTACGTAAAAATCAGTCTTCAAATACTTTCTGTCTTCTGGCGGCGAGGCAGCTGCTTGCTATTCCATTACAGCGGCGGACTTGGTGCTTCTGTGTACGATGTAGTCTCTTCCTGCATGACGGTCTTCAGCACCGACTGAACTGTACTGGAACTGAAAACTACTGTCGGGCCCACTGCGTCTTGCGTATTTACTTACTTCAGTTCAGTGGACGTGAACAACTTCACGGTCATTGCCTCTCCTGTCAAGTTGAAAAGCTTCTCGAACAATCTTCTTAACGTCGGTCATTGGCTCTTGGAATGTAGGCGAGGGCCTTTGATCACATGTGACAATTGAGAAACACGTGAGCCGGTCGGGCGATGCCATGACGGCTGAATCGACAGCTTCCACTTATGTGGGGAGGGCGATGGCTTGTCTTGAACGTGCAGACTTGCAAGCGCCGGATGTTGCCACTGCTGCTCTCTCCGCTGTTTGCCAGTGTGTAACTCTTCTAAACTACACTAAGTTTTTCATTTATTTTCAAATTTCTACTCCACATTGATTTCACTAATTTATTTACCTATCTTAAGTACCACTCAACAGTAAATAAAATTCAGGCTGTGAAGTGCGAATCTTCGACGGCCCATATCTCAACAGATACTGGTTTC
The DNA here is from genome assembly GCF_023864345.2 of Schistocerca serialis cubense. Taxonomy (NCBI): domain Eukaryota; kingdom Metazoa; phylum Arthropoda; class Insecta; order Orthoptera; family Acrididae; genus Schistocerca; species Schistocerca serialis. The sequence continues at coordinate 116,263,230 of NC_064647.1, forward strand.
CGGACATACAATTTTAGTAACTTTTCTTCTTTTGTCCAACACTGCATCCCGTAGGAGAGTGTGACACTTTCTTTTAAACTACCCAGTAAGTACAAGTGAAGCAGGTGCCGACTTTAGAGCGAAAGCGCGTGCTCTCGGCAGCTCGGAAGAGAAGCGTGCGGTCGGCCGGTGTTAGCGTCCCGCCGTGTCGCCGCCGCTTAATACACCCCCATCCCAGCCCCAGCAGAGGCCACTTTGCGCCGCTAATGGAGCGTGCCGCCCCCCCTAAGATGGTCCACTACTTAACGCCGCAGTACACCTCCAGGGAGGCGCCTCGGCACTTTTCTCTCGTTATGCACTCAGCAGTGCCACCTGAGCAACGCCAAAGCGCACCGGTTTGCTTTCCCAACCTGCGAGATTTGAAATCTAGTCCGGCCGACTATTTACATTTCTCGAGGTCTCCAAAACTCACTTTGACTTCATTGCTACAACATGTTACACGCTGTGCCTAGTACCGTATCTGACAGATTGCGATGCTCCAACCGCGTCGGCGGAGCCCGCGCCACAGGCAACACTACGGGGCTAACGAGAATTTCCCGCGGGGTCCGCAACAAACCCAGCCTCTTCTTCAAGGGGATTACTTGGGCACTGTAGCATTCTGCCCCGAGCAGCTGCCACACACGTTCTGTCGCGAAAGATCTGAGGACCTGGCGGTGCAGAGAGATATGTCCCATGTGTGGACGAGCATTGTCATGATGAAAAATGGCACTACAAAAATGTCGCATTAAAAGTTACATATGAGGGCGCAAAATGTCCCTAACTTACCAGTATTGCGTGGAAGTTCCCTCAATCACAGGGAGCCGTGCCCGCAAGTCGTACCGGGAGTGAAACCGTCGTGCCTCTCCAGAACACTGGAAGGTCGCTTTCCAGGATTCGTTACCACCCTCACTTCCAGCATTCATTTGAGAGGCAGAAGAGCATCAGTCCTAACATTAGTCCTCCGTATATAAGTAGTTTGCATCGATTGCATCAGTCCCTGCAGCTTTCCTGTTTCTCATCTGTGTCAGGATCATACTCCTCGACGGCGGTTCAAATAGCTCAGAGCCATTTTTGAACTATCGGAGCAGTCAACACGTAACGTCCGCGTAGACAGTGTCCACAAACGAGGATGTCACTTTATGCTGGCGAAAGTCCCGCTGTAAGGGCTCACGCATTTCCTTGTGTACTGAGTGCCGCCTTCTGCTCCAGAGACGTAAATCATCCACGTGACTCACGAGAGAGGGAGACGGCCGGCGGCCGCCGTCTGTTAGGCCGCCATTGTTAGTGCTCCACACTCCAGCATCTCTCAACCCTGTAGTGGCTTCCTCGGTATCATTTTGTGACTTATTTGTAACTGATGCTTTATCACACGTGAACCCTGATACTGAATATGAGGGCACTGGTTCCTCCCGATTTTACTGCTTAATATTCGTTTTTCTTTTTTGTCAGTAAATGTTAAATGCAGCATACATTTCGGTTAACGTGTGAAATTTTAACTGCCCCCTCCTCCCTCCCATCCACCCCATTGTTATGACTGTGGTGCGGCCCCTCTTGTGTACCTATAGATAAACTTCGGTTAACTGATGTTTCAGAGCTGACTTCTCCACTCACGGTTGTAATTGGCTGGTTGGTTGAGGAGGTGGGGGACTAAACGGCGAGGTCATCAGTCCCGCGACGCAAAAATTACTTGCGTCTTTTAAAGGTGTCCGCTAATAGGGGGCGGATCAAGTCAGAGGGATCGAATTCTAAAGCGGGGAAGCTAAAAACACAGACACACACACAGTATACGGAATAAAAGGGTAGCCCAAATCTAAAAATTGGACAACAAAGGGATAAAAGAGCGGTCTCTGCAAGGGGCAGTGGTCATGGAGCCCAGACCAAGAGAAGCAAGGCAACTGCAACCACTCTCTCCCTGCTCCAGCAGTAAAGCAAACCTATTAACTGAAAATAAAAACCACTTTCACGAAGGAAACTTAGGACTAGTTCAACCGCTCGTGAATCCTCTGCTACTGTCAAAGACAAAAAAATCTGGAAAGTTATACTTAGTACGAAGGGGCAAAAAAAAAAAGGGGGGGACACTCCACCAATATATGGGATACTGTCAGTGTGGCTCCACAGTCACATTATGGTAGGCTGGTTAATTCGCGGGAGAGGGGACCAAACAGCGAGGTCATTGGTCTCATCGGATTACGGAAGGGTGGGGAAGGAAGACGGCGGTGCCCTTTCACGGGAACCATCCCAGCATTTGCCTGGGGCGATTTAGGGAAATCACGGAAAACCTAAATCGGGATGGCCGGACGCGGGATCGAATCGTCGTCCTCCGGAAAGCGTGTCCAGTGTGCTAAACCACTGCGCCACACCTCGCTCGGTGCCACATTGCGGGGATGGCTCGTTACGCAAGAGAAAACAATGGGTGAGCCTAGTATGACCGAAGCGTAGACACTGGACTCGTTCCGGCAGGAGCAGAAGAAAGACCGCCGAGTTGCAGTAGTCTCCTTGACTCAGCGGAGTTTATTACTGAGGGCTCCAGAGGTCATTCCACTTTCGGCCAGAGAGAGAGAGAGATTTGATTCCAGTCCGCATATCTGCACCTGGAATCACGAAAGGAAATGAGCGGGGAAGCGGGGAGGGGGCGGGGAGCATCTGCCTATCTAGCCAACGGATCAGCCTGTTCATTCCCTGGTGGGATGCCCAAAATGACTTGGGACCCAGAGAACGGCAACTGAGCACGCGACAGAGTCAAGTCACGGATAACAGAGACCAAAGGGTGAGGAGAGTAGCTTCGGTCCACAGCCTGCAAGCTACTCACTGAGTCGGTACATATTAAAACACTGTGCAGGGAGGCCTGAGAAACAAAATTAAGGTCCCTGTTGATGGCTAGCAACTGTTCTGTCACCACACTACATGATCTGGCCAGTAAATGGTGTTCCATGCCAATAGGAGACGTAATTCGAATATAAAGACTTTTCTGGAGACTAGAAATCGACTCTGTAGGAATCAGCATGGGTTTAGAAAAAGACGATCGTGTGAAACCCAGCTCGCGCTATTCGTCCACGAGACTGAGAAGGCCACAGACACGGGTTCCCTTGTAGATGCCGTGTTTCTTGACTTCCGCAAGGCGTTCGATACGGTTCCCCACAGTCGTTTAATGAACAAAGTAAGGGCATATGGACTATCAGAACAATTGTGTGATCGGATTGAAGAGTTCCTAGATAACAGAACGCAGGATGTCATTCTCAATGGAGAGAAGTCTTCCGAAGTACGAGTGATTTCAGGTGTGCCGCAAGGGAGTGTCGTAGGACCGTTGCTATTCACAATACACATAAATGACCTTGTGGATGACATCGGAAGTTCACTGAGGCTTTTTGCTGATGATGCTGTGGTATATCGAGAGGTTGTAACAATGGAAAATTGTACTGAAATGCAGAACGATCTGCAGCGAATTGACGCATGGTGCAGGGAATGGTAATTGAATCTCAATGTAGACAAGTGTAATGTGCACCAAATACACAGAAATAAAGATCCCTTATCATTTAGCTACAAAATAGCAGGTCAGCAACTGGAAGCAGTTAATTCCATAAATTATCTGGGAGTATGCATTAGGAGTGATTGAAAATGGAATGATCATATAAAGTTGATCGTCGGTGAAGCAGATGCCAGACAGATTCATTGGAAGAATCCTAAGGAAATGCAATCCGAAAACAAAGGAAGTAGGTTACAGTACGCTTGTTCGCCCACTGCTTGAATACTGCTCAGCAGTGTGGGATCCGTACGAGATAGGGTTGATAGAAGAGACAGAAGATCCAACGGAGAGCAGCGCGCTTCGTCACAGGATCATTTAGTAATCGCGAAAGCGTTACGGAGGTGATAGATAAACTCCAGTGGCAGACTCTGCAGGAGAGACGCTCAGTAGCTCGGTACGGGCTTCTGTTGAAGTACCGAGGAGTCAAGCAGTACATTGCTCCCGCCTACGTATATCTCGCGAAGAGACCACGAGGATGAAATCAGAGAGATTAGAGCCCACACAGAGGCATACCGACAATCCTTCTTTCCGCGAACAATACGAGACTGGAATAGAAGGGAGACGCGATAGAGGTACTCAAGGTACCCTCCGCCGCACACCGTCAGGTGGCTTGCGGAGTATGGATGTAGATGTAGAAAAGCGTACCAGTCTTGTGTATCGTCTTAGAAACATGGCTGCAGAAGAATTGCAGCACCCTGGAGCTCTTCAACGGCTGTGAGTGGTATCGGGTAGGATGGTGCGAGGCGCAGCGCCCTGCCGTTTAGGAGGGGAACGCCGCCGCGCTGCTGGCTGGCTGGCAGGCAGGCAGGAGTCCTCAGTAGCGACGGCCGGCCAGTGACTCTGCCGTGTTTACCGCAGCGGGCAAGGCCGCCCGGCGGCCGAGCAGCGGCGGCGCTGTCCCGTGCCCGTCTGTGCGGAATCGCTTGCGCGATAGGAGGCTCACCGTGACGTGACGAACATTTGTCGAACATCGTCACAGGCGGTGAAACACGGGTCCCTCATATAATTGCGTAGGCTTCCGCGGCCAGAGTCAGTCGACATAAAAGTTTTCTGGGTATAGTACTGCGTCATAATGCAAATACATCTCCTATCATCTACGTTATCGCCTACCGACTAGAATAACGTCGGCAGAATCACTCAACTGCAAGCGTATGCAACTAGTGAAACCGCCGCCATTCGCCAGAAGAAGAAATTTGAGCAGGTAGCAAAGGCGACACGGAACACTACACCTCGACTGGATACATCTCTAACAGTGGTGAGCCTTTCTTCTCATCCCATCAGCAATGCAGCTACAGAAGCTCTAGCAAAAGGACTAAACTTCGCCGTCCCGCCTCAGCGGATTCCCACAGAAGAAATTATCGAATCCGTGGAAACAGCACTCCGGCACACGTCTGCGATAGAAGCTGAGAAAATTAGACAGGAAACCGTTCGAGTTTTACTACGTGCCAAGCCACAGAAACACAACCTTAACAGAGAGGAAAGAGCAGCTATCAGGGAACTAAAGAACGACGACGAAATTGTGATATTAACAGCAGACAAAAGCAATGCTACTGTCATCTTAGACACCTTGCAGTACGAAGACAAGATGAAAGAATTATTAAATGATCCCATCTACAAAGAACTAAGGGCGGACCCTACGGCGAAGATGATTCGAAAGACGCAGGCCGCGATTAAGGACTCGAGAATTGACGCTGACACAGCCAAGGGTCTTATTCCCAGAGTACCAGTCTCTCCTAGAATTTACGGTGTCCCAAATATACATAAGGAAAGTTGTCCTTTGAGGCCAATAGTAAATGGGATCAATTCTCCTATTTACAATTTGGGAAAGTACCTAGCCTGCAAACTAAGACGTCTAGTTGGCAAGACGGACTCTTATGTGAAGAACTCGACGCACTTTATAGAACGCCTAAAGGGAGAAACAATTCTACCTACGGACATCATGGTCAGCTTCGACGTGAAATCACTATTTACGAACGTGCCAGTAGATGAAACTATCCACATCCTTCAGGAGCATGCCCCGCCAGACATATGCTACCTGGTTGAGTTGTGCCTGACTTCAACGTACTTCAAATGGCAAGCAAAATACTACGAGCAGACAGATGGCGTAGCAATGGGGTCTCCCCTATCTCCGCTGGCAGCCGACATATTCATGAAAGCCTTTGAAGCAACGGCCCTCGGTTCAGCTCCTTTACGCCCACGTTGCTGGTTCAGATACGTGGACGACACGTTCGCTATATGGCCTCACGGTGAAACGGAGCTACACAAGTTTCTCCAATATTTGAACAATATGCACTGGAAGATACAGTTCACGCTGGAAGTAGAAAAGAATGGTGCTATCCCATTTCTAGACGTCGAAGTGTACAGGAGAACGGAGGGCACACTGGGGCACAGAGTATATCGCAAGCCTACACATAGAGACAGGCATCTGCACGCCCAATCCTACCACCATTCAGCGCAGAACAACGCTCTTTGGCAATCCGTGCGCAGCGCCTAAGTGATGCTCAAAACATCACATCTGAGCTTAAAAGGATACGCACAACGTTTCAAGTGGATAAACTCAGCCTTGTCGACGAACACAAGCAAAAGATAAGCAAGAAATATACAAACTGCAGTCAACAGTGCGCTTACCTTATCTGAAAAACGTCACTGACCGAATAGGCAAACACATTCGCCGCGTTGGGGTGAAGCCTGTCTTCTATAGTGGTCGTAGGATCCAGGACGTGCTAGGCTCCACTAAGGACAAGGTGGATGCATTACAAACTGCAGGCGTTTACAAGGTGGAATGCGAATGTGGAGAAGCGTACATCGGCGAGACTGGTAGGCCAATAGCAACGCGCATTCGGGAACACGAGCGTTATATTCGTCTAGGGCAGGGCTTCCCAACCTTTTCAGCTGTTGGACCCCTTATTCAGTCGAAAATCCATGGCAGACCCCTAGTCTGTTCCCAATGACACCCCCCGCCCCCACCCTCCCCCGGGAAGAATCAATAGTCTTTGGTTTAGAGATGAATGAAAACAACATGAAGGTCAAAAACCGACTTATGAATTAGGTAGTGCACTGACAAAGTTAGTTTAACATTTAATGATGCCTGTAGCCGCATATGTGCCAGCGAGCGCTGTGATTGGTCGACAAAGCTCCGCGCATGCGTAAAAGGTTTCAGCGCATCTACCGCCGTGAGCCGGCGCACAAACGACCCCCGTATTGTTGCGAAACAGTCGATCAGAGAAGCCGCATTCTCCGGCACTAAAGTTTGTATGCGTTCTCACTTAGGAAGCGCAAAGGCTGCTTGGGAATACGACCTGAAGTAAAAGCGCACATTTTCTTCACACGAAAAAAAAAGTGATGAATCTGATTTTCACATTTTGATTCAATAATTTTACTCATTATTTTACACGATTTGGTGAAGGGTGGCCGCGGAGCCCCTAGAAAGAGATGGCGGACTCCTAAGGGGTCCGTGGACCAGACGTTGGGAAGCCCTGCTCTAGGGCAACACAACAAATCCGCAGTGGCAGAACATCACCGAGACTGCGGAAAAGAAATAAAATTCAGCGAAGCCTGTGTGTTGGACAAGCAGCCAATTATGACGAAACGCAAAATCAGAGAGGCCATCAAAATTATTAAACACCCTAACAACATGAACAGGGAGGATGGACTCAGGCTTGCCCCACCTTGGCTGCCAGCAATCAGAGCCCAACAGACCGCACTGTCAACACGAGGCACGAGCACCACCGGCGAGTAACTGCCGCCGCGCGGCCGACGTCCAGCAGTTGGCAAACAGCAGCAAACTTCTCATTCGACGGTGACCACCAGTCATGGCACATAACGCGAGAGCCAATAGACAACAGAGGTCACGTTCTCCCTCCACCGCAACAATCTATTACAATAAAGTTCCCTCTCCTTCTTCCTTAAGTGACCAATGAAACTCACTACCTTTTTAAAATTATGACGTAATGGCATGCGCACTGAACACTAACAACAAAATATAAAGGACACTGCATAGCTAGAACGCACCATTAGACCCAGAAGAAGGCTGCTGCAATCTGTGCCGAAACGTTGGTTTTTCTCCAGCAGCAATAGTTTTTACATTATGACGCGGTACCAAACCCAGAAAACTTTTATGTCGATGGGTTCATCACTTCGAACCGAAAACTAAACGCAACGGCGCCACGCCACCTCTCCTGCGGAGAAAAATTTCACAGCCGCACACTCACCCGGGAGGAGTTATTCTGTTTCGTGTCCTGCCTGGTGGTGCAACGATCAACTCTTAAGTGTACTGCGCTACCTCTAGGAAACTGAAGAAACGCTCTCTGCGTGTTCGTCTCGTCACAAAAAAATGCAAACCAACTTGCCTCAGGCTAGCCTGCGCATCTGAGGGGCGCTCACAAAACTCGGCACCTTCCGACATCCACCTGTTTGACCCAATGAAGGGCGCACTTTGCGGGGAAGCGTCACGTGGATGATGGGGAGCTCAGTGACGCAGCAAAACGCTGCCTCCCAAGTCGACCAGCAGAGTGGTACGACAGTGGGCGCACAGGCCCTCCAGCCGAGGCAGCGTAAAGCCGTCGGCACACGGACCGTGCATCCGAGCGTTCAGCGTGCCGAGTTTCTGACGTCATAGCGTGCAACAGCGCGTTCGGGAGTCTTTCCGAATGTGCAGAGCAATATCTGGCATGTCACATATTCTGAGCGTGCGTCTGAGCGTTGACCAATGAGATGGCGCAACGCCGTCTCGCTTCAGTACAGAGTTGTGAGGCGCCATATTGGCATTCATTTCAAGCTTATACGTATATATCCCGTTTCTGAGCACCAGCAAATTGAGAATCACTGCAAAACGCGTTGTTAACTGTGTGATTCGTTCCAATAAAATAATGAGAAACATAATATTCGTGGCAAAAGAATTATTGTAACTTGCGAATTATGACACTACGCCATTTGAAGGGAACAACACACTGAGGATCCACCAAAAACGCACTGTCCTTGGTTTAAATTTCAATTAGTAACATGCTCGTGTTGTCTACACTACACGGGTTGTCGGTGCAGCGTAGTGAGTAGCGTGAGTGATTTCAAAACAAGTTGAATAAGGTGTTGGAGGTTCGCGGCCCCCCCTCCCCACCATTAGCGGTTTTAATAGGTTCTGACGCTTTAGTAAGTTTAAAGCTATTTTCCTCCTTTTTCTTTTACGTTTCGTAATTCACAAATGGTTCAAATGGCTCTGAGCACTATGGGACTTAACATCTATGGTCATCAGTCCCCTAGAACTCAGAACTAATTAAACCTAGCTAACCCCAGGACACCACACACAACGATGCCGAAGGCAGGATTCGAACCTGCGACCTTAGCAGTTGCGCGGGTCCGGACTGAAGCGCCTAGAAATGCTCGGCCACAGCGGCCGGCACTTTCTGGTAGAGTGCTCGCCTACCACGTGTGTGGCACAGGTTAGATTTAGAGCCCTGCCAAAATTTTAAATGAACTCCCATGTTCCACGAACATTTCCACGAACCGCAAAATACATAAGAATAAAAAAGAATTTTATTTGTAATGTTTTTCTTTAAGTGAACTGATCTTTTATAGATCATTAATTAAAATATATATATTTGCACTGAAAATTGGATTCTTCTGTGCAATATGTAATGTAATTACAAGAAGACGTTCATTTATCATACAGACAGCAGTTAGGTATCTAAAGGATATTTCTGATAAATTTCATATTTAAATGACATAGATATTCGAATTGAACGAAAAAAAAGACAAAAATAATAACCGAAACAAGACTCGAACTAGCGACTCCCCGTCACCATTTTTCGATTTTTATGTACAGGGTGATTATAATTAAACTTTGAAACCGCTGTAGAAATAACACCACTGCTCAGAATTATGTCAAATTGCAACGGAATATTATCGGAGAAGGGGGGAAAACGTATAGCAAGAGGTAAATAAATAGTTACAAAATGTAGCAATAGTTTGCGCTGTAAGCGTCATAAATTAATAGCGGTCCCTCCGCTCGTCCACACATAAAAGCGAACGCTCGCGAACATCGGCGTGCGGTGTTCCGCGGCAGGTGGCGGCAGCGCAGCAGACGCAAACAGAAGCGCGCGGCCGCGTGCGCCCGGGTTCCAAGAAGCGGCCGGCTCCTCGTGGCCACGCTAAGCTATGCTATGCCGAGCCGCGGGCGACCTTGACTGGTGCGGTGGAGGGGGCAGCTGCGCAAGTGAAAGCCCGGCGACGCACTGCGCATGCTCCGCGGCTACAGCTGCTGCTCTTCTGCTCGGCCCGTCGCCGGCGCTCGCAGACTGCGCGCTGGCTAGCGGGAGGCGCGAAGCCACGCCGCCTCGTCTCCAGCTCCTCCAATATGTCACTGCCTGCAGGCATTTAGGGTAACGGAACGAGGTATTTTTTACTGATCCATTTTATCAAAGACACTTCTTGAGCGTTCAGCTCTGTTTACCTATTGTTGTTCTTGTCCTCTTCAGTCCTGAGACTGGGTTGATGCAGCTCTCCATGCTACTCTATCCTGTGCAAGCTTCTTCATCTCCCAGTACCTACTGCAACATACATCCTTTTGAATCTACTTAGTGTATTCATCTCTTGGTCTCCCTCTACAATTTTTACCCTCCAAGCTGCCTTCCAGTACTAAATTGATGAGCCCTTGATGCCTCAGAATGTGTCCTATCAACCGATCCTTTCTTCTTGTCAAGTTGTGCCACAAACTCCTCTTCTCCCTAATTCTATTCAATACCTCCTCATTAGTTATATAATTTACCCATCTAATCTTCAGCATTCTTCTGTAGCACCACATTTCGAAAGCTTCTATTCTCTTCTTGTCCAAACTAGTTATCGTCCATGTTTCACTTCCATACATGCCTACACTCCATACAAATACTTTCAGAAACGACTTCCTGACAAATCTATACTCGATGTTAACAAATTTCTCTTCTTCAGAAACGCTTTCCTTGCCATTGCCAGTCTACATTTTATATCCTCTACTTCGACCATAATCAGTTATTTTACTCCCAAAATAGCAAATCTCCTTCTCATTTCCTAATGTAATTCCCTCAGCATCACCCGACTTAATTCGACTACATTCCATTATCTTCGTTTTGCTTTTGTTGATGTTCATCTTATACCCTCCTTTCACGACACTGCCCATTCCGTTTAACTGCTCTTCCAAGTCCTTTGCTGTCTCTGACAGAATTACAATGTCATCGGCAAGCCTCACAGTTTTTATTTCTTCTCCATGGATTTTAACACCTACTCCGAATTTTTCTTTTGTTTCCTTCACTGCTTGCTCAATATACAGACTGAATAACATCGGGGAGAGGCTACAACCCTGTCTCACTCCCTCCACAACCACTGTTTCCCTTTCATGCCCCTCGACTGTTATAACTGCCATCTGGTTTCTTTACAAATTGTAAATAGCCTTCCGCTCCCTGTATGTGACCCCTGCCACCTTCAGAATTTTAAAGATTGTGTTCCAGTCAACATTGTCAAAAGCTTTCTCGAAGGCTACAAATGCTAGAAACGTAGGTTTGCCTTTCCTTAATCTTTCTTCTAAGATAAGTCGTAAGGTCAGTATTGCCTCACGTGTTCCAATATTTCTACGGAATCCAAGCTGATCTTCCCCGAGGTCGGCTTCTACCAGTTTTTCCATTCGCCTGTAAAGAATTCGTGTTAGTATTTAGCAGCTGTGACTTGTTAAACTGATAGTTCGGTAATTTTCACATCTGTCAACACCTGCTTTCTTTGGGACTGGAGTTATTATATTCTTCTTGAAGTCTGAGGGTATTTCGCCTGTCTCATACATCTTGCTCACCAGTTGGTAGAGTTTTGTCAGCACTGGCTCTCCCAAGGTCGTCAGTAGTTCCGATGGAATGTTGTCTACTCCCGGGGCCTTGTTTCGACTCAGGTCTTTCATTGCTCTGTCAAACTCTTCACGCAGTATCGTATCTCCCATTTCATGATCACTCCGAAAGCCACCTTACGGTGTATGGCTCAACGTACTTCTGGTATAGCTACCATTTGCAAATACCGCGTCGGAATAATGACCGTCGGTGCATCTCCGCACGACATATAATTTCTCCGACTTTTTCGCCGCGATCGTCTCGCGAGTCGTATGTGGATGTGTGTGGCTGTGGAACGGTGGGGGGGGGGGGGGGGGTGCCAAATCGGAACTGTATGGAGTATGAGCTTCGATTGAGAACCCGAGACCCGAGGGGTCGGACTGTTGCAGCCAACGCAGCGCTCGTTGCATGGTCCGGTGTTGTCACGCTGAAGGAGAGGCTGCTGAAAGCGTGGACGAACTCGTCTGCACTGAAAGAGACTCCTTTACAGCACGCTCTTGCTCACGCACCGTAACACACAGCCGTGTTACAGGCAACAGTTTAGAATCCTCTAGCGGCAGATGGCTGCAAATATGTAGACGAGAACAATAAACATGTAGAACGAAAATGACGTTTCACCTAAAGTGCTAAAAGTTCTGACACAAAAATTCAGAGGCACTACTTTTCTGACCACTCCCTCATACTAATCCTACTTGGTAATGGTCTCAGACTGGCAAGAGTACTCGGGAATCGGTCGAATAAGCGTTTTGTAAGGCGTTTATTTCCTGGATGAATTACATATAGTCAAAACTTTCCCTACAACTTTTCCTACAATCTGTTTTCTGTGGTCACTCCGGATGGCTGCTCCTAGGTCTGGCGTGTCCAGCCTTGTAGCTTAGCTGAGCCTTACTGGAAGAAGGGGAATACTTTCGACTTTTGGACCACACACGATATACATAACATTCACAATAGTCGCGGGACTTGCACTAGTACCAAAAAATGGCATACAATGACCTACCACAACAGATTCACTCATAAAATAGGCACCATATTCAAAAAACAAGGCGTAAACATTGCTTACAAAACAAACAATTCCATATAAAAGAACATCCCAAACTGAAATCAAAACCAGATACCAACAAAGTGCTATCTATCATCTTAGTTGCAGAGACTGTGAGAAGATACACATTCGAATGACAGGCAGGACGTTCGACACAAGATATAAAGAACACATCAGAGCATTCAAATACGGCACAAACCATTCAACATTTGCGGACCATCTAAAAGAAGAACACCATACACCAAGGAATATTGAAAACGATATGAATATCATAAAAATCTGTACAGACAGACACCTCGTCGCTTTCCAAGAAAATTTCCGCTTAAAAAAAGCATTAACACAAAATAAATCGTTGCTCAGTGACCAGATAAATATTAGAAACCGGACTCTATATATAAAAATTGATGAAATTACGCCGGCCGGAGTGGCCGTGCGGTTCTAGGCGCTACAGTGTGGAACCGATAGACCGCTACGATCGCAGGTTCGAATCCTGCCTCGGGCATGGATGTATGTGATGTCCTTAGGTTAGTTAGGTTTAAGTAGTTCTAAGTTCTAGGTGACTGATGACCTCAGACGTTAAGTCGCATAGTGCTCAGAGCCATTTGAATCATTTTTTTAAATGAAATTACATTAAAAAGAAAAGAGCCTTTTCCAGCCTTCATCCCCTCCCACTCCCCCCCCCCCCTTTCCACTCACTGTTTGATTTCACTTCTCGCTCCTCACCATCTGCTGTAACTCACACCCCATCACACTGCTATACATACAATGAAGGCTTCCACGACCGGATGGTACTGTTGTTGATAATTCTTCCGGGTTATATGGCCGTGGTCCATGGAATACTTCTGTTCCTAACGTTTCGTCCAATACTACGTTGGACATCCTCAGAGGTATGGCTGGTCCTGCTGAGTCCTGCCGACTGACGAGTCGGGCGTCGGACAGCGGAAAACGGATTTGTACGCCGGAACATCTGGATACGGAACTGAATCATCTGAAACAGGCCTTCGAAAAGAATGGGTACTCAAACAAAGATATTAATAGAGTTTTAAGACCTAATTACAGCAGGCCAAAGGACAAGGATGATGGTACACAACAATGGAAGAACACTGTGTCTTTACCTTTCATTAGTGAGGTTACAGATCGAATCGGCAAAATTTTGCTGAAATATAAAGTGAAACCGGTATTCAAACCTATCAGAAAAATAGGACAAGTACTTCGTTCTGTTATAGATAGGCCGCCATTATCATCTAGCGGTGTGTATAAAATTCCGTGTACCTGTGGCAAGGTCTATATTGGTACTACGAAAAGAAGTGTGAATACGAGGGTAAAGGAGCATAAAAGTCTTTGCCGACTGGGAAAAATAGATAAATCGGCCGTTGCCGAACATGCACTTCAGTCCGGTGACCATGTAGTTAAGTTTTCTGAAACTACAGTTTTAAGTGCTACCACGAACTATTATCCACGACTGTATAGGGAGGCTATTGAAATTTATAAACATGAAGATAATTTTAATAGAAAAGAAGAGGCCTTGAAATTAAGCGAGATATGGACAGTGACGTTACAGAAACGATAAGTGATTTTTATCTATGACGGACTATTATCGATAGTTAACTTTATCTTTGACTAGTTTTCTCTCTGCTACTATGTGCAAGCTAGACCACGCCCACTTTCCTCGGTATTTAGGCCGCTCTCCGACACCCGACTCGTCAGTCGGCAGGACTCAGCATGACCAGCCATACCTCTGAAGATGTCCAACGTAGTATTGGACGAAACGTTAGGAACAGAAGAATTCCATGGACCACGGCCATATAACCCGGAAGAATTATCAACAACACTGTTATACACTTACGTGCACTCATCATGGTTTCCCCCTCCCATACAAAAAATTAAAAAGAGATAAAAAAATTCTCTTCATCGTGTCTCCATTTTCTACTCTTACACAGTACATAAACACACAGAAACATAATTAAAGAGAATTTAAAAAAAAATGTTGTCGGTCAAAGACAAAGTAGTGGAAAGGTTATGTTGGCAACACTACAAAACACAAACAACAACACATACTTGAAGTACAAAAACAAGCAGAATACAGAGGTGTGCAAAAAAAGTGTTGTGAGAAATACATAGTGTTGCAGAACATCTAAAAATTAGACCAAAATTATCGGTGTCTTACGCAGAAAAACACCGATGTGCTAGCAGAAGGCATTTCCCGATGTAAGCGAGAATTCAACCGAAAATCACCGTTAAGTACAAAACAACCTATTCTTAACGAACTGGTTTTCGATCTAAAAGCAAATCAAAAGTGTAAGTAACTACTGATGATGCTGTACCTCAATAAAGCGAAACGCGCCTTATGGAAAAAAAAAAATCACCATTTTTGTCGTTGCAACGACAGATCAAAAATACCCTGAAGTAAGAAGAGAACTACAAACTAACCACGAAAAACATCATATCGGAACATCGCGTCCTTTGTATTTCACTGTTGGCACTGCACACAACGGCAGGTAACGTCCTCCAGACATTCGCAAGATGCAGACTCTTCCGTCGGATCACTACACGGTACAGCGTCATTCATCGCTCCAAGTCACTCTCTTTCCACTCGTCCAGCGGCAACGCTTTGCACTGGCTACAGAAATGTGTCGGATATAAGGAGCTGTCCGGCTCCTTTTTAATTTTCCACGTACAGTCACTGTGCTAGACGGACTGCTGCTAGCAGTATGGAATTCAAGAGCGAGTCCGTGAGCTCATTTCATGCAACTTTTTACAACCGCACTCTGCACTGCTCGACGGTCGCTGTCGGTCAGTGCCGGAGGTCCGCCTGATCTTTGCTTATCTGTGGTTATTCACTCTCATTCCCACTTCACGGTCACAACAGTCGACTTGCGCAGCTTTAGAAGAGCGTCGAAATGTACGATGGATTTGTTACCCACGCGTCAAAGTCACTGAGCTCCCTTGACCAATCCAGTATGCTGTTGCTGCTTCTGTCCCGAGAACAATTTTACGTAGGCGGCTCTGCCTCCAGGGACATCCAGTAACGAATTCCAAATTACATAGCGGTCACCGGATAGTTTTGGCGAGACAACATACATCTCTGACATCAGTCTGTTGTGTAGATGTAGTACAAGTTTTAACCTTTCCGGAGCTCGAAACTGTCCTCTGTAGGAATAGTCATAGCTTCCGAAAACATCGATGGTGTAAAATCCAGCTCTCTCTTTTCGTCCACGGGACCCAGAAAGCTGTAGACACCGGCTCCCAGGTAAATGCCGTGTTCCTCGTCTTCCAGATGGCGTTCGGTACAGCTCCGCACAGCCGTGTAAAGAACAACATAGGAACTTACGGAATATCAGACGGGCTACCTGATGCATTGAAGAGTCGCTCGTAAACAGAAAACATGTCTTTCTCGAGGGAGAGGTCTAGATATAGCGTCGAGCGTACGCCAAGGGAGTTTGCAGAATCACCACTTTTCACAAAATGTGAAAACGACTCAGTTGATGACGTAGGAAGCTCCGTAACCTGTTCGCGGATGGTACGGAGAAGTCACAACCCCATAAAACTGCAGCGAAACGCAGGAAGATCTGCAGAGAATCGCGACTTGGTGCAGGAATTGGCAGCTGATTCTCGGCGCAACGTACGGCACATAAACAGGTTCAAATGGCACTGAGCACTATGAGACTCAACTGCTGAGGTCATAAGTCCCCTAGAACTTAGAACTACTTAAACCTAACTAACCTAAAGACAGCACACACACATCTATGCCAGAGACAGGATTCGAACCTGCCACCGCAGCGGTCGCGCGGTTACGGACTGTAGCGCCTAGAAACGCACGGCCACTCCGGCCGGCGCATAAACAGGCAGACGGACACTTTACTTCATGATTACACGTTTCCAGAGTAACCACTGGAAGCGATAGCACGCATTAAATATCTAGGAATACGCGTACGGAGCAATTTCAAGTGGAACGACAACGTAAACGTAATGGTAATCTATGCCAGGCAGACAAAGGCGTGAATCCAAGGGATTGTTTACATTTCCACATATATTAATTTCCAAATGTTTCAGCAAACTTTCCGAGAACTAAGAGTGTAGGAAATGGTAAGAAATTCTATAAAAAGTAGTTATAAGAGTCGAGGGACATGAAAGGGAAGCACTGGTTGGGAAGGGAGTGAGACAGGGTTGTAGCCTCTCCCCGATGTTATTCAATCTGTATATTGAGCAGGCAGTAAAGGAAACATAAAAAAAATTCGGAGTAGCTGTTAAAATCCATGGAGAAGAAATAAACACTGTGGGGCTTGCCGATGACATTGTAATTCTGTCAGAGACAGCAAAGGACTTGGAAGAGCAGTTGAACGGAATGGACAGTGTCTTGAAAGGAGGCTATAAGATGAACATCAAGAAAAGCAAATCGTGAATAATCGAATGTAGTCGAATTAAGTCGGGTGATGCTGAGGGAATTAGATTAGGAAATGAGACACTTAAAGTAGTAAAGGAGTTTTGCTATTTGGGGAGCAAAATAACTGATGATGGTCGAAGTAGAGAGGATATAAAATGTAGACTGGCAATGGCAAGGAAAGCGTTTCTGAAGAAGAGAAATTTGTTAACATCGAGTATAGATTCAAGTGTCAGGAAGTCGTTTCTGAAAGTATTTGTATTGAGTTTAGCCATGTATGGAAGTGAAACATGGACGATAAATAGTCTGGACAAGAAGAGAATAGAAGCTTTCGAAATGTGGTGCTACAGAAGAATGCTGAAGATTAGATGGGTAGATCACATAACTAATGAGGAGGTATTGAATAGAATTGGGGAGAAGAGGAGTTTGTGGCACAACTTGACTAGAAGAAGGGATTGGTTGGTAGGACATGTTCTGAGACATCGAGGGATCACCAATTTAGTATTGGAGGGCAGCGTGGAGGGTAAAAATCGTAGAGGGAGACCAAGAGATGAATACACTAAGCAGATTCAGAAGGATGTAGGGTGCAGTAGGTACTGGGAGGTGAAGAAGCTTGCACAGGATAGAGTAGCATGGAGAGCTGCACCAAACCAGTCTCAGGACTGAAGACCACAACAACAACAACAAGTGAAATACTGATAACGATCACTGTACACTTCGATTTTATATCATGTAACTAACGGAGTTGTCAAAGTTGTGAAAGTTTGTTGCTAAAACTGTTCTTAGAACAGAAAATGCTTTTCAGATGAGGTATTTGCCTCAATTGCAATTTTTTGGAAGTTATGCAGAAGCACTGGTGTGCGCAAATTACATAAAATAATTTAATCCGCTAGTAATATATTTTATCATTTTTAAAAATTCATGCATCTGAGGGGGTGACGACAAGTGAAATTCGTAAAAGGGGAGGCAGCCCTAAAAAACCGCGCCAGACGCCTTCCTTGCGCCCACGGCCGAACGGAGCCCGAGAATCGCTCGGTCACTGAGATTCATTGAATGACACTCAGAAAGCGTAGCCCAACCATGGAAAAGGTAGCTTATGAAACCCTCGTTCGACTGATACTTGATAGTGTTAAACTGATTTTAGAACAGGAGAGGTGACATTCTTCTCGGGTCTGCAGCCGAATCATGCAGTCAGCTGTACACAATATTTCCGCGGTCCATCTGTCTGCGAGAAGAAGGCTGCCTCCTGATCTTGCCGGAACTGACTCTACCGTGAAACGGCGACACTGTATACGACGCAGACGGCCAACAGCGAGTGCGTCAGAAATCGTCGCTGCTACCTCCCTAATGCAAGCGAACGTACAGCGCAACCAGCAGCAAAAGCAAAAAAAAAGAAAAAAATCGCTAGTGAATATCACTTTTGACTCTTTCTGCCAGCCGATGCGACCACTGCTTTCTAATGTCACGTAATACTGGGTTCCAATTCTTATTTCACGGGTAAAGGAACTGGGAGAAAGAGAGAACAAAAGTGTAAGGACGTTCGGAATGGAAGATTCTAGAGGACAAGTGGTTACGGAACAATTGGAAGTGCTGACAACACGGGAAGAATATATAAGGAAACTGTATGATACAGAACATCGCCTAGTTGACATCGACATGGAGACAGAGGAAGCTGCCGGCCGGAGTGGCCGTTCGGTTCTAGGCACTACAGTCTGTAACCGAGCGACCGCTACGGTCGCAGGCTCGAATCCTGCCTCGGGCATGGATGTGTGTGATGTCCTTAGGTTAGTTAGGTTTAAGTAGTTCTAAGTTCTAGGGGACTGATGACCTCAGATGTTGAGTCGCATAGTGCTCAGAGCCATTTGAACCAGAGGAAGCTATTGACGAAGATAAAAATGGGCCCAGTATACTCACAAGGGAAGTAGAGAAGGCGATAAAGGACATGTAGGGTAGGAAAGCTACAGGGGATGACGACATACCGGTGGATTTGCTTAAAGAAATCGCAAAATGAAATTGGAAAGTTCTCACACAACTTATAAACAAAATCTATGAAACTGGAGAATGGCCTGAAGACTTTTTGGACGTCACAATGGTTAGTGTTGAGAAGAAAAGGCAAGCCAAGAAGTGTAGTGATTATACAACAATTAGTCTGACATCGCATGTGGCAAAGATCATTGCAAGAATACTAAATAGACGGTGGGAAAGCAAAATTGGAGTGATGTGAGAAGACCAGTTTGGCTTCAGGAAAGGAAAAGGGATCAGAGACGCCATTGGCATGACGAGAATACTGTCAGAGTTTTAGCCTTTAACGAAGAAGTTTGCGAATGTTTTATAGACTGGCAGAAGGCCTTCGACAGAGTCAATTGGAATATATTGATGAACATCCTTAAGGAGATACGAATCAACTGGAGAGATCGGAGACTTATAAGGAACTTGTACCTGGGACAAAGGGTAAAGGTTACGACTGAACTATGGAGAAACGAACAGTATGGAAATAGGAAGGGGAGTGAGACAAGGATGTTGTCTGTCGCCAAGTCTCTTCAACCTGTATGGAGAAATGCTGGCGAGAGAAGCGCTGAAAGGATGCGGAAACTTCAAAGTAGGAGGACATCTCATTAGCACCATCAAGTATGCAGACGACGTGGTAGTGCTCGCCAAAAATCAGAGACGGCTGCAACACATGATGAACAATTTGATGGAAACGGGAAGAGAATACGGCATGGAAATCAACATCGAAAAATCAAAAGTGATGCGCATATCAAAACGTGAGAAACACTTTAAGATAACTGTTGACAATCGGGAACTAGAAAATGTGAATCAGTTCAAGTACCTGGGAAGTTTTATCACAAAGGATGCCCACTGCACCAACGAAATCCGAGCAAGAATCGCCACGGCCAAAGCTGCTTTCAACAAGAAGAGGACTCTGCTGACCAGCAAGTTGAGTTTGGCACTGAGGAAAAAACTGATAAAGTGCTACATTTGGAGCATTGCACTGTATGGAGCAGAGACATGGATCATGAGAAAGGAGGAGGAAAAATACTTAGAGAGCTTTGAAATGTGGTGCTGGAGGAGAATGGGAAAGATCAAGTGGAGAGATCGCATAAAAAATGACGATGTACTGCGAAGAGTAGGAGAGAAGTATTCTGCGTAGAATTCTTCAGAGAAAGGCCAACTGGATTGGACGTGTACTTAGACACGAGGGACTCGTACATGATGTCATCGAAGGGAAACTCAGAGGAAACGCAGGACGAGGAAAAAGAAGAATTCAACATCTGGACGACATGAAAGATGGAAGAAGCTGAAGACAGGGAACAGTGGAATCAAATTCTCCGTACGAACACATGGACCTGCCACTAGGCAGAATACTACATAATAATAATAATAATAATAATAATAATAATAATGCTTGTCCTGTTTATAACGTTGTCTGTCAGTCTAATTCCGACGGATTCTTTTAAAATACAATCAGAATACAGAGACGCAGGGGCAACGATTTGTGCCGTATCATATAATATCTCGTGTCCGTCAGTAAAACCATTCTCCTCCACCGCATTTTTCTCAGGCTGCAACGGCCTTACGTAGCGGTGATGCTCAAAGCGTCTATCGTGAATGCTGCGAACAGTTTGGTCAACACAGTTTTTCCACAATGCCATGGCATTTAGTACACTCTGGGCTTGCTAAACCCTAGGTCATCTTTTGCTTACAGAGGCCATGTCACTGGGACCACAGATTTACTTCAAACTTTGTACACCTTTAGCAGGCCATTAAAACAACATAGTGTGTAAGTAGTAAGGTGCACTACTGTGGCAATTCCGAGAAAATCGCGAGAGAAGTTTTACGCGTCTATTATGTAATCTGATGTATCTGTGCGAAGATGTTGGCGGTAAGGAGTTATTGTAGCGAAGTGGTTAGGTTTCCCACTTGCAAAAGGATTGTCGACAAGGCGATGGTTCGAATCC
Source organism: Schistocerca serialis cubense (assembly GCF_023864345.2). Lineage (NCBI taxonomy): Eukaryota > Metazoa > Arthropoda > Insecta > Orthoptera > Acrididae > Schistocerca > Schistocerca serialis. Next base: position 116,283,988 of record NC_064647.1, read on the forward strand.
CGATCACACTTATTTTTTAATCCGATTTTTTTCATTACCGGTTACATTATTTAATTTATGACCTTTGAGAGGTAATACAATGAACAAAAATAACACGTGCACTTTCATGAAGTTGTAGTGATCTCCATATCTTGTTTGAATATTTACTATTTTAATTAAATTTTCAAGGACGAGGGACAGGCTTGGAAAGCCCAAGTCAAACACTGATAAATATAATCAGTTATATAGTAAGTCACCATTTGGCAGACCACAACGGTAATCTACAATTAGTCGTCGGATGTGTTTTCGACGTCACACGTTGCAGGATGATACGTGTCTCACAGACATGGAAAACATCAATTGAAATGTCATGCAAATACACATGGGTTTTCTTTCATTATATTACTTCTGAAATCTCATATAAATTAAATAATATTACCAGTGATGAAAAAAACATTAATTATTAAACCAGAATGAGATTTTCACTCTGCAGCGGAGAGTGCGCTGATATGAAACTTCCTGGCAGGTTAAAACTGCGTGCCGGACGGAGATTCAACTCGGGACCTTTGCCTTTCGCGGGCAAGTGCTCTACCAACTGAGCTACCCAAGCACGACTCACGGCCCGTCCTCACAGCTTTACTTCCGCCAGTACCTCGTCTCCTACTTTCCAAACTTCACAGAAGCTCTCCTGCGAGTTCGAGTCTCGGTCCGGCACACAGTTTTAATCTGCCAAGAAGTTTCATTAATTATTAAAGTTTGACCGGAAGTCGAACTGTCGCCTCATACACGTTCGCCTTATGTAGCTCGAGCGCTAGCCACTTGACCACCACAGAACAACAAGAAAAGAGAAGCGCAACTCCCGTGTTAAAAGAGGGAAAGACAGATCAATAGCAGCGCCTGTAGTGGTATGGAGATGAAATAAAAAAGAATAAACATTGCGGTTTGCATCCCTCCTAGCTTATGCACGTTGTAGAGTTTTTCCCTTTTAATTTTCTTATCTCGTTTTTTTTTGCGTGCTATGTAATTATTTTTCCTAGCATCATGATAAAATAATTGAAACACAGCTGCAGCTGATTGCAATACAGCAGTGACAAACCTATTATTCACGAATATTTGTAGTCCAATTTCGCTGCTACAATTTTATTTAGCTTCAGTTATTTAGACTACAAGCTTGTTTCGACTTACTGTCACTTTCAAGTGTTGCGTCTAGTTCTTATGACACACAAAACATCCTGGAGCTTTTATATGTTGATAGAAATAAATATAAGTGTGCCAGTTTGCAAGTCTTTTTTACATTTGGGTCTGACAGTCGCTGCTCCTATGATGTTTTCTTGAGCAGATACTGTCCGACGCAAATGTTAAAAATAGACTTGCAAACTGACACGCTTATATTTATTTCTATCAACATATAAAAGCTCCAGGATGATTTGTGCGTCATAAGAACTAGACGCAACACTTGAAACTGACAGTAAGTCGAAACAAGCTTGTAGTCTAAATAACTGTCACAAGGTAAATAAAAATTGTAGCAGCTAAACTGGACTACAAATAATCCTGAATAATTCATACTCTGATGTCTTACAAGCTGCGGGGTCAATAGAGAGAAAAAAAAACTGTTATTAAGGGAATAACCAGCAGTTAAGGAGGTTCAATTAAGAAATCTATCACAGTTTTAATTATTGAAGAATTCTAAAATTTGTTACCAACTATGTTTCCGGACTGTAATTTCTGAGTAATTGCCCACAAAACTTACACTACTGACCATTAATTTCTTAAAAACTGTTCCTACATCTTACGACTGTAAATGCTTCAACACAAAAAAGAAGAGATCAATATTTTGTAACAAAAATAGGAAAGATGGATAAAAACTGAAATGAAAACAAAACTCACTTTTTATTTCTCAAGCACACAATAAAATGTTTCTTTTAACTGCCGCACAGCTTTAAACCTTTTACTGGTTTTGTAGTTCATTAACACCAGTTTCACTTCTCGTATTAGCGGCTCCACAACCAACACCCGCCACAGCACCACTAGTGCCTGGCAGGCCTAATCCACTCTTAGCAACAGTTTCACCTGATTCACTACTGACATCGGCAATTTCACAAGGTAGGCCTGCCACATGTTTTAGAAACACACTCCTGTTTAGCCTACGCGTAGTTTGATTCATCAAATCTTCTACGAAAAAATGATCTTCACAAATGAAATATGTGGCACAGTTCATACCAGGTGACAGTTTACAAACACTTTTCCATTTCAGTAGCAACTCTTGACGTTGTTTGGGAAACCTGTAGAAATGCTTGTTGCTAACTTTCTCCATTGAACACACGTAATATTTAGATGAACGGTCGCCGGCCGAAGTGGCCGAGCGGTTAAAGGCGCTACAGTCTGGAACCGCACGACCGCTACGGTCGCAGGTTCGAATCCTGCCTCGGGCATGGATGTGTGTGATGTCCTTAGGTTAGTTAGGTTTAAGTAGTTCTAAGTTCTAGGGGACTTATGACCACAGCAGTTGAGTCCCATAGTGCTCAAAGCCATTTGAACCATTTGAACCCAGATGAACGGTCGGAATTTACAGGAGTATTTAAACGTCAATTTGTTGTGTTGAATATTCTGAAAAAACATAAAATTATTGATTAAATAAAACTACTACTGGCATATCAAAGTTATTTAAATAAACAAAAGGAAACCACACAGCTTAATTCACGTTAGAAGAGAATTCAATAGATTTATAGGCTACGATATTATTTACTGAAAATTAAATGTCTTACCTTCGGATTAATTGAGGACACTTTCCAAGAGTAAATCTCTTAAATTCCACTGCGAACTTGATGAAATTTAAAGTAAAAAATCTGTTTATAATCAAGATCAGTAGAATATAAGTATGAAACAAATACAAAGACTACTGTAACCGTAGACTTCAGTACAGAGCAGGATGATAGAATATCAACAACCGCCACTGGACAGCTCTCATTGGTCTGGCCTCTAGTGGTCTGGAAGGAACTACGAGGCTTGTTGCCTCTTCGCCCATATAGCTTTCACCCCCGTGTTGACCTCGACTTCTTAGGCCGGCACCTTCGCACAGGTACATCAGTTACGTAACAGACGCATAAAATTTCTCTTGTGATTTTCTCTGAATTGGCAGAGTACTGCACCTTACTCTTGCGCATTATGTTGTTTTAATGACCTATTAAAGGTGTACAAAGTTTGAAGTAAATCCGTGATCTCAACGTTGTGGCCTGTGTGGCGAAATAAATAGAAAAGATTAAATTTATTGATTTTTTTAAAAGAAAAAAATATAGAGATGGTACTTTAGAATTTTGGAAAGGCTTTTCAGGGCTGTAATGGCTGGCTTTGAATGTGGAAAAATTCAGTGCTGATTGAATTATGCCTGAAATGTAATGTACATTTCCGATTAACAATATTTCGGAATTTTACGTCGTTGTCGATTTATTCACAGTTCTCACCTTAAACGTGAAATTAGTTCTTCTGCCACAATATTAATTCATTGGTCGCCGTAAATGTTCTTCTCTTTGTTGACCGTGCGTATCTTCCTAAAAAATGGCTCTGAGCACTATGGGACTCAACTGCTGAGGTCATTAGTCCCCTAGAACTTAGAACTAGTTAAACCTAACTAACCTAAGGACAGCACAAACATCCATGCCCGAGGCAGGATTCGAACCTGCGACCGTAGCGGTCTTGCGGTTCCAGACTGCAGCGCCTTTAACCGCACGGCCACTTCGGCCGGCCTATCTTCCTAAGGCGGCGTCGGCTTCTTTAGCGAAGAGGGTGGAACAAAGTGCTACAATGCTACGTCGATTGAAATAATTCTCTTAAGAGTGGAATATTTTTCACTATTTTATTCACGAGACAATAAGACTTTTCTTACGCTCGTCGCACAAATCATTAATACTGACAATATGGCTGCCCTGCAGCACACTTAAAGAAAAACGCGTCCGTCACATACAAGGTAACAAGTTAGAGTTTTTGCTCCCTCTTGGAGTACGAAACAAAAGTGAATCAAATATTGACATTATTATTTTCTATATTCCTCTCAATTAAATCTTAGGTGCAGAATTTGAAGTATTGTATCTCTCTGCGTCGTAATGTGTCATTACACCTGCTCTTGTGAGCTAACAAGGGAACCTCCCCATCACACCCCCCTCAGATTTAGTTTTAAGTTGGCACAGTGGATACGCCTTGAAAAACTGAACACAGATCAATCGAGAAAACAGGAAGTAGTTGTGTGGAACTATGAAAAAAATAAGCAAAATATACAAACTGAGTAGCCCATGCGCAAGATAGGCAACATCAAGGAGAGTATGAGCTGAGGAGTGCCGTGGTCGGAACGAGAGGTCCTTGGTTCAGGTCTTCCCTCGAGTGAAATGTTTAATTTTTTATTTTCAGACAATTATTATCTCCTTGACAGCTATACAGGACAGAAGGATCAGGCATTGTACAATTTTAGTGTGGGAGTAGACGTGATTACCATTTCTCCAGGTTGTACACCTCTTGTGCAACCGTTAGATGTGTTTGGTTTTCGGTAAGTGAAATACTTTGTGAAAAGATTCTATGATTTTGCGAAGCTGCACAGGTACACAGAACACTATTGTTTACGTGATCGTGTGTCAATTATCAAAGTTCAGGCACTCACACATAATCAACTTCGCTCTCCAAATTTCCAGGACATGTTCAAATTTGCTTGGACATATGCAGGATTTTACGGTCTACGCTCGGAAAAATTTGAAAACGTTAAAAACATATGTTTTGACAGAGCACAGGGAAAACTGTGCGGCTGTGAAACTGTTGCATTCATTTGTTGCAGTTTATGTGACAAACTCATATGTTTTCGTCACTTTTTTGGGAGTGATTATCACATGCACAAGAAAACCTAAATCGGGCAAGGTAGAAGAATCTTTTTACCCATTCGCCAAGTGTACAAGTTAGGTGGGTCGACAACATATTCTTGTCATGTGACGCAAATGCCGTCACCAGTGTCGTATAGAATATATCAGACGTGTTTTCCTGTGGAGGAAGCGGTCGACCTTTGACCTCGCAATCAAATATTTTCGGCTCCCATTGGAGAGGCACGTCCTTTCGTCTACTAATCGCACGGTTTTGCGGTGCGGTCGCAAAACACAGACACTAAACTTATTACAGTGAACAGAGACGTCAATGAACGAACGGACAGATCATAACTTTGCGAAAAAACAGAAAGTAAACTTTTCACTCGAGGGAAGACTTGAACCAAGGACCCTTCGTTCCGCAGCTGCTCACGCTACCCACGGGACCATGGCGCTCCGGAGCCGAGACTACCCTTGATGTTGCCTGTCTTACGCATGGACTACTCAGTTTGGATATTTTGCTTACTCTTTTCATAGTTCCGCACAACTTCTTCCTGTTTTCTCGATTGATCTGTGTTCAGTTTTTCAAGGCGTATCCACTGTGCCAACTTATAACTAAATCTGAGGGGGGTGCGATGGGGAGGTTCCCTTGTAAGATGCGCTCTAATCGCTGTTGGTATATAAAAGGGTCTCCGTCCACATTATAAATCAGTTTCGGCGAGGTCAGTAAGAAAAGAGCTCAATATGGCGGCCAGGTGGGCCGCGGAAATATTGTGTCCAGATGACTGCACGAGGCGGCTGCAGATCCGAGAGGAGTATCATCAGTCTAATACGCCGGGGAAGTCTGCGCAGTCACATGGGAACTTGCTGCGGTCGCCCGTCAGCAAAATATGCGACGAAACAAGAGAACGGTGCGAGTGCGGACGGCGTGCGGCCAGTTTGGCTGCCTCTCTGAGGCCTGCCAGGGCGCAGCGGCGGCCTCCTGCCCGCCTCCCAAACAGGAGACACGGCAGCTTTACTGGCCATTGTCCCGGCCGGCGCACGTGTGGGGCGTCCGGACTCAGCCACCTACTGTCCGGCGGCGCGGCACCTCACCTCACCTCACCTCACGTCCAGTGCCGACTTGTCACTTCTCAAGTATGGTCTGTCGGTAAACTGAAGAGCGAGCGAGTCCCCACTCTGTCAACCCAGCTACGGTCTGTTAACCATGGAGGTAAAAATAAGAGGAGTTGTCATGACGACACAAACTTGAAGCCGACCCAAGTGAAGATCCGCCATGTTGGCTACCCCAAAACATTCGCTTCTGGTGGCTTGATTCCGTGTAGTTGTGAAGTGTTTTGATAAAAAAAATGCCGGCTTGCGTTGCTTACGGGTGTACTAATCGTTCTGATTGTAGTCTAAAGTTTAAACAAATCACATTTCATTCGTAAGTGGACTCATTTAAGCGCTATTTTCTTATATATACTTGAAATTCTGATGCACAGTATGGTTTTATTTCTGTGATTGGACGTTAGATTTCCTATCAATTCAACACGAAGAGCTCTCTGGAGATGAGCAATATACTTGGTTTTCGTTGTTTGGTTATTCCCAAGTAACTGAAAAGCTCTGGCAAAAAATAGCCTGTAAATGGTGACTAATGTTTCAAAATGCAATGACTTAATATAAAAGTAATATAACTACATGTCGTTAATTGGAAAATGGAAATGGCGTGTGGCTAGGGCCTCCCGTAGGGTAGACCGTTCGCCTGGTGCAAGTCTTTCGAGTTGACGCCACTTCGGCTACTTGCGTGTCGATGGGGATTAAATGATGATGAAAGACACACAACACCCAGTCATCACGAGGCAGAGAAAATCCCTGGCCGGGAATCGAACCCGGGACCCCGTGCGCGGAAACGAGAACGCTACCGCAAGACCACGAGCTGCGGACATGTAGTTAATTAAATCTTAAGTAAAATATGTGGAACACCTGTTACAGTGGTTAAATTATAGCAACTTAAAGGGTTACATATTTGCTAAAGCAAAGTTCCCCTACCTAAGTCCAGGCTACTTAGATCATTACAGTAATCACTGTGCTGTCGTGTTACCCTGTAAACTGCTGTTATCTGCCACACTGAATGTCACTTGATAGGTACAATTTAAAAACTAAGCAGATGTGTAAACTACAATGGGCCTGACTATCTTAAATTCAGTTCTTTTCCTTCGTAGTTTAACGAATCTTTCACTTTGTCAACATAACAGCTGGCTTGTTTATATCATCCCTGCATACATCTAAGGGACACCAAAGGAAACGAGATAAGTTTCTTGCAAACTTGAACATTTAAAATTTGCATTTAACTTGAAAATGCAACGAGTACAAATTGGTGCCTCCAAACTATCAATCATTGCTTTTGGAGTTCTGGATTCATCAATTATCGACACAAGGAAAATGAAAGTGAGTAGAAATGGATTACGAAAGCACGCTGTTCATAGTACATACTTCTCTTCTCGGTTATTCTAAGTGCATAAACAAAGAGGAATTACAGTTCTGAGGCCAGAAGCGTCATATTTTCTTGTCGTATTGCTGTATCGAATACGCATTTAAGACCAGAAAAACGTTTGAAGTTGCGTTCCTTATGCTGTGTTGTTCACTAAAATACTGTAACATTAACTATATAAAACAAATATCGCGTGCACACGACAGAAATGACGAAAAAGAAGCAATTGTAGACACTCGTCTGCTAATGTTTTGGGGGATCCAAGATGGCGGCAGGCCCCGCCTACTGGCTTCAAAACAACGTACAGCGTTAAGTCTGTAGCGCCATCTCCCCTTATTCTACCTCCATGGTGTTAACTGGTAGACGACAAAGGTGTGAGGGGTGTGCGGGGAGAAGAGGAACCAAGCATTGGCCGGTGAGGGGAGGGGAGAGGAGCCGCAGGGGGGGGGGGGGGGGGGAGGAGACAAGGCACGCCTACCAGTTGCAGTGCTGGCACTACAACAGTTGTCTGTTTTTCAGCACGTCTGGATTCAAATATAAACACGTAAATCTTTCACTGAATGAAAAATTAGCAGTGCTACAAAGACTGGACGAAGGAGAATCGCTCCAAAAAATAGCAAAGGAACTGAATGTAGCTGTTACGACAGTTAAGGATTGGAGGAAGAATTGGAAAGAAACTGAATCCTATACAGTTACGATTGATGGTGAAAACACTCCGAAGAATCGCAAAATATTAGGAAAGGCTAAACTTGAACTGCTTGATAACCCATTGTGGATGTGGTTTTGTCAAGAAAGAAGGAAAGGAACTGCAATATCCAGGCCAATTCTCAAAGAAAAAGCGATAATTTTGCACAAAAAACTGGAAGCCGACAGTAAATTAGCTGTCAGTGAAGGCGGGATTGATCGTTGGAAAACTCATCATATTGTCCGATTTGTTTCTATTTCCGGTGAAAAGCTATTTGCCGATGCCGCAGCTGCTAAGGAGTTTTCTGTTAAGTTTCAAGAAATTTTAGAAGAAAATGAACTGTTACAAGTGTATAACATCGACGAGACGGGGCTGAACTTTAATATGTTGCCAACAAAAACGCTTGCAGCTTCAAATGAATCCGTGTTAGGAACGAAACTTATAAAAGATGGAATAACAGTCATTCCTTGTAGCGACGCAGGTGGTACCCACAAGCTCCCCTTGTTCGTCATTGGCAAATTTAAAAAGCCAAGGGCATTAAAAAATATAAACTTATCTTCCCTGCCGATTTATTACCGTAATCAAAAATCTGCTTGGATGGACTGCAACCTTTTTAAACCCTGGTTTTTCGACGAGTTTGTGCCATCGGTCGAAAAAGACTTGAAGCAAAAAAATCTGCCTGTTGGTGCTCTACTGCTGTTGGATAACGTACTATCACATCCACCTGAGGAAGATTTGGTGAAAGGGGACATAAAAGCTCTCTTTCTGCCTCCTAATGTGACCTTACTCATCCAACCAATGGATCAGGGGGTTATCGAATGGTTAAAAAGGTGATATCGCAGAAAGTCAATCTTTGAAAAATCTGAAGGAGGTCATAACTTATTTGGGGCAATGAAATCCGTGAACATCAAAGATGCTACCTACACAATCACTGCAGCATGGGATGAACTGAAACCTGACACACCGCGGAAATCGTGGCGCAAGCTTTGGCCACCAGTTATGACTGAAAATGAGCATACCGAAGATGAGCAAAACAACGACGCACTGGAAATCGTTAAAGACCTATACACTCTGGCGCCGAGCGTCCCTGCCAATGAAGTTGAAGAGTGCATCAACGAATGTGACACTTTTGAAGAGCTCAATGACGACCAGATTGTTGCCGTTGTTAGCCAGGAAACTGTGAATGAGGACTCGGACACCGAAGACGAACCCCCAGCCCGGATTTCACACAGCGATGCAAAAATCGCTTTTTTACATAGCTCTTCAATACATCGAGCAGAATCCAACTTCAACTCCAAAGGACGTTTTGTGGATAAAAAAATGGAGGGACACTGCAGGTAAATCTAGAAACCTGCTATCTGCTAAACAAAAATGGATCACTGACATTTTTTCCAAGTAATTTGTTTTCGTTTTATGTATACAGTATAATCATTTCTTAGTTTATACATACAGTAGTTTATTACTTTGTAAAAAAATTCTTTTTCATATACTGTGCTATAAACATTTTTTAGTTTACAGTATTTATCGTTTATACGTTATTAAGTACAGTACAGTACTGTAACTTGATTGTCTTTTTCCTTTTAAAACCAATACATATTATAGTGTGTGTAGACGTTTTTTAGTTAATATTTTGCTCGACACTGTGTAAAAAACATCTTTTTACATTACTGTAATGTCCTTTAGTTCTTAAATCGTTTAATTTTTTGCACTAAATGTCTTTTTATATTTTTGGCAATAAATATTAGATTTTTCGGATAATCCGACCTTTTTTTCGTTCCGACCATGGTCCCAGTCCCGAAGGTGACTGTTTAGAGGGGTTCTACTGTATACAGGGTGTTACAAAAAGGTACGGCCAAACTTTCAGAAAACATTCCTCACACACAAAGAAAGAAAATATGTTATGTGGACATGTGTCCGGAAACGCTTACTTTCCATGTTAGAGCTCATTTTATTACTTCTCTTCAAATCACATTAATCATAGAATGGAAACACACACCAACAGAACGTACCGGCGTGACTTCAAACACAAAATAAACTCAGCCGAGCTGTATCTATCTGTACACGGTATCGTCACAGATTTGAAACGCGCGCCGCGGCAGGGCCGGTACTACGTTGTGGAACAGCCTGTAGAAGCGCCTCGTGACGTACAACTTTTAGACGGCAGACCTCTCCCTAATCCTGAATCGGTAGAAGTCGGTAAACGTCGGGAGTCTTCGGTAGGCACGCAGTTTCGACTGCTGCCAACATTACCTAGCTGACTGTGTTGTACAAGGTAGCCATTGCCGTCTGCTTCGTTAATGTTTCGCGCTGTACTGTTCTGCGTGTTTTTATTGTGCAGTTGTGCTGTCACGTGGAATCCCTGATGCGCTGATGCACCCCTGGAGAATGGCGTATTGTATCACAGCCGTTCACAATACGAGCACGAAGAGTCTCTACATTTGGTACCGGGGTTGCGTAGACAAAGCTTTCAAACGCCCCCATAAATGAAAGTCAAGAGGGTTGAGGTCAGGAGAGCGTGGAGGCTATGGAATTGGTCCGCCTCTACCAATTCATCGGTCACCGAATCTGTTGTTGAGAAGTGTACGAACACTTCGACTGAAATGTGCAGGAGCTCCATCGTGCATGAAGCACATGTTGTGTCGTACTTGTAAAGGCACATGTTCTAGCAGCACAAGTAAAGTATCCCATATGAAATCATGATAACGTGCTCTATTGAGCGTAGGTGGAAGAACATGGGGCCCAATCAAGACATCACCAACAATGCCTGCCCAAACGTTCACAGAAAATCTGTGTTGATGACGTGATTGCACAATTGCGTGCGGATTCTCGTCAGCCCACACACGTTGATTGTGAAAATTTACAATTTGATCACGTTGGAATGAAACCTCATCCGTAAAGAGAACATTTGCACTGAAATGAGGATTGACACATTGTTGGATGAACCATTCGCAGAAGTGTACCCGTGGAGGCCAATCAGCTGCTGATAGTGCCTGCACACGCTGTACATGGTACGGGAACAACTGGTTCTCCCGTAGCACTCTCCATACAGTGACGTGGTCAACGTTACCTTGCACAGCAGCTACTTCTCTGACGTTCACATTAGGGTTATCGTCAACTGCACGAAGTATTGCCTCGTCCATTGCAGGTGTCCTCGTCGTTCTAGGTCTTCCCCAGTCCCGAGTCACAGGCTGGAATGTTCCGTGCTACCTAAGACGCCGATCAATTGGTTCGAACGTCTTCCTGTCGGGACACCTTCGTTCTGGAAATCTGTCTCATACAAACGTACCACACCACGGCTATTGCCCCGTGCTAATCCATACATCAAATAGGCAACTGCCAACTCCGCATTTGTAAACATTGCACTGACTTCAAAACCACGTTCGTGATGAACATTAACCTGTTGATGCTACGTACTGATGTGCTTGATGCTAGTACTGTAGAGCAATGAGTCGCATGTCAACACAAGCACCGAAGTGAACATTACCTTCCTTCAACTGGGCCAACTGGCGGTGAATCGAGGAAGTACAGTACATACTGACGAAACTAAAATGAGCTCTAACATGGAAATTAAGCGTTTCCGGACACGTGTCCATATAACATCTTTTCTTTATTTGTGTGTGAGGAATGTTTCCTGAAAGTTTGGCCGTACCTTTTTGTAACACCCTGTATATGTCTGCCCTCTTTGCGTTCCCAAACCAATCATCCGATTGCGATGAAATTTTGGTGATTTGTTCTCCGTACGCCCACGAAGGTTCCTAGCCGAAAAAAAAAAGAAATGAGACACATTCTTGAGGAGATATGACGTCATAAACAATGACATGCCATCGCGGGAAAACACCCAGATTTACGCATCCACTATTTGAGAATGAGAGCTTTTAGCGACTAGCAACAAACCTTACATACAGTTTCAAACCTTTATGAAAATTTTTCTCGCTGACACCCCCCACAAAATAATGAAAGGAGAAAAGGTTGGCGCTTACTACATTTTCTCAGTACATACCGGAAATCTGCCGCAGTAGGCATGACGTTTTAATGTATTATTTCCTTACTATTAACTTTAATCTCAACATATTTCGCATACAGTATCAGTAAATGCGCCAGCAAATTTATGTCTCCTTCCGACATATAATTCAGGGGATATGACGTGGTAAACATCGAGATGCGTGAAAAAGTGCCGAGTCAGGCATGACGTTTTGTTCTATTATTTCTCCACTACTAACGCTATTCGCAACACGTTTCGCAAACGTGTTAAAAAAAGTATGTAAAACCACGGGGGTTGTTGGCGACTCCCGAGATGGGCCAGCAACTGCCTCTTCACTCATTTTGATCATGTTTAGCACAACTGCACAATAAAAACACGCAGAACAGTACAGCGCGAAACATTAACGAAGCAGATGGCAATGGCTACCTTGTACAACACAGTCAGCTAGGTAATGTTGGCAGCAGTCGAAACTGCGTGCCTACCGAAGACTCCCGACGTTTACCGACTTCTACCGATTCAGGACTAGGGAGAGGTCTGCCGTCTAAAAGTTGTACGTCACGAGGCGCTTCTACAGGCTGTTCCACAACGTAGTACCGGCCCTGCCGCGGCGCGCGTTTCAAATCTGTGACGATACCGTGTACAGATAGATACAGCTCGGCTGAGTTTATTTTTAGACAAATGCATTAAGACCATAACGAATACAGAAAACGATAGCTTCTTCTGAAACACAACATTATAGAGTAAATAATATTAACATTAGAACGGAAGTAAGGATTCTACTACAAACATAGAACCAAATGCCTGTTCAAGTGAATGTACGTTCCTCGATTGGTATTCGTAAAACGAACCCCATCTAATGCAATCAGTAGAACTTAAGGCTTGTTCTTATTTTGTGTTTCTACTAAAAAGTTTTCTTTGAAGGGCTGCATTGAAGCATAACTATTCTTGCAACACAAAGAGTGTTTAAAAAGTAAGCAGAAATTTATATTTTGTGTGTTGTATCAGTCCGATTTGCACCACATTTTTGTCACTGTCTTCGTAAACATTCCTCAAAACTGTGTGTTCAATGTTATACATATTGGGTATTTACTCTGTTGTCAGCTGTCAGAAAGGTTACATATGTTTTGGTAGCATCAACGATTATTTATTTTGTATAGAAATAGTGTTTGAAACGTTTAGAAATGGTAAATATTGCTTTTGGTGAGCCTGTTACGAGTAAACCAAGGGCAGACAAGGGGTATAAACATTTCAAAGCAGGTCTTACAGGACAGCGGTTTTACAAGCATGGATGAGATTAAAAATGCACAGTTAAGAGACCTATAAACTATCCCCAAGAAACAGTTCCTGGAGTGTTTCGGGATTTGGTAAAAGCACTGGCATAAATGTATAGTATGTAATGAGGAATATTTTGAAGAGGATAACATTGCTGTGGGTTTACAAATAACGTTCTTACCAAAAAATAAAAATTAATATGTGAACGCACCTCGTATGTCAAGCTTTTTGCTTCATAGTCCAGAATCGGTGTACATGTTTCGAAGGAAATTTCAGCAGTGTTTAGAATAGCTATTGCACACATGTTTTAAGCAATATGTCTTAGAATCAGGTGAACAGTGACCGAGAAAGTGATTTAGAGTTCCGTAAGCATCAAAGGTTTTACGTGATTTTGAAACTCTCTGTAACGACGGGTTTCCTTCCAAAATTATTAGTTTTCCTTCGTGGCGATTCCAGTAAACCATGCGGCTTATTTTTCCATTCCTTACTTAAGCGTCCTATTAGGTGAGGCTGGCGTTTGCATAAATTGCAGCCCATTGATTGGGACTGGTAATATTAGCCAACAGTTTTTTTTTGGGTCGCCTCTTTAATACACGCTGTAATAACATTAGAGACGATCGAACGCTCGTTACTCCCCAAATACCTCCTTCGTATTCTCCACATTTTCTTGCAATGCTAGACGATTATCCATCACTTCCGGATATCGAACATTCGGGAGGACGACGGTTCAACCCCGCGTCCGGCCATCCTGATTTAGGTTTTCCGTGATTTCCCTAAATCGCTCCAGGGAAATGCTGGGATGGTTCCTCTGAAGGGGCACGGCCGACTTCCTTCCCCGTCCTTCCCTGATCCGATGAGACCGATGACCTCGCAGTTTGGTCTGTTCCCACAAACAACCCAACCCAACCGGATATCGAAGAACGTCAGTAAGTACACAAAGTTAACTCACTGACACTGGCAACTAAGATCCCACTAACAGAAACGACGTATATCACTGCACGCAGAACTACACCGCCAGACAGATAACGGGCAACAGAGTTTGGGTGCCTCCCGTAGGCCGGTGGCAGCCTTCTTCCGGGAAAGGCCACTTCCCCCACCAAAAGCGCTGCTCGCTCTAGAGTTTACTGACAGACTATACGGACGCCGCTGCGAACAACGCAATGTCCACACTGCACCCTAGAATGCCGAACCACAGACAAATGATCGTACACACCTATCGATATCACCATAGAGTAAATATGAATGGAGTGAGCATTGTGTTCTGCGCGTGTTGTCAACATTAAACCAGGACTGTCAAGTGTTTTCGGGACTTCACTGTGCGTGTGTGCTTTCTGCAGCGTTTGAAGTTTATAATATCAAGAGTTTTTGTTGTGTTTCACCGTTTGTTGATATTGTAATAGCGATGGTGAATTACTGTTGTTGCTACGGATGCAAAGAAAAATATGTGAATGGAGGGATGGTAACTTTTCATGGGTACATACCATGTAGCTCTAATTATAGTTATCATATTAGAAAGAAACACTGTATATGTTTAAAAATTTCGAGACGCATTATAATTAAGGCTTGATTCTGTAGACCTATATTTCTACGATTTTATGACTATATAATATTATGACTCGTACAAAAGCTTACAACCAATCGCTTCCTCTCGTGAATTTACTAGTGGAACAGACCTTTTTCGTCTGAGTGCGAAGTACATCAAGGAATTGAAATGTAACTCTTCACCTGTAGGAAGCTGAGGTAATCATTAAGTTCTGAGTATAATGCGAAGGTGTGCTGAAAAGCAATGCCTCCGAAAAATTATTAATAAATTATTATAATATTATATTCCTATAATTATTTATTATTATTAAATTAATTATAAAATTACTACCATTATTAATAACACCATTAACATTATTATTAACATTACACGTCTTTATTCTTCGTGTCTGCATATTTATTTCGTAACGTAGTCACGCTGGCGACGAACACCCTTTCAACGAGACACTAGTTTGTGGACGTCGTCCCTGTGGCGATCGAGCGATGGACCGCTTCATCACTATCAAAGCAAAATCCTCGAAGGTATTCTGTAAGTTTTGGAAACAGTGCTCGCTCCGTCCCACACGCTGAGTTTAGCACCACCGTTTCTTTCATTACGGGCACGAATAACCCAACGTCGCACGTTATTGATGTCGATACAATCATCACCGCACAGGGCATTCATTCTTCCAAGGATTTCAATTGTGGGAACGTTTTCTGCGATTACAGCAGGCTGTCTCGCGCATCGACACACAGTTACGTTACACACCGCCGTGTCACACGCTACAGCCGTCCAGGGGCCAAAGGTTGCAAGTTGCATCAGCGAAGCGTCATGTGCACAATATGTGTGATACCTCAAGCGATAATGAGAAAAGATCAAAAAATTTCGGAGGAATTACTTTTCAGCACGCCGTATTTGTGTTAGCTGATTGTCGTTGCTATATTTATCTCTAAATTTCAACGATCTGTTGCACCAGCACCTCCCTTTCTTTCTCTTGCGCACAGTGCTAAAGTCAATGCAAGAAATGCTTTCTCTGCATTGGTAGCCATGTACAAAGAGTACTCTACGGCACTAGCCCCTTATCTAGCCTGCATATCGAGAATCTCTCCCCCAGCACGAAGTGCCGAGTGATAGAAAAAAGCGCATGTGACTCCGGTATATATAAGAAGTGTAAAAGAACGGACACGCAAAATTACAGACCAATATCCCTAACTTCGGTGTGCTACAAAATCCTTGAACATGTTCTCAATTCCAATATGTAAAACTTCCTTGCCCCATTGCAGGCTGTTAACAAAGTACGAGCATATGGAGCAAGTTCACAGATATGTGAGTGGCTGGAAGACTTCTTAAATAATAGAACCCAATAGAACGTCGAGTGTCATCAGAGACAAGGGTATAGTCAGCAGTGCTCTAGCGAAGTGTGATAGGACCGCTGTTGTTCCCTATGTACATACATGGTTTGGCGTACGGGGTGGACTGGAACTGCGGTCGTTGATGATGCTATGATGTACGGTAACGTGTCAAAGTTGAGTGACTGTAGAAAGATACAAGACGGCTTAAGACAAAATTTCTAGTTAGTGTGCTGAATGGTAGCTAGCTCGAAATGTGGAAAAATGTAAGACTATGAAGATCAAACCAGTAACGCTCGGAGACCATATCCTGCTTGACACGGTCAAGACGTTTAAATGTCTGGGCGTAACGTTGCAATGCGACTCTTCCGAAGTAAGAGTGATTTCAGGCGTGCCGCAGGGGAGTGTCATAGGACCGTTGCTATTCACAATATACATAACTGACCTTGTGGATGACATCGGAAGTTCACTGAGGCTTTTTGCGGATGATGCTGTGGTGTATCGAGAGGTTGTAACAATGGAAAATTGTACTGAAATGCAAGAGGATCTGCAGCGAATTGACGCATGGTGCAGGGAATGGCAATTGAATCTCAATGTAGACAAGTGTAATGTGCTGCGAATACACAGAAAGATAGATCCTTTATCATTTAGCTACAAAATAGCAGGTCAGCAACTGGAAGCAGTTAATTCCATAAATTATCTGGGAGTACGCATTAGGAGTGATTTAAAATGGAATGATCATATAATGTTGATCGTCGGTAAAGCAGATGCCAGACTGAGATTCATTGGAATAATCCTAAGGAAATGCAATCCGAAAACAAAGGAAGTAGGTTACAGTACACTTGTTTGCCCACTACTTGAATACTGCTCAGCAGTGTGGGATCTGTACCAGATAGGGTTGATAGAAGAGATAGAGAAGATCCAACGGAGAGCAGCGCGCTTCGTTACAGGATCATTTAGTAATCGCGAAAGCGTTACGGAGATGATAGATAAACTCCAGTGGAAGAATCTGCAAGAGAGACGCTCAGTAGCTCGGTACGGGCTTTTGTTGAAGTTTCGAGAACATACCTTCACCGAGGAGTCAAGCAATATATTGCTCCCTCCTACGTATATCTCGCGAAGAGACCACGAGGATGAAATCAGAGAGATTAGAACCCACACAGAGGCATACCGACAATCCTTCTTTCCACGAACAATACGAGAATGGAATAGAAGGGAGAACCGATAGAGGTACTCAAGGTACCCTCCGCCACACACCGTCAGGTGGCTTGCGGAGTATGGATGTAGATGTAGATGTAGAAATCGAACGAGCATGTGAGAACTATGGCAGGGAAGGCAAATGGTCAACTTCGCTTTATTGGGGGAATTTTAGGAAAGAGTGGTTCACCTGTAAAGGAGATCGCATGTAGGACACTTGCGCTACCTGTTCTTGAATTACTGCTCGAATGTTTCGGATTCTTACCAGGTAGAATTCAAGGAAAACATCAAAGCACTTCATAGGCGAGCTGCTAGATTTGTTACCGGTGGGTTCGAACAACACGTGTTACAGAGATTATTCGGGAACTCGAATGGGAATCCCTGGAAGGATGGCGACGTTCTTTTCGAGAAATACTATTGAGAAAATTTAGAGAACCGGCGTTTGAAGCTGACTGCCGCACCATTCTACTGCCGCCAACATACATCGCGTTTCATTACCACGAAGATAAGATACGAGAAATTAGGGCTCGTACAGAGGCATATAGATAGTCGTTTTTCCCTCGCTCTATTCGCGATCTGAGGTGGAACGGAAATTAATAGTAGTGATACAGGGTACCCTCCGCCACGTACCATACGGTGCCTTGCGGAGCATCGATTTAGATGTACACTGAAGCGCCAAAGAAACTGGTATAGTCTCAAATACAGATATATGTAAACATGCAGAAAATGGCGCGTGCGGTCGGCAACGCCTATAAGAGACAAGTGTCTGGAACAGTTGTTAGATCGGTTACTGCTGCTACAGTGGCAGGTCATGAAGATTCAAGTGAGTTTGAACGTTATGTCGCCGCACGAGCGATGGGACACAGCATCTCGGAGGTAGCGAAAATGTCGAGATTTTGCCGTACGACTATTTCACGACGGTACCGCAAATATCAGGAATCCGGTAACACATCAATGTCAGACATCGCTGCAGCCGGAAAAAAAAAAATCCTTCAAGAACTGGAGGACTAAAGGCGACTGAAGAGAAGCGTTCATTGTAACAGAAGTGCAACCCTTCCGCAACTTACTCCTGATTTCAATGCTGGGCCATCAACAAGTGTCAGCGTGCGAACCATTCAACGGCACATCGTCCATATGGCCCGAAGGCCCAATTGCGTACCCTTGACAACTGCACGATACGAAGTTTTATGCCTCGCCTGGTCCCGTCAACACCGACACTGGACTGTTGATGACTGGAAACAAGTTCCTTGGTCGGACGAGTCTCATTTCAAAGTGTATCGAGCGAATGGACGTGTACGGGTATGGAGACAACCTCATGTATCCATGGACCCTGCATGTCAACAGGGGACTGTTGAAGCTGGTGGAGGCTCTGTAATGGTGTGGGGTGTGTGCAGTTGGAGTGACATGGCACCCCTGGTACGCCTAGATACGACTCTGACAGGTGACACGTACGTAAGCATCCTGTTTGATCACCTGCATCCATTTATGCCCATTGTGCATTCCGACGGACTTGGGCTATTCCAGCAGGACAATGCGACACCCCACACATGCAGAATTGCTAGAGAGTGGTGTCAGTTGCCTGCAGCACTACATCAGACATTAGTAGAGTCCATGCCACGTCGTGTTGCGGCACTTCTGCGTGCTCGCGGGGGCCCTGCGCCATATTAGGCAGGTGTACCAGTGTGGCTCTGAGCACTATGGGACTTAACATCTATGGTCATCAGTCCCCTAGAACTTAGAACTACTTAAACCTAACTAATCGAAGGACATCACACAACACCCAGTCATCACGAGGATGTACCAGTTTATTTGGCTCTTCAGTGTAGATAAAGTGAAAATACGTCGCGACACGATACGCACAGCGAGACTGATTAAATCCTCTAAGTTCGTCGGTAAGCGTACGCGCTGTTTGACAAACCAGTTTGATCGCGTCTGCGTGCGCAGCAGTTCCCCTGGCTGGAGAACCAGCCAGCCGGCCCGGCCCGGGCAGCCCCATTCGACTCGCCGGACCCGTCGCGCAAGTTGCTGCTGGCCGCTCAGGTCGTTAGCCGCCGCCATAGGAGGCGACCGGCTGGACTATCAAATAAACAGCGCCGCCGAATAAATTACCCCGCCAGCGAGGCGGACTTTCCACTTCGTTAGGTAAACAGAATTCGCCTCGCGGCGCCTTATAAATTCGATATTTATCATTTAGGTGCGAATGTGTGTGTTGGTAGAGCGCTGAGGTGTGTAGCGATGGCGTCTCCAACTCTGCCACCACGGGCACGTCAGCAAGTATGTCCACTCATTTTTTGTTATTCAAAAAATGTGTGTGAAGTCTTATGGGACTTAACTGCTAGGGTCATCAGTCCCTAAGCTTACACACTATTTAACCTAAATTATCCTAAGGACAAACACCCACACACACACACACACACACACACACACACACATACACACACACACACACACACACACCTATGCCCGAGTAAACTCCGCCGGGACCTTTGGTATTCAGCACAAGAAAAATCTGTACAGTGAGCAAACAAAAGAGGAAACCATGCAAAAACTTGGCGAACGAAATAAAAACTGTTTGCCGATAACACTGTAGTTCTGAGACTGGAGATGACTTGGAAGAACAGCTCAATGGAACAGATAATGGAATCAATCAGCAAAGTATTGGCAGTCGCAGAAGTACAGAGGATATAAAATACAGACTGGCAGTAGCGAGAAAAGCATTTTTTTAAAAAAAAAATAGGAATTTGTTGGCATCTAATATGAATTTAAGCATTAGGAACTATTATGCGAAAGTATGTATCAGGAGTGTAGCCTCATATGGAAGTCAAACGTGTATGATAAACAGTTCAGACAAAAAGAGAACAGAAGCTTTTGATATGCAGTGGTACAGGAGAATACTGAGGATTAAACAGGCAAATCGAGTAACTATTTACGGGATACCAAGTCGATTTTGAAAAAAAAAAAAAAAAAAAAAATCGTGACACGACTAATAGAAGGGATCGGTTGACAGAGCGCAATCTGAGATAGTAAGGAATCATCAGTTTATTAACGGAGGAAAGTTTAGGGGTAGAAACTGCGATGGAAGACCAAAGCATGATCACCGCAAGCACTTTTATGCGACGGTAGGTTACCGTAGTTATTTAGAGGTAACGCTGCTTGTGCAGGTTAGTGCCCACAGCTCCATCAAACCAATCTTTGTGTTCAGGACCACCACCATCACAACAAAACAACAACATGAGCACAAATTTTAGAGAGATACCATTGATCGACAATGGCTGTTCGCGTCCGTGACATTTCTTAAGTCACGCGTATCCTCTGCGTGCTGTTAAAGAATTGTCGATTTCTAAACCCGAGAAGCAGAGGCAGCCCGGTAACCTCCAAGATATCCTGGCCAAAATGAATTTGCCGGAAGACATGAACTCTAAATGGTTCTTCTCACATCCAGCTGGTAAATTTGGACCTGTTATCAAGATCTGTCGAATAAATATTGAAGGTATAAGAAAATCGAAATGCCAACTCTTATATATAAAAGATCTTGATACCCGTGTTATGTGTTATTTTACGATGGAGAGCTATTTTTAAATGTTGATATGAAGTAGTTTCGTCATCTTCGGGTATGCATTCCCATACGATAAATACATAAATTTATCCACCTACAAACCCTGGTTTGCAAGGCACTTGACGCATTGACGCGTAAGCATTCCCATAACAAAAAAAATTAGAAAATATTTTTCAATGAAGGGAGTGAGCTAGGCATTCACCATTTCCGATCTCTTTTACCCGGGCGCAAATCGACGTCTTGGTACTGCACCTTTCAGTTAACCACAAATATGAACATCCCACTGAACGCAGGAGTCTTCAACACCTCTAAATGTAGATTTAGAAGAGTTAATCCTGAGGCAGTCAGTTGGGTCTAACACAGGGCGCCAACAGCGATAGTTGTTCTAAGTCATTATGTGTGAATTACATTTATTAACTGCGAAATAAATGCACTTCGGTCCAGCTTTGGCATTAGTAACTAACAAAAGGTTTACGTGTGGCAGTTATAGAAATGTAAGCAGACTGAATTACAATCGTTTTGTTTCCACAATGTATACTATATGATCAAAGTGTCCGGACATTAATGAGGGACATTTTTGACATTCTGAACTCTGCCGAGAGCACCATGACTGGGGTATCTGAACGTCTGTAGACGAATGGCGCCCGTTCTTCTTTAGAAGACGAAACGAAAGAGGGTAGTGGTGTTCAACATTCGGGACTGTGGCGAAATCCAAGTTCTAGCTCACCTCAAAGAAATTGTTCCATTACGTTCAATACGGGACTGGGCTTGCAAGTTCATTTCAGGGACGTTACTTTCCACAAACCATTACCTCGCAGATGCTGTGTTATAACAGGGTGCACAGTCGTGTCGTCAACTGTGCGCAGTAGAAAACACTGGAAAATGTATTCACGTCCTTTCGCCCTTCGCATTTTCTTTCCAGCACAATAAAATAAAGGAACCACGCCTTAATCACGAAAACCATCTCCACATCGTACCACCATCTTCTCCGTACTTCCCAGCTGGCACTATTCATGATGGCAGGTAAAGTTCTTCAGGCATTCGCCAAACCCAAACCCTTCCATTAGTCTGCGACATAGTATTGCGTGATTCGTCAATCCAAAACACTCGTTTACAGAGCTCCACACAAGTATCCTTTTAATTCACTTCGCACGGTCACTGTGCTTCCTCATAGCATTCTGGAACTCATGACTGATTCCTTCCGGTGATTTCGTGCGATTTCTTACGATCGCCCTCTGCTACGCTTGACGGTCCGCCTGTCAGTGCGTGAGGTCTGCATGCTCTCGGTTCAGCTGCGGATTTTCTTCGGCGTTTGCTCTTCACGTTCACTACAGTCGACTTTGGCAGCTTTAAAAGGATCGAAATGTCTCTGATGGATACTTTACTCAGGTGACATCCAGTGACCAGGACACGTTCTAAGCTGTCAGCTCTCCTGACCGACCCGCTAAGCTGTTAGTTGTTCTCTCCTGAGAACACAATACTCCCCGCCTGTTTTTGTACAGGAGGATTCGCCTCTCGCGGTGAATTCCGCATTACAGAGAGGTGTCTGGATGGTTCTGACCACACTGTGTGCATGTCTGTAGTTTTGGCACACTCTGAAAACCTCTAGCATAGTACCGTAGCACGAGGCTAGAGGAGGAAACATAACGAAATGGGGCAGCCCGCTGATGGACGACCACGATATTCCCAACTGAACAAGCGGCAGATAGAAGCTAATGACCATCAGAAGGATGCACTGCCGTCCAGGAAAAAATCCAAGTGGCGGGGGAGAAATGGGGCGAGTTGTGACCCGCATCCTTCTCCGAAAGAAGTTTTACTACGAGCGTTTAGATAAGAGGCGATCAGAAAGTTCCGTTCGAAAGCCGTACACCCAAAAATCGGTATGCCAATCAGGTGCAATCGCCGCGAACATTGAAGCAATCATTCCACCGACGCATCAGGTATTCATCTCTTGGTCTCCCTCTATGATTTTTACCCTCCACGCTGCCCTCCAGTGCTAAATTGGTGATCCCTTGATGCCTCAGAACATCTCTTACCAACCGATCCCTTCTTCTAGTCAAGTTGTTGCACAAACTCCTCTTCTCCCCAAACCTCTTCAGTACCTCCTCATTAGTTATGTGATCTACCCATCTAAACTTCAGCATTCTCTCTACTTCGACCATCATCAGTTATTTTGCTCCCCAAATAGCTATACTCCTTTACTACTTTAAGTGTCTCATTTCCTAATCTGATTCCCTCAGCATCACCCGATTTAATTCGACTACATTCCATTATCCTAGTTTTACTTTTGTTGACGTTCATCTTATATCCTCCTTTCAAGACACTGTCCATTCCGTTCAGCTGCTCTTCCATGTCATAACTTACAAGACATAAAATGTACCATTATCAGTCCTTCACTGAACTGCGATTGTGAACACAGGTGTGCAGCCTGTGACTAAGCGAGAGTGTACATGACGGGATTGGTGTCACTTTGAGTAGTGTAAGTTTTCAGAAAGACCATTTTTTTTTAAGGGTCAATTCTTCTCTGTCTTGCCTTAATCAGTTTCGTCGTGTGATTTGACGGTTCTGCCTGTCGGATCACGAAGTGTATCGAGTTTGATGTTTTCAGCAGATACGGTCAGTTCGTGAATGCGTGCCTCTATGTGGATGGAATATGTTCTGCAGTCCGTCAGATCGCAAGGCTTTCGGACGAGAAACTAGTATCCTCTGTTAAACATAGCTTATAATTTACTAGCATCCTTGTCATTTATGAACTGTTTTCATAGTACTTTAACACTCGAAAATGACGTACGTAAAATTCCAAGGGCCGATCAAAAACTTACCGTTTGATGACGTTGCTGCAACGTATACGCCACATAGCGCGACTCCGATGCGAGTATATTGACACCGACATATAGGCCAGGAATTAGCTTGGCATTCTCGTCTTTCCGACGTGCGTGCGGTAAATGCGGAAACGTGAGATACGGCAACATTATTACGGAATGCGTCCAAACAGGACCAACGTGCTATTATTCTTTTATTGTGTGCCAAAGGACAAACACCGGTAGACATCCATCGGAGAATGAAGAATGCATATGGGGCTGGATGTCTGTCGAAAGCCACCGCTGTGCAGTGCTACTCAACACAAGACACCGGTCGATCTGGAGCCCAACCTCATCCGTAACGGGCAACAACAAGCGAGCGGTTGATGCTGTGATAAGGGCGTCTGGCGCATAAGCAATCGTGCTGTGGAAGAGGATCTGGACATCAGATTCGGTAGAGTGCATCACTTTACCCGGCAAGTGTTTGGCTACCGTAAGGTCTGCAGCCAATGGATACCCCGAGCGTTGAATGCCGAACTAAAAGCAAACCGGGTGGCTGTCTGCCTGAAACACCCGATGCGTTTAAAACTTGAGCGCATTGTTGCAGGCGACGAAAACTGGTGCCACCTCTGGGAACCAGATTCGAAAGCGTCAACAATGCATTGGAGTCATCCATCGTCCGCTCTCCCAAGAAGTTCAACAGGCAGCCATCAGCTGCAACGGTGATGCTCACACCATTATTTGATTTCCGGGGCCTACTGCTTATTGATTTCAAGGAACCTGATGTCCCCACCACTGGGGAACAGTACTGCTCAACGCTCGAACAATTATGGTGTGCAGTTTAGGCATAACGTCCGGGATAAGTCCTTCATGATTACAGGCGTCCCCATGCTGCAAATATCACAAGACTTTATGCCATGTAAAGTGGGAGACACTGGAGGACGCGCCCTATAGTCCTGATCTCTCCCCATGCAATTATTACGCCTTCTGTCCCTTAAAAAAAGGCCTTGAAGGGTTGACAGTTCCTGTCGGACGAGGAAGTGCAGCAGGCAGTTACAGACTATTCCTGTCTGCAGGGTATAGAATTGGGGAGGAGTTTGTGGCACAACTTGACTAGAAGAAGGGATCGGTTGGTAGGACATGTTGTGAGGCATCAAGGGATCACAAATTTGGCATTGGAGGGCAGCGTGGAGGGTAAAAATCGTAGAGGGAGGCCAAGAGACGAATACACTAACCAGATTCAGGAGGATGCAGGTTGCAGTAGGTGCTGGGAGACGAAGAAGCTTGCACAGGATAGAGTAGCATGGAGAGCTGCATCAAACCAGTATCTGGACTGAAGACCACAACAACAAGTTATGACGTTGTCAAATTTGGGAGAGTCTGTTGATATTATTTAGTTCGTGGGAGTTTGGACTGTCTGTGTTCCTGCTTTGAACCGTATCATGCCCACCTCCGTTACAGAGGTGGCTAACGCAAGCCTGTACGCCAGCGCTCGACCCGGAGGTAAGTCGATTCGAGTCCTCGTATTTGGCCGGCAGCGGGAGGAGATGCGGTGGCGTAAAGTACGGACTATCAGTCCCGGAGTGTCCGCAGTGAGGACACGTGACACCGTTGATGGTTATCCGTCCGTCTGATGGGAACGATAAGCTCCGAAGAACCGTTCGTGCTTTTAGATAATGGCAGGCTGTGTGCCGGCACCGGATTTCACCCTCTCCCTTCTCTGACCACCTCCAACACGAACACGTTGCGACACTACACACACAGACCCATTACAGTTACCTACATTTAACAGACACACTTACATCCACGACTCTCATACTTCGCGAACAAAAAGGTCCCTGTGGCGCGAAAGATAGACATTTCGAACTGGCCGGCTGAACATTTCTTTCGGGGTCTTCCAGCCTTTCATGCCATACGACTTTACTGTACCACATAAAAAATAATTACTGAAATGTGTACCTTTTACTTTACGGGGACGTTCTGTTGATATCAATCTATATAACTCAACAGCTAAAACGGTCACACAGCCGCAAGCTGCATATCTCAAGGTTTCCAGAGGCTATATAAATTTGATTTTTCAATATTTCCTCTAATTATTTATCAAACAAAAAAATTAAAATTCTGTAACAATGCACATATTAACAGGTACAATCTTGGTAAAGGTTTAACACAATAATACAAGTATTACAGTTAGAAAGTGTGGGCCTTGAGGAAGCGTAAAAACGGCATGCAAATTAACCAGACTTTAGCCATGCAGTAATTGAGAATGACAGAGCTTAGTTACTTCCAACACACTTTGCACTTAATTTCAAAACCTTTTCGAAACTTTCTCTCGCTGTCACCCTCCACAAAATCACGAACGGGGAAAAAAATTACTGCGTACCTAATTTTCGTTGTTCATGTTGCAAAACTTGAGCGTCTGGCACGACGTTTTAATTTATTACCACTGAGCGTTGTGGCAAAGACAACTGTTCACATCCGCGTCCGGCTACCCGATTTAGGTTTTCCGTGCTTTCCTTAAATCATAAAGCGGTTACTGCATCGATGATTTCAGTCGTAAATTGAGATATTAAAAAAGGTAGGAAGATTTTTCTGTTTAGCAAAAGTGACAAAAAGCAGATTTCAGAGTATTTGACGGCGCAACACAAAAGTTTTGTCTCTACATCTACATTTATACTACGCAACCCATCCAACGGTGTGTGGCGGAGGGCACTTTACGTGCCACGGTCATTGCCTCCCTTTTCTGTTCCAGTCGCGTATGGTTCGCGGGAAGAACGACTGTCTGAAAGCCTCCGTACGCGCTCGAATCCCTCTAATTTTACATTCGTGATCTCCTCGGGAAGTATAAGTAGGGGGAAGCAATATATTCGACACCTCATCCAGAAACGCACCTTCTCGAAACCTGGCGAGCGAGCTACACCGCGATGCAGAGCGCCTCTCTTGCCGAGTCTGCCACTTGAGTTTGCTAAACATCTCCGTAACGCTATCACGGTTATCAAATAACCCTGTGACGAAACGCGCCGCTCTTCTTTGGATCTTCTCTATCTCCTCCGTCAACCCGATTTGGTACGGATCCCACACTGATGAGCAATACTCAAGTATAGGTCGAACGAGTGTTTTGTTGATGGACTACATTTTCTAAGGACTCTCCCAATGAATCTCAACCTGGCACCCGCCTTACCAACAATTCATTTTATATGATTATTCCACTTCAAATCGTTCCGCACGCATACTCCGATATATTTTACAGAAGTAACTGCTACCAGTGTTTGTTCCGCTATCATATAATCATACAATGAAGGATCCTTCTTTCTATGTATTCGCAATACATTACATATGTCTATGTTAAGGGTCAGTTGCCACTCCCTGCACCAAGTACCTATCCGCTGCAGATCTTCCTGCATTTCGCTACAATTTTCTAATGCTGCAACTTCTCTGTATACTACAGCATCATCCGCGAAAATTTATATATATTGTGAAAAGCAATAGTCCCATAAAACTCCCCTGTGGCACGGCAGAGGTTAGTTTAACGTCTGTAGACGTCTCCCCATTGATAACAACATGCTGTGTTCGGTTTGCTAAAAACTCTTCAATCCAGCCACACAGCTGGTCTGATATTCCGTAGGCTCTTAGTTTGTTTATCAGGCGACAGTGCGGAACTGTATCGAACGCCTTCCGGAAGTCAAGGAAAATAGCATCTACCTGGGAGCCTGTATCTAATATTTTCTGGGTCTCATGAACAAATAAAGCGAGTTGGGTCTCACACGATCGCTGTTTCCGGAATCCATGTTGCTTCCTACAGAGTAGATTCTGGGTTTCCAAAAACGACATGATACGCGAGCAAAAAACATGTTCTAAAATTCTACAACAGATCGAAAAAGACGATCGTGTGAAACCCAGCACTATCAGTACAGATAGTGTTGAGGATCAGTGGACAAAGTTCAAAACTATCGTAGAATATGCATTAGATGAGTATGTGTCAAGCAAGATCCTAGGAGATGAAAAAGAGTCACCGTGGTACAACAACCGAGTTAGAAAACTGCTGCGGAAGCAAAGGGAACTTCACAGCAAACATAAATAAAGCCAAAGCCTTGCAGACAAACAAAAATTATGCGAAGCGGAATGTAGTGTGAGGAAGGCTATGCGAGAGGCGTTCAATGCATTCGAAAGTAATGTTCCATGTACTGACTTGGCAGAAAATTCTAAGAAATTCTGGTGTTATTTCAAAGCGGTAGGTGGACCAAAACAAAATGTCCAGACACTCTGTGACCAAAATGGTACTGAAACAGATGATAACAGACTAAATGCCGAAATACTAAATGTCTTTTTCCAAAGCTGTTTCACAGCGGAAGACTGCACTGTAGTTCCTTCTCTAGATTGTCGCACAGATGACAAAATGGTAGATATCGAAATGGACGACAGAGGGATAGAGAAACAATTAAAATCGCTAACAATAGGAAAGGACTCTGGACCTGATGGGATACCAGTTCGATTTTACACAGAGTACGCGAAGAAACTTGCCCCCCTTCTTGCAGCGGTGTACCGTAGGTCTCTAGAACAGCGTAGCGTTCCAAAGGATTGGAAAAGGGCACAGGTCATCCCCGTTTTCAAGAAGGGACGTCGAACAAATGTGCAGAACTATAGACCTATATCTCTAACGTCGATCAGCTGTAGAATTTTGGAACACGTATTATGTTCGAGTATAGTGACTTTTCTGGCGACTAGAAATCTACTCTGTAGGAATCAGCATGGGTTTCGAAAAAGACGATCGTGTGAAACCCAGCTCGGGCTATTCGTCCACGAGGCTCCGAGGGCCATAGACACGGGTTTCCAGGTAGATGCCGTGTTTCTTGACTTCCGCAAGGCGTTCGATACAGTTCCCCACAGTCGTTTAATGAACAAAGTAAGAGCATATGGACTATCGGACCAATTGTGTGATTGAATTGAAGAGTTCCTAGATAACAGAACGCAGCATGTCATTCTCAATGGAGAGAAGTCTTCCGAAGTAAGAGTGATTTCAGGTGTGCCGCAGGGGAGGTTCGTAGGACCATTGCTATTCACAATATACAAAAATGACCTTGTGGATGACATCGGAAGTTCACTGAGGCTTTTTGCGGATGATGCTGTGGTATATCGAGAGGTTGTAACAATGGAAAATTGTACTGAATTGCAGGAGGATCTGCAACGAATTGACGCATGGTGCAGGGAATGGCAACTGAATCTCAATGTAGACAAGTGTAATGTGCTGCGAATAGCGAATACATAGAAAGATAGTTCCTTTATCATTTAGCTACAAAATAGCAGGTCAGCAACTGGAAGCAGTTAATACCATAAATTATCTGGGAGTACGCATTAGGAGTGATTTAAAATGGAATGATCATATAAAGTTGATCGTCGATAAAGCAGATGCCAGACTGAGATTCATTGGAAGAATCCTAAGGAAATGCAATCCGAAAAAAAAGGAAGTAGGTTACAGTACGCTTGTTCACCCACTGCTTGAATACTGCTCAGCAGTGTGGGATCCGTACCAGATAGAGTTGATTGAAGAGATAGAGAAGATCCAACGGAGAGCAGCGCGCTTCGTTACAGGATCATTTAGTAATCGCGAAAGCGTTACGGAGATGATAAATAAACTCCAGTGGAAGACTCTGCAGGAGAGACGCTCAGTAGGTCGGTACGGGCTTTTGATGAAGTTTCGAGAACATACCTTCACCGAGGAGTCAAGCAATATATTACTCCCTCCTACGTATATCTCGCGACCATGAGGATAAAATCAGAGAGATTAGAGCCCACACAGAGGCATAGCGACAGTCTTTATTTCCTCGAACAATACGAGACTGGAATAGAAGAGAGAACCGATAAAGGTACTCAAGGTACCCTCCGCCACACACCGTGAAGTGGCTTGCGGAATATAGATGTAGATGTAGAAATCGCTGCAGCCAAATGCCGGAATGGTTCCCTTGAAAAGGCACACCCGCTTTCCTTCCCGATCCTTCAAAACAGTCAGAGCTTGTGCTCCGTCTCTAACGACCTCGGTGTCGATGGGACATTAAACCCTAATCTATCTATCTTCCTTCCTTCCTTCATTTATTACTTCTTACTACTAATTTAATTCGCATCACATTTTCAAAAAAAGCTTTCACTCACTGTTTCTCTCCCATAGCGTTAAATTTGCAAGAATGCCGAAACAAGTGCTTTTCTTGCGACCGACAAACCAAACACCAATTTTCGTAGGTCTAGCTTCAAAACTGCCTTAACAGCGACTTTTTAAAAAAACTTCTTCCCCTTAGGGTTGAAATTGGGGAAAATCTCTTCTTAAACAACGCCTACCGGATAAGATTAACATCTTATCCAAATCTCAAGTTTCTATCTTCAGCAGTTAGGGCTGGGCGATGGTGTCAGTCATTGCCTTTTATTATATAGACATTTGTATGTAAACAGCAACTCGAGCTTTTGTGCCATGCTCACAAACGTTCAAACTCTGAAAAGATAGTCACGTGGTTCACGCCCAGTTTATAGTCGAGTTCGATCCACATTTACCCTAAAGAGTGACCTTTGCTTCGATGTCAGTCACAGCTGCTCTGATTCGTCCTAGTAAGGCAGTGTTGTTGTGGAGGAGGTGTCACAGATGTAACCCCAAAGAAAAAAAATCACATGGTGTCAGGTCCGGAGAACGTGTGGGCCGTGACAGCTGTTGCGGGACCGATTCACTGACGTAGTAGGTCAGTATTCAAGAACTCACGATCATCGTGGTAGGGATGCAGTGGAGCGCCATTATGTTGAAAAACGAAATTATCACTGTCCTCTTGCAACTGCGAGATAAACTACGAAAAATGCATTCTCCGTTGGTCTGGCTGCGGCCGGCCGTTGTGGCAGAGCTGTTATAGGCGCTTCAGTCCGGAACCCCGCGACCGCTACGGTCGCAGGTTCGAATCCTGTCTCGGGCATGGACGTGTGTGATGTCCTAAGGTAGCTGGGTTTAAGTAGTTCTAAGTTCTCGGGGACTGATCACCTCAGATGTTACGTCCCATAGTGCTCAGAGCCATTTGAAGCAGTTGGTCTGACAGCCATGTTGCTGGAGATGTACCAAAACACTACTTGTATACACTGATGAGCCAAAACCTTATGACAACCAGTTTAATAGCGTGGTGTTCCACTTTTCAAAAAAAATAGTACAACAGACATTCCGCTTGGCATGGATTCTACAACTCCTTGACAGGAGTCCAGAATTAAGTGCCCCCCAATGTCTACGTGCAGGTCAAGCAATTCCCACACAGTAGGGGATGGTGGTATACAGGCTGATTCCCGATTAGTGTTCCATTGGGTACAGATCAGGCACATTTGCTGGCCTAGACATCAATCTCAGTTCACTGCAGCGCCCCTCAAACCACTGCAGTACGATTCTGACCTTGCAACGCAGACAGTTATCCTGCTGGAAAATGTCATTGCCATCTTGGGAGACTTCAAGGATGACGTGATGCACGTGGCTCGCAATAACGTTCACGCAGTTCTCTGGTGTCGCGGTGTTTTCGATTACCACCACAGAACCCATGGAGCCTAACTCTGTGTATGCCAAAGCATAATTGTGCCCTAGATGGCCAGCATCTGTGGCGAGGCGCATGTTCCGTGCAGCCATTCGACTGGATGACTGCGTGTAAGGCCCCAACTATCGACCTGGTGTAACGAGAAATGCAATTCATTCGACAGGCGAGACTAATCCATGGTGAAAACTCAGTGATGCTGTGTCCACTGCAACCATAACTGGCGTTGTCGTTGAGTCAACACAGGAATACACAGTGGTCGTATGATGTGGATCTCCATGTTCGACAATGGCCTTTGAACGGAGTGCTCCGAAACACCTATGCCTGCACCAGCATTCCACTCTCTTGTCAGATCTCTACGCATCGCTGGCTTTCCTGGACTATACAGTGGGGGGATCATCTGACTTCCACGTTTTGTAATGAGACGTGGTCGTCCAATATCATACCGACTACTCGTTATTTCACAATCATGCAGCCACTTTCCATAGGTGCTCACGACAGTAGTACGCCGACAGACACAGGCGACCAGCTTCGGCGTTTCAGAGTGTCGTTTCCAGCCGCAGCGGCACAACAACATGCCTTTTGTCAGAACCGCTTATGTAAGTGGATTTCCGCAATTGAGGCCCGTATCTTTGCTGTAATGACTGCCCATTCATCTCTCTTCCGCTTACATTCTTTCCTCATTGCGTCACGAGCCCGCACACCACGAGGAGGCATTCAACCTTGCAGCGGACAGTGGTCATAGTGTTTTGGCTCATCAATATGTAATCGTACACTGTAAATCTTACCACAATAGAAACATTTTTATAGATCGTTTTGAATAATACTGTATTTATCACATTCCCTATATTGGTGTGGGATTCAGGATTTGCGACTGCCTTTACTTTAACCTACGGCTCTTTATAAGAGTACACTCTCGCCTTGCAACATACTTTCTGTAAGTCAGGATCCATGATAGTTTTGCATCCAGGGTGATCACAACATATTTCACTAATGCGCTTACCGCAGCTGTCGCTTGGAATCAACAACAATGCAGTCCCCGCCCGTGTTTCGAGCTGCGCGATCCGCCATTGTTCGTGGGTCGGACTATAGCGGTGTGGCAGTTAAGTGCGTGCCTGGAAACCGAGAGGTCGCGGGACCGAAACTCAGTGGGACCACACATTTTTAGTCTCGGTCCTAATCTCGCCTTCACCTATCGACGTTGTGAGGAGTCGCCAGGGTCGGCATGTGGTGTGGATTCCACGTTGAACTGTAGCTTCCTTTTGCCCCGTTGCATCTTTCGCCGATATGGCGTCGATTTGAAAAACTTGTTCCCGGCCACTGAGCCACAGGAAATTATGATTACTCGAGACAGGCGTCTTACACGATGCCAACGCGTGCTCTGCTTTGAACAAAGAGTGTATATTGGAAATTATGTCTCTCCCTTGCTTTTGCGGAAATTGTCGCTTACCACCGTCACCAGCCGTGACATTTCGAAACAAATGGAATAAAAATTCACTAAATAACTCGCTGCGACATTCACATCAGAACGCTAAGAACACTACGAACGCTCATTGGCTGTCGCGGAATGCGTGACGTAGATGCGCCGAACAAGCCTAAACTTGACCGCCACCGTTAGTGACACAAACTATTGGCCCGACCTGACGGGAGTTACCCCCATTTTTATCCGCCCATATTTTATTACATATTCGTGTAGTACGTAAAGAAATATGAATGTTTTAGTTGGACCACTTTTTTCGCTTTGTGATAGATGGCGCTGTAATACACACAATAGTATAAGTATGTGCTATTACGTAACATTCCGCCAGAGCGGACGGTATTTGCTTCGTGATACATTGTTGTTGTTGTTGTTGTTGTTGTTGTGGTCTTCAGTCCTGAGACTGGTTTCATGCAGCTCTCCATGCTACCCTATCCTGTGCAAGCTTCTTCATCTCCCAGTACTTCCTGCGACCCACATCCTTCTGAATCTGCTTAGTGTATTCATCTCTTGGTCTCCCTCTGTGATTTTTACCCTCCACGCTGTCCTCCAATGCCAAATTTGTGATCCCTTGATGCCTCAGAAAATGTCAGACTAACCGGTCCCTTCTTTTTGCCAAGTAGTGCCACATACTGCTCTTCTCCCCAATTCAATTCAATACTTCATCATTAGTTATGTGATCTACCCATCTAATCTGCAGCATTCTTCTGTAGCACCACATTTCGAAAGCTTCTATTCTCTTCTTGTCCAACCTACTTATCGTCCATGTTTCACTTCCATACATGGCTACGCTCCATACAAATACTTTCAGAAACGACTTCCTCTATACTCGATGTTAACAATTTTCTCTTCTTCAGAAACGCTTTCCTTGCCATTGCCAGTCTACATTTTATATCCTCTCTACTTCGACCATCATCAGTTATTTAGCTCCCCAAATAGCAAAACTCCTTTACTACTTTAAGTGTCTCATTTCCTAATCTAATTCCATCAGCATCACCCGACTTAATTCGACCACATTCCATTATCCTCGTTTTGCTTTTGTTGATGTTCATCTTATATCCTCCTTTCAAGACACTGTCCATTCCGTTCAACTGCTCTTCC
This sequence comes from Schistocerca serialis cubense, assembly GCF_023864345.2. Lineage (NCBI taxonomy): Eukaryota > Metazoa > Arthropoda > Insecta > Orthoptera > Acrididae > Schistocerca > Schistocerca serialis. The sequence continues at coordinate 116,317,761 of NC_064647.1, forward strand.
AAGTCCTTTGCTGTCTCTGACAGAATTACAATGTCATCGGCGAACCTCAAAGTTTTTATTTGCTCAATATACAGATTGAATATAGGGGATAGGCTACAACCCTGTCTCACTCCCTTCCCAACCACTGCTTCCCTTTCATGCCCCTCGACTGTTATTATAACTGCCATCTGCTTTCTGTACAAATAGTAAATAGCCTATCGCTCCCTGTATTTTATCCCTGCCACCTTTAGAATTTGAAAGAGTATTCCAGTCAACATTGTCAAAAGCTTTCTCGATGTCTAAAAATGCTAGAAACGTAACGTAGGTTTGCCTTTCCTTAATCTTTCTTCTAAGATAATTCGTAAGGTCAGTATTGCCTCACGTGTTCCAATATTTCTACGGAATCCAAACTGATCTTCCCAGAGTTGGCTTCTACTAGTTTTTCCATTCGTCTGTAAAGAATTCGTCTTAGTATTTTCAAGCAGTGACTTATTAGACTGATAGTTCGGTAATTTTCACATCTGTCAGCACCTGCTTTCTTTTGGATTGGAATTATTATATTCTTCTTGAAGTCTGAGGGTATTTCGCCTGTCTCACACATCTTGCTCACCAGATGGTAGAGTTTTGTCATGACTGGCTCTCCCAAGGCCGTCAGTAGTTCTAATGGAATGTTGTCTACTCCCGGGGCCTTGTTTCGATTCAGGTCTTTCAGTGCTCTGTCAAACTCTTCACGCAGTATCGTGTCTCCCATTTCATCTTCATCTACATCCTCTTCCATTTCCATAATATTGTCCTCAAATACATCGCCCTTGTATAGACCCTCTATATACTCCTTCCACCTTTCTGCTTTCCCCTCTTTGCTTAGAACTGGGTTTCCATCTGAGCTCTTCATATTCATACAAGTGGCTCTCTTTTCTCCAAAGGTCTCTCTAATTTTCCTGTACTCAGTATCTGTCTTACCCCTAGTGAGATAAGCCTCTACATCCTTACATTTGTCCTCTAGCCATCCCTGCTCAGCCATTTTGCACTTCCTGTCGATCTCATTTTTGAGACGTCTGTATTCCTTCTTGCCTGCTTCATTTACTCAATTTTTATATTTTCTCCTTTCGTCCATTAAGTTCAATATTTCTTCTGTTACCCAAGGAGTTCTACTAGCCCTCATCTTTTTACCTACTTGATCGTCTGCTGCCTTCACTACTTCATCCCTCAGAGCTACCCATTCTTCTTCTACTGTACTTCTTTCCCCCATTCCTGTCAATTGTTCCCTTATGCTCTCCCTGAAACTCTCTACAACCTCTGGTTCTTTCAGTTCATCCAGGTCCCATCTCCTTAAATTCCCACCTTTTTGCAGTTTCTTCAGTTTTAATCTACAGTTCATAACCAATAGATTGTGGTCAGAGTCCACATCTGCCCCTGGAAATGTCTTACAATTTAAAACCTGGTTCCTAAATCTCTGTCTTACCATTATATAATCTATCTGATACCTTCTAGTATCTCCAGGATTGTCCCATGTATACAACCTTCTTTTATGATTCTTGAACCAAGTGTTAGCTATGATTATATTATGCTCTGTGCAAAACTCTACCAGGCGGCTTCCTCTTTCATTTCTTAGCCCCAATCCATATTCACCTACTATGTTTCCTTCTCTCCCTTTTCCTACTCTCGAATTCCAGTCACCCATGACTATTAAATTTTTGTCTCCCTTCAGTACCTGAATAATTTCTTTTATCTCATCATACATTTCTTCAATTTCTTCATCATCTGCAGAGCTAGTTGGCATATAAACTTGTACTACTGTTGTAGGCGTGGGCTTCGTGTCTATCTTGCCCACAATAATGCGTTCACTATGCTGTTTGTAGTAGTTTACCCGCACTCCTATTTTTTTATTCATTATTAAACCTACTCCTGCATTACCCCCATTTTGATTTTGTGTTTATAACCCTGTATTCACCAGACCAAAAGTCTTGTTCCTCCTGCCACCGAACTTCACTAATTCCCACTATATCTAACTTTAACCTATCCATTTCCCTTTTAAATTTTCTAACCTACCTGCCCGATTAAGGGATCTGACATTCCACGCTCCGATCCGTAGAACGCCAGTTTTCTTTCTCCTGATAACGACGTCCTCTTGAGTAGTCCCCGTCCGGAGATCCGATTGGGGGACTATTTTACCTCCGGAATATTTTACCCAAGAGGACGCCATCATCATTTATCCATACAGTAAAGCTGCATGCCCTCGGGAAAAATTACGGCTGTAGTTTCCCCTTGCTTTCAGCCGTTCGCAGTACCAGCACAACAAGGCCGTTTTGGTTAATGTTGCAAGGCCAGGTCAGTCAATCATCCAGACTGTTGCCCCGTGATACATTACCCGTGTTAAAATGGACCGTTTACCAATTGCGGAAAAGGTCGATATCGTGTTGATGTATGGCTATTGTGATCAAAATGGCCAACGGGCGTGTGCTATGCATGCTGCTCGGTATCCTGGACGACATTATCCAAGTGTCCGGACCGTTCGCCGGATGGTTAAGTTATTTAAGGAAACAGGAAGTGTTCAGCCACATGTGAAACGTCAACCACGACCTGCAACAAATGATGATGCCCAAGTAGGTGTTTTAGCTGCTGTCGCGGCTAATCCGCACTTCAGTAGCAGACAAATTGCGCGAGAATCGGGAATCTCAAAAACGTCGGAGTTGAAAATGCTACATCAACATCGATTGCACCCGTACCATATTTCTATGCACCAGGAATTGCATGGCGACGACTTTGAACGTCGTGCACAGTTCTGACACTGGGCACAAGAGGAATTATGGAACAATGACAGATTTTTTGCACGTCTTCTATTTAGCGACGAAGCGTCATTCACCAACAGCGGTAACGTAAACCGGCATAATATACACTACTGGGCAACGGAAAATCCACGATGGCTGCTACAAGTGGAACGTCAGTGACCTTGGCGGGTTAATGTATGGTGCGGTGTTATGGGAGGAAGGATAATTGACCCCCATTTTATCGATGGCAATCTGAAGGGTGCAATGCATGCTGATTTCCTACGTAATGTTCTACCGATGTTACTACAAGATGTTTCACTGCATGACAGAATGGCGATGTACTTCCAACATGATGGATGTCCGGCACATAGCTCGCGTGCGGTTGAAGCGGTACTGAATAGCATATTTCATGACTGGCCCAGACGTTCACCGGATCTGACGTCCCCGGGTTTTTTTTTCTGTGGGGAATGTTGAAGGATATTTGCTATCGCGATCCACCGACAACGCCTGACAACATGCGTCAGCGCATTGTCAATGCATGTGCGAACATTACGGAAGGCGAACTACTCGCTGTTGAGAGGAATGTCGTTACACGTATTGCCAAATGCATTGATGTTGACGGACATCATTTTGCGCATTTATTGCATTAATGTGGTATTTACAGGTAATCACGCTGTAACAGCATGCTTTCTCAGAAATGATAAGTTCAGAAAGGTACATGTATCACATTGGAACAACTGAAATAAAATGTTCAAACGTCCCTATGTTCTGTGTTTCAATTCAAAAAACGTATCTGTTACCAATTGATCATTTAAAATTGTGAGCCCTATGTTCGTGACTATTACAGCGCCATGTATCACAAAGCGAAAAAAATGGTCCAACTAAAACATTCATATTTCTTTACGTACTACACGAATATGTAATAAAAAACGGGGGTTCCTATTTAAAGAAACACAGTTGATATCCGTTTGACTTATGGCAGCGCCATAGATTAGATTAGATTAATTTTTCGTTCCATACATTCGTGCTAAGGAGATCCTCGTAGATGTGTAACATGTCAATTTTTTTTTAAAGCTGAAATAATAATACTAATAGTATGAATATATACAATACATCATTTGTTTCCATTAAAAAATTCGTCAATGGAGTAGAAGGAGTTGGCCAATAGTAAGTCTTTCAGGCTCCTTTTAAACTGATCTTTATTTGTAACTAAATTTTTTATGTTTGCTGGCAAATTATTGAAGATGAGTGTTCCTGAGTAGTGGACCCCTTTTTCAACTAAAATAAGTGCTTTTAAGTCCTTGTGCAGATCATTTTTGTTCCTGGTATTGTATGTATGAGCTGAGCTGTTTGCTGGAAAAGGAGATATATTATTTAGGACAAATTTCATTAAGGAGTAAATATACTGAGAGGCAGTAGTTAGTATACCCAGTTCTTTGAAGAGGTTTCTACAGGACGTCCGTGAATTTACTCCACAAATAACACGTATTACACGTTTTTGCACTCTGAAAACTTTAGTTTGACTTGAAGAGTTACCCCAAAATATTATACCATATGACATTATGGAATGAAAGTAGCGAAGTATGCAAGCTTTTTCATTTTTATGTCGCCTATGTCAGCTAACACTCGAGTTGCAAATACAGATTTGTTAAGGCGTTTCTGTAGTTCTGTGGTGTGCTCCTCCCAACTGAAATTATTATCAAGTTGTAATCCCAGGAATTTAAGACTGTCAACCTCTTCTATCTGCTCTTCTTCATACTTTATGCATATGCTGGGTGGAAACCTCTTACCGGTTCTGAATTTCATATAGTGAGTCTTTTCGAAGTGCACTACAACTGCACTCGATATACTGTTTATTGCAATACTTGTGTCATCTGCAAACAAAACGAACTCTGCTTCTGGCAGTGTAACTGATGAGAGATCATTAATGTACACAAGAAAAAGCAATGGCCCTAAGATGGATCCTTGTGGGACACCACATGTAATTTCTTTCCATTCTGATGATGAATGATGACTTAATTCACTAGTCTCTTGCACTGACACCGTTTGTTTCCTGTTAGCGAGGTATGAATTGAACCATTTTGCAGCACTGCGGGCCAACCATAGCGCCATCTGATTTCCCCCTTCAAGCTAGACAAGTTTCGTTCTTTGTAGTTTTTTGGTTTGACGGTTACTTCGTGAAATATTTGGCCCAGTCACGATCAATGGACCACCCTGTATACTCAACAGTCGTGGTGCCGCAACCATCAGTATAAAGATGTACATAAAGAGTCGTTCGTTGACCCAGTGTGTACGCGCGTTTCGGCGACGACCAGCAGAAGACAGTAGCACAAAGCCGGAAGTGCTGTAGTTACGCCACGGCGCGCGCACACACAGAGAGGCGCTGGCGCTCCTTATAAAAAGCAGCGGCCGAGTGCTGCCAGAGATCCGGGAGCCCGGCGCGCCTCTGCCGCTCAGAACCGGTCGGCGGCGCGTGTAGTCGATCCGCCCGCCGCCTCTGGTCTCCCACGGTCGCCGCGGCGGCCAGCCTCCAGCGGCCGGCATTCCAGTGAAAGCGCGCGGCGCGCACAGCTGGCGACGCTCAGCTGTCGCAACTCGCCCGGCCCGCGGGTCACCACACTCCCCAACCTGCGTCGCCAACTCACGTCCCATCGACAGCTTCACGTGCCGAGGCCGCCATTTCTGCCGGTTTACTTTCCAAAACGGCGTCAACTCAACTACATCATCATCAGTGTTCAGCCTAAGGGCAGGTTTTCACATAGTAGTTCTCCAGGCTGTCCGGTCTTCTGCCATCCTCTTCAGGTCTGCATAATTTCCTCTTCCCTTTATGTCGTCTATCACCTTGTATCTCCTTCTTCCTATCAAGTCTTCTCCCACAAACCAATCCTTCCAAAGCATCTACTAGCAAGCACTCCCTTCTCAATGAATGTGCCAACCATTTCTTTTTCCTTTCTCTCACAACCTTCAGCAGACACCTTCTCTCACCAACCCTTTCCAATACTCTTTCATTACGCACTCTTTCCATCCAGCTTATTCTCTCCATTCTCCTCCAAATCCACATCTCAAATACTTCTAACCTTTTTTCGTCCTCTCGTCTCAGCGTCCATGTTTCTGCCCCATGTAGTGCCACACTCCAGACAAAACATTTGCCAAACCTTTCCCTTAGTCCTTTATCTAATTTGCCACATAAAGAGTCTCCTCTTTCTGTTGAATGCCTCCTTCGCTATGGCAAGTCAAGTTTTCACCTCCTGGTGACATCTCAAGTCTTCAGTTATTGTGCTTCCGAGATATTTAAATTCACTTACTTGGCTAATGGTAGATTCTCTTATTTTAATATTGGACAGTCTGCGTCTTGTACTGATGACCATACTCTCTGTTTCTGTGGTGTCACCGCCAGACACCACACTTGGTAGGTGGTAGCCTTTAAATCGGCCGCGGTCCGTTAGTATACGTTGGACCCGCGTGTCGCCACTATCAGTGATTACAGACCGAACGCCGCCACACGGCAGGTCTAGAGAGACTCCCTAGCAGTCGCCCCAGTTGTACAACCGACTTTGCTAGCGATGGTTCACTGACAAAATACGCTCTCATTTGGCGAGACGGTAGTTAGCATAGCCTTCAGCTACGTCATCTGCTACGACCTAGCAAGGCGCCATTATCAATTGCTATTTATCTTGTGATGCATGTACCGTCAGACAGATGTTCACCAATTATGGATTAAAGTTAAGTATTCCAGAAGCTACGTACTATTTTTGCTACTATAAGACCTTGACCTGTTCCAGACCTCACGCCAGCCTACGTGAGCTTAACGCGCGCCCTTCGGCCTCCCGTCCTTGTGGATTAGCTGTCTTGCCAGTCCACAAAAGTTTCCACACAAGCTTCATTCAGATCTTTGAACATGTTATTCACTGTCCGCTCACTTTCTGCCACTCATACCATGTAATCAGCAAATCTTATACATTCTATTCTCTTTCCACCAATACATATTCCTCGTTTCCCATCTAAGCTTTTCGCAATAATCTCTTCAAGGTATACGTTAAACAACAGTGGGGAAAGGCAACAACCTTCTCTAGCACCTCGTCCAATGCTGCTTCCTTCTGACATTTCATTTCCAATCCTTATCCTTACTTTCTGGTGTAAATATAGATTCTGTATCAGTCGTCTCTCTTTCCAATCTACTCCTTTCCACTTCAAAATATCCATCAGCCTGTTCCACTGAACTCTGTCAAAAGCCTTTTCTAAATCTATAAAAACAGCAAAGATTTCTCTACCCTTTTCTATATATCTTTGCCCTATAGTTCTTAGCAGGCCAATAGCATCTCTTGTTCCTTCTCCTCTTCTAAATCCGAACTGCTCCTCTGCAATCCCTCTATCCAGCTTGCCAAATAACCTTTTATTCAACACTCTCAGCAAGACTTTAGCTGCATGAGAAATTAGACTGATGGTCCGGTGCTCTTCACATTTTTTAGTGTTTCTCATTTTCTGTATTGGTATCATAACTGTTGCAGCGAAGTCCTCAGGCCATTCCGCTTTGTTGTAATTCTCGTTACAGAGGTAGACTATTTCTTTTCTTGCCGTGTTTCCCAGACTCTTCAACAGTTCTGCTGGCAAATCATCTATTCCACATGCCTTCCTATTCTTCTCAAGTACAGGGTATATCAAAAAGAATCATCCCATAAAAAAATCTTAGCTATTATGTTATTTGACGTATGTGCGTGAACAACGTACTGTTTGAAAGAGTTTTACATAGTTCGCGCTAGGTAGCAGCTGTGTGCGCCCACTTAAGTTCTAGCGAAAACGATGTCTACACAACAGAAAGCGTTTGTGTGTTCTACGTTTTGCGCAGTGCGGGTGAGCAATAACTGTTCAGAGCGAAATCATAACATGTGTTGCGGCCAGCGTCTTCATTAATTACAACTTCCGGGGTGAATTGCCGTGGTCCATATATGAAACTTCTCCTTCCTGACGTTTCGTTGCCTACTGCGGGCAACATCTTCCGAGGAGAGTCGGCGACTGGCTGCTATGCGCTGGAGGTCCCGCTCATATAGAGCGCTTAGATGACGCCACCACTCATCACGTGCTTTCGACTTTAAAACTATCTCTGGGTAGTGCCATCTCTCTCGATTACAGGTAATCGATTGTCACTTCGTTGATGCAAAGTCGACCGCCATATCTTGTCAAGTTTTAATCCCTCTTCTTTTTTATTAAAATTATTTTCGTGCTTGTAGATCTCTAGCTATGACATTTGTCTCACTTTTTTTTTTTCGTGATCACCGTATTTGAAAACGTGTTTCGCTGCAGCTGATTTGTCAATTTGTCCCAATCTACAGTTCATTTTGTGTTCCGTTAGGTGGGTATTAACACTCCTTTTAGTTCTTCCAATATAAACCATGCCACAGCCACACGGAATTTTATACACACCTGGGGTGGCTAAGAGGTGTCGTGCGTCTTTCACCGATCTTAAACTTTCACTAATTTTCTTGGTAGGTCGAGAGATTGTCTCCACTTGAAACTTTGCCAAAACTTTCCCAATACGGTCCGTGATGTTATGAATAAATGGAAGAAAAACTTTTCCAGCCGACGGTGGTTGTTGTCGTGTATTTTCGGACACACTACTTCTAGGGTGGAGTGCTCGATCTATTATGTTATCAAAAAAACATCGATAGTCTGTAATAAATAGAAGCACCTATCCCCATGCAAAACCAGTCGTGCCCTGAGGAAGGCCGTTGCAATTCGGCCGAAACGTCAATTTTAGTTTATTATTGTTTTTAGTTTTTTAGCAATGACGCGGCATAATACCCAGAAGAATTTTAATCAAAAGAAGGAAAATTTGCAATTTTAGCTGATTTTTCGCTGTACTGACTAACAGAAGTTGCTGACCTACAATTATTCCAGCATGCTGGATGTATGCGCTTAACGGGTCAAAAGGCGGACATGTGCCACCGAGGGTGTTGCCGCACTGGGAGTCTTAGAGACATCTTTTGCCATTTTAAGTACACATATGTCAACGTGACCCGTCCCCAACCGCGATCCCGTGACAGGGCGCCGCGAAGCAGGAGGGGTGAAAATGCGCAGGCATTCCTTCCTGCTACGGGTCACGTTCAAATTCCGTCGAGTGGTTTTCTTTGGACCACAGTGGGTCCAGCCTGTACAAGAGAACAAAAACTGTGGTCGCGCTGCACTCCAAAGAGGTGCGATCAGGTTCAATGAGGATGCAGCCTCACATCGTCAACGAGGGGTTGAAACGTCCGGAACTGTCAGGAAAATGGCTCTGAGCAGTATGGGATTTAACATCTAAGGTCATCAGTCCCCTAGAACTAGGAACTACTTAAACCTAACTAACATAAGGAGATCACACACATCCATACTCGAGGCAGGATTCGAACCTGCGACGGGAGCGGTCACGCGGTACCAGACTGAAGCGCATTGAACCGCTCGGCCACATCGGCCGGCAAACTGTCAGGTGTCAAATGCTGTCAAGTACAGCTTGCTGTTGCTCATCGCAAGGTGAACTGTAGTTTTCGATCTCGAAATGTCTGGGAATCAACGCCCCAAGGAAAGCTGGGGTCACTGCCGTCCTTTATGCCACCCCCTGAGGTTTTATCGTGGCGATTCTGAGCGGCCACCCACAACAAAACCGCGTGCTTTTCACAATCGGCTTTGCGATTCTGACCATCGCAGAGTCGTCAAAAGGAGTGAAATGTGGGTGAGAGGGTGTGACGACATTCGAATCGTTTGATGCCTGTAAGGTGGCACTTGCAGAATTGTGGTGAATTTGGTGCAAATGTTACGGCATTAACTCACCTTACACGTCACGTTCCACGCTTTTACACCATTGCAGAAGAATGTTGTAGGCACCTTTCAGCCAAATTTCAAACTTCAGCGTCGCAAATGGACTGCGTTGCGCAGTGTGCTTGCCTCTGCACACTGTAGCATAGGCACAATATGAGCCTTCTTGAGTGTGCTGCTAGTACGGAAAAAACGTTGCCTCTCGACTCGTGTGTCCTCCAGAGTGCGTACACTCAACTCACTGAGTGCTACACACGCATTGCCGGCCACATATCCATCTGACTTCTTTTCCTCATTATTCTCTTAGGGGTCGTTTCCTGTAATCTGTCTCCACGTAGCGAACTCGGCCTTTACTGTGAACGGTAATGGCTCTGTGACACTCCCTTTGGGTGCGCGTGAAGGTACATTTATGTCTGACGATTTTTCTGGAAAAGACATGCAGCGTTCTGTTTGCTACGATCACTCCAATCCAATCGCAAAGCTGGTCTCGCATTCCGTACACTCGAAATTTGTTCATTAGGTGACTGTGTTTAACCGTATCGAAAGCCTCCAGGAAGCCGAGGAACACAGAAGCAACCTGGTCGCCAGTATCTACTACTTTCTGGGTGTCGTAGGCAAAAAAGATCGAGCTGTGTGGAACACGATCGTTGTTGGCAAAATTCCTTTTCACACCTACGCAGGAGATTTTCTGTAATGATTTAACACCTTGAAGCAACAGGTAAAAGATGTTATATCATGGTGGAATAGCGAAATCTTGATTCATGAGGTCAGACGCTCGTAAACAAAACAAAAACTTGTCAGCCACTCACCAAACAGCATGGCGGATGCGCTCCATGTCGCTTTTCAAACACGTTACTCACCTGCAACACAAGAAACAGACGCCGTCAGTACGCAGCGATTACACAGGGCTATTCAGTCAGAATACAAAATATTTAAACAGGCAGTAATACAGACACATTCGAACGAAACATTCCACACCATGTTTACTGGTTACAGGGATTAAGCCTTCATCTCGCATGTTGGCACTACAGCTGGTGTGGCTTTATTTATCGATTATCATTTCTGTTTTGAACTTGAAGCAGCGGAAGCGAGCTAGAGCACCATCTCGCAGTAGCCACATTACCCTCCTTACTACCAGTAGCACGTCTTCCAGCAGGAAGGGCAGGTCGTCCGCAAGAAGTGAGCGTCTTGTGTGAGCTCGCCGCCGCAGAATCCCGAAAAGGTGGCCATAAATTAAAAAAAAAAAAAATCAGCCTTAAGAAGTTTCAGTGGATAGAGTAACTTTGGGACTACCGAATCTCCGTCTTAGAAGCGGGAAGATGGCTCTTCCGACGGTTGACTTTCGTTCGGATGAAATGTATTTGTAAAAGGTACAGGGTGTTTCAAAAATGACCGGTATATTTGAAACGGCAATAAAAACTAAACGAGCAGCGATAGAAATACACCGTTTGTTGCAATATGCTTGGGACAACAGTACATTTTCAGGCAGACAAACTTTCGAAATTACAGTAGTTACAATTTTCAACAACAGATGGCGCTCCAAGTGATGCGAAAGATATAGAAGACAACGCAGTCTGTGGGTGCGCCATTCTGTACGTCGTCTTTCTGCTGTAAGCGTGTGCTGTTCACAACGTGCAAGTGTGCTGTGGACAACATGGTTTATTCCTTAGAACAGAGGATTTTTCTGGTGTTGGAATACCACGGCCTAGAACACAGTGTTGTAGCAACAAGACGAAGTTTTCAATGGAGGTTTAATGTAACCAAAGGATCGAAAAGCGATACAATAAAGGATCTGTTTGAAAAATTTCAACGGACTGGGAACGTGACGGATGAACGTGCTGGAAAGGTAGGGCGACCGCGTACGGCAACCACAGAGGGCAACGCGCAGCTAGTGCAGCAGGTGATCCAACAGCGGCCTCGGGTTTCCGTTCGCCGTGTTGCAGCTGCGGTCCAAATGCGCCAACGTCCACGTATCGTCTCATGCGCCAGAGTTTACACATCTATCCATACAAAATTCAAACGCGGCAACCCCTCAGCGCCGCTACCATTGCTGCACGAGAGACATTCGCTAACGATATAGTGCACAGGATTGATGACGGCGATATGCATGTGGGCAGCATTTGGTTTACTGACGAAGCTTATTTTTACCTGGACGGCTTCATCAATAAAGAGAACTGGCGCATATGGGGAACCGAAAAGCCCCATGTTGCAGTCCCATCGTCCCTGCATCCTCAAAAAGTACTGGTCTGGGCCGCCATTTCTTCCAAAGGAATCATTGGCCCATTTTTTAAATCCGAAACGATTACTGCATCACGCTATCTGGACATTCTTCGTGAATTTGTGGCGGTACAAACTGCCTTAGACGACACCGCGAACACCTCGTGGTTTATGCAAGATGGTGCCCGGCCACATCGCACGGCCGACGTCTTTAATTTCCTGAATGAATATTTCGATGATCGTGTGATTGCTTTGGGCTATCCGAAACATACAGGAGGCGGCGTGGATTGGCCTCCCTATTCGCCAGACATGAACCCTTGTGACTTCTTTCTGTGGGGACACTTGAAAGACCAGGTGTACCGCCAGAATCCAGAAACAATTGAACAGCTGAAGCAGTACATCTCATCTGCATGTGAAGCCATTCCGCCAAACACGTTGTCAAAGGTTTCGGGTAATTTCATTCAGAGACTACGCTATATTATTGCTACGCATGGTGGATATGTGGAAAATATCGTACTATAGAGTTTCCCAGACCGCAGCGCCATCTGTTGTTGAAAATTGTAACTACTGTAATTTCGAAAGTTTGTCTGCCTGAAAATGTACTGTTGTCCCAAGCATATTGCAACAAACGGTGTATTTCTATCGCTGCTCGTTTAGTTTTTATTGCCGTTTCAAATATACCGGTCATTTTTGAAACACCCTGTATATACGAGGGTGAGTCAAATGGAAAGCTTAAATATCTTTTTAAATATTATTTATTGTGCAGAAGTGGTACAAAGCTGTATCACTTCTCAATATAATCTCCCCCACGCTCCATGGAAGTCCTCCAGTGCTTACAAAGTGCATAAATTCCTTTCGAAAAAAATTCTTTTGGTAGTCCGCGCAACCACTCACGCACCGTGTGGCGTACCTCTTCATCAGAACGGAACGTCTTTCCTCCCATTGCGTCTTTGTGTGGTCCAAACATATGGAAATCACTTGGGGCAAGGTCTCGTCAGTATGGTGGATGAGGAAGACACTCAAAATGCAGGTCTGTGATTGTTGCAACTGCTGTACGGGCAGTGTTGGGCCTTGCATTGTCATGTTCCAAAAGGTCACCTGCTGACAGCAATCCACGTCGCTTTGATTTGATTGCATCTGTGTATGATGCACTGGTGAGAGTGATCCCTCTCGGCATGTAGTGCACCAAAATGACGCCTTTTTCGTCCCAAAACAGAGTCTGCATAACCTTCCCTGCTGATGGTCGTGTTCGAAACTTCTTTGGTTTTGGTGATGAGGGCCATTCCTTGCTCGCTCTCTTAATCTCCGGTTGGTGGAAGTGAACTCAGGTTTTGTCCCCAGTAACGATTCTTGCAAGGAAGCCATCACATTCTCGTTCAAAGCGCAGAAGAAGCTCTTCACAAGCATCAACACGTCGTTTTCTCATTTCAGGAGTCAACTGCCGTGGCACCCATCTTGCAGACACTTTGTGAAACTGGAGCACACCATGCACCATGTGGAGTGCTGACCCATGACTAATCTGTAAACATGCTGCAATGTCATTCAGTGTCACTCGGCGGTTTTCCTTCACTATGGCTTCAACTGCTGCAATGTTCTGTGGAGTCACAACTCGTTGCGCCTGACCTGGACGAGGAACATCTTCCATTGAAGTCACACCATTTGCCAACTTCCTACTCCATTCGTAGACTTGCTGCTGTGACAAACATGTATCACCGTACTGAACCCTCATTCGTCGATGAATTTCAATATGTTTCACACCTTCACTACGCAAAATCCGAATAATAGAACGCTGTTCTTCCCAGGTGCAAGTCGCAAGTGGGGCGGCCATCTTTATTCTGATACTGCGACGGTATGTGTGCATCTGCACTATGTTGCCACCTACAGGCTATTGTGCACGCTTTCCAACTTACAGGATAACGGCGCGAAATTTCGATCTGTTATTACATATCTAAGGTTTTCATTTGACTCATCTTCGTATTTAACTACGAACACTTCTGCCTTGTTTTTCATTCCGTACTACTATCTTCCCGAAGTCATTTTCTGCGCGGCAGTTACAGAATGCCGGTATTTACACTGAATTCGTATTTAGCGTTGTTACCAAGCCGCTAGGCTGTGAGTGAGCAGCGTCAGACGTTGAGCGACCACTGGGGAGGGGAGCGGAGCGGACATGCCGCAAACACCTGTGAGGCAGCGTTATCAGCACCTGACAACAGTTTCGAACGGCCCTCATTGTGGGTCCACATTAGGTCAAGTGGTCAAATCGAGCAGATTGTAATGTTATGTGAGCCTCACCGCCCATTTTTTAAACTAATTGGTGACTGATTTTATTCTGAGAAGCTCAGTAATGTATGTAAATATTGTAAATGTACATGCGATTCTAAAAGTACTTGAAGTGGAGTGAAGCGCATCTGGACAACAACAAACTCTTTAGCGCGGAATCTCCATAACTATAGTAGTTGTGACTCTTTGAGTACGGACTTAAAAAAAATTGATTTATTATAAAAAAAGAGGACTGTTAATCTGTATCTTGTGGAAAGAGGGCGTCTTGCTAGCCCGTCACTCAGAACGTATTGCTACATTTAATGAAAATTGATATTTTAGTGATAAAACCGAGTAAAGTACGTGTAAGAGTTGCCAAACATCTACGTATACAAATTTTTTGGAAGTGAAGAATAGAAGTATCTTGTTTTTGGAAAAGGAGGTAAACTTCATTGTCGTCGCCGTCTATCAATCGACAGAATTGTAAGTGTACAAAGTTCACTAAAATATAGGAAAAGAAATGCATTCCTTATAGTTTTCATTCAATAAGTAACAACCTCTCATAATTTCTCAATTACAGTAATTGGATTACGTTCTTGTACAATAGTATGGTGCTGAGGTCCACTGACCAATTTTGATGTGGCAGGACGTGTAGTTTGAAGGAAGTTTGTGTGCCAAGCAATCTCCTTTTCTCACGAAAAGCAGATTGCTGTTTGATCGTATTTACTTACAACAGTGGTCCCTTAGGTATGATAAGCTACGAAAACTTGGGCTCAAAGCTATCCGCAATACGGCCAAGTAGCTAACAGAGTCGTATTTTAAACCTTAAAGAACAATAACTTCCTCCAAATTGTAATACATCACCAACTGGTGCAGAATCTGATCATTCAATGAGGCAGCAACCAAAATCCAGGTACCAGTTACGACTTAAAGTAAAAAGTAAAAACCTCAATCAAAAATCTCTCTCTCTCTCTCTCTCTCTCTCTCTCTCTCTCTCTCTCTCTCTCTCTCTCTCTCTCTCTCCAAACACATATATAAATGTTCATATTATTAAGATAAAAGTCATTTTATAAGATTTGTGGGATATTCAGATGTGACAGTGGCCCAGTGTTGGTCTCCGTGGGAATGTGAGGGCAGGCATGCTCATCGCCAAGTTTCCCGTCGACAACGTCTGATGACCGTACTGTGCACCGAACACACAGTAACCACACACTGGACACACAGTAACATGTGCGCTTGTCATTCGCGAACAAGTAATGGTTCAAATGGCTCTGAGCACTATGGGACTCAACTGCTTTGGTCATAAGTCCCCTAGAACTTAGAACTACTTAAACCTAGCTAACCTAAGGACATCACACACATCCATGCCCGAGGCAGGATTCGAACCTGCGACCGTAGCGGTCGTGCGGTTCCAGACTGTAGCGCCTTTAACCGCTCGGCCACTCCGGCCGGCAACAAGTAATGGATCGCATGAAACGTTCCGTCTCGTCCCTTACCATTAGAAGGATAGTGATAGCCAACAGACAAGGGAATTAGTTTCCCATGCGTAGGCTGCTACTAGCACCATAACAAAACAGGCTGTCCCTGGAGTGGCTCCGTGACCGTGAAGCATCGACTACTGATGAATGGCGTCGCACTTGTCCAACGATAAATTGCGATCCTGCACTATCGCAGATCATGATCATCGGCGAGTATAATGCCGACTTGGGGAGAGGTCCATTCTTCCAACGTTTTGGAGACGCATACCAATGTTACTCCTGCCGTGTCGGTGTATGGAGGTGTCGGGTATGGCTTCAGGCAACGGCTGGTAGTGACTGAGGGAATTATGACACAGCCGTACGTCACGGACATTCTGCATCCTCATGTGTTACCTCCAAAGCAACAGGACAATGGTCGTTCATACATGGGACGTGTCTCTATGAACTGTCTGCCTGACGTTCAGGACTGTGGTTGCAGCAAGATCACCAGATCTGTCCCAATAGAACAAGTGATCTCCATCTACTTTGCGAACAGAGCGTACGTGAGGCTTATTAAACAACTCTACCCTGTCTTCAGTTGAAACTTCCGGGCTGAGAGGCCGTGGCCGATGTATAAAATTTCCACCTAACATTTTGTCTCCATCTGTGGGAGACATCTTCTGAAGTCGTCCGGCTACTGCCACTGAGGCTCCAGGTACTCTCGCATTTATAGAGCGCAGAGAGAGCACCACCATTCGTCACGTGATGCCGACAGTATGCCTATCATCACTCTCGATTAAGAGTAATCGATTGTCATTCTGCTGGCGCAACGTCGACATCCAGACTCTACCCTGTCCTTAACAGGGAACGGACACTGAGTAGGAGGGTGTCGAGGTTCATAAACATGTCACTGATGACATATGCAGCTCCCGTCTGAGGAAACGCAGCTCCTACACGATTGCAGATGATACAGAACAAAGTGCTACACATCATTAGCAACGCTCCACGCTATACCCGCACCGTGGATCTTCACAATAAATACCGCCTTGAAACCCAAGAGGAAGTATTCAGAAAACTCGCGACACGACTGTACACGAACTCGAGACACTGGAACTCATCCTTACTTTGGGAAACTATGATCACAACCATAGGTGGAAGCATAAGCGGCCAAAGACACTACTAGCTATGGCATAACCACCTATGGCAAGCTAACATAGACCAACCAGCGACAAACATCGGCAAGCCCCTGCATATCAGTAACGTTGACTGGATATGCCAGCTGCTATTAAGACCGACCAACAGGCTACAGCAGGGAAACCGACGAGCTCGCCCACTGACGCACCAAACAAATCGCCAACATCACCCTACACTGTGCATATCACATATGACCTATCGGACACAAAACGATGATGAACCCAAGTGTTACAAGTATGCTGACGCTGACGGAGAGATCAACACCGGTACCCAGCGGCAGCCGCCGAGTAAAAGCACCGCACAACGTCAAAGGTATCGACATGCATGGTACCCACTACTAACAAAGCCTACCCTTGCATGACCTATCGCAGGCAGCAAGACATCCGCTAATGCTCTTACTACGCGACCTAATTATCGCAGAGGTTTTCCTCCCTTGACTCTTGTCTGGGCACTTCTTCCCCCCTCTTCGCTTCAAACCGCTACCCTTCGTTCAAGTTTCGACCCAATCTGTCTCCAGATGAGCGCGTGTTAATGGTTAATCATAACCACACGTACGCAAACATCACAGTTCGAATGGTTCAAATGGCTCTGAGCACTACGCGACTTAACTTCTGAGGTCATCAGTCGCCTAGAACTTAGAACTACTTAAACCTAACTAACGTAAGGACATCACACACATCCATGCCCGAGGCAGGATTCAAACCTGCGACCGTAGCGGTCGCTCGGCTCCAGACTGTAGCACCTTGGACCACGCGGCCACTCCGGTCGGCAAAACATCGCAGTACCCACATCCTGCGAGACCTCACTCAGTGAAAAGTAACCAGTATGCAGAGATGGCAGTAGACCTTTCGTGTTGGCCATAATGCCGGTGTGGACGTCGAGGTGCTCCGCCCTACTTACATCTAGACCAGCTCGGACGTCAACTCGGCTCACTGGCAGTACCCAGGATATGAAGGGCCATTTACAACAGTTGTTGGCCACCTTGCCTCAGGGAAGGACACAGAGCCCTTATGGGACCATATCCAGCCGAATCGATGTACGCATCGAGGCCAGAAGGGGTGCAACGTCACGCTGATCAGTGGACTAATGCGGTCAAATCTGCAAATTTGACTCGATTTTGTAATCATTGAAATAACGTGAATACCTTCGCAAACCGTGAAATCACTTCGTTTCCTCCTCTCCTTTTGGGTATTTCACTTTTTTCCAAGCAATGTACGAGGGTCACTCCAAAAGAAATGCACACTATTTTTGTAAAAATGCAGTTTTCATTCTGCATGTGTGAAAGTTTTACAGTGTGTAGCTACATCCTTCCCGCTTGTTTTCATACTTAGTTCAACCTGTTCCCGTGAGTGGCGCCGTCACAGCATGTCTTCAAGATGGCTGCTACACGTGACGTTCGTCAGAAGCAACGTGCTGTCGAAGAATTCCTGTGATGGGAAAACGAGACAGTGGGAAACATCCACAAGAGGTTGAAAAAAGTGTATGGAGATGCTGCTGTAAATCGCAGTACAGTTAATCGGTGGGCAAGCAGGTTACGTGATGAAAGTGGGCACGGCAATATTGAGGATTGTCCTCGCAGCGGCAGGCGCTTACGTCATGAAAGCGGGCACGGCAATACTGAGGATTGTCCTCGCTGCGGCAGGCCTCGTCCTGCACACACTCCAGACAATGTGCAGAGAGTTAACGAAT
Organism: Schistocerca serialis cubense; assembly: GCF_023864345.2. Classification (NCBI taxonomy): domain Eukaryota; kingdom Metazoa; phylum Arthropoda; class Insecta; order Orthoptera; family Acrididae; genus Schistocerca; species Schistocerca serialis. The sequence goes on from NC_064647.1 coordinate 116,336,113, forward strand.
TGATGACTGCTGACAGACGCATCACAGTGAACGAATTGTCATGCTACGTTGGGATAGGGGAAGGAAGTGTTTGGAGAATACTGAAAGTGTTGGCGTTAAAAAAGGTTTGCGCCAGGTGGGTTCCCAGGATGTTCACAGTGGCTCACGAAGAAACAAGAAAAACGGTAAGCAGCGAACTTTTGGAACAGTATGAGAATGGTGGAGATGAATTTCTTGGGAGAATTGTGACAGGTGATGAAACATGGCTCCATCATTTTTCACCAGAGACGAAGAGGCAATAAATGGAGCGGCATCATGCTAATTCACCCAAGGAAAAAAAAAAAAAAAAAAAAAAATTTCAAAACCACACCTTCTGCTGGAAAAGTTATGGCTACGGTGTTTTTCGATTCTGAAGTCATCTTGCTTGTGGACATCATGCCAAGTGGAACAACCATAGATTCTGATGCATATGTGACGACACTGAAGAAACTTCAAGCTCGACTGAGTCCTGTTCGACCACATCGGCAAAGGCAGGATGTTTTGCTGTTGCGCGACAATGCACGGCCACATGTTAGTCAAAAAACCGTGGAAGGGATCACAAAACTCGGATGGACAACACTGAAACACCCGCCTTACAGTCCTGACCTGGCTCCATGTGACTATCATCTCTTTGGGAAACTGAAAGAGTGTCTTCGTGGAACAAGGTTTGAAGATGATGACTCCCTTGTGCACGCTGCCGAACAGTGGCTCCAACAGGTTGGTCCAGAATTTTACCGTGTGGGTATACAGGCGCTGGTTCCAACATGGCGTAAGGCAGTTGAGGGGGACGGAAATTATGTGGAGAAATGAAAATATTGTTCCTAAATGATGCATCTACACACTGTAAAACTTTCAAACATGTAGAATGAAAGATGGATTTAAAAAAAAAAAATAGTGTGCATTTCTGTTGGAGTGACCCTCGTATTCCTTGTTGTAATAAATATTCGTGGTCCAGTTTTTTTCCGTAGGACTCCTGCGAAGTGAAACAAGTACTCGCGATGTTGTGCGTTTGTGTTTTTTTTCTTTTCTTTCTCTGGATATCTGGTGTAGCTGCTACTTAGCGTAGTTTTTGTCGGGCTGGCGCCGCAGGTGTCAGATCGGGGAATGCGCTTATTTTTCCTGGGAAAGCGGCGGACCTGGGCGGCAAACAAGCCCATTAGCTGAGCATTACGGCCGGCAAGCGGCCAACAGCGCCGAGGTCCCTGCCGACCGGTCCACGGGCGGCGAGTGCCGGAGTGGGACCGACAACGGGAAGTACCTAGGTGTCGCGATCGACGGCAAGATGCTCTTCGAAAATAAAAAAATACAGATATCACGAGCCCTTCACGTCGTATACCCGCTACTAGCCAGCGAAGAGCTGCGCCACCATACCAAACCACAAGGCCATTATCCAACCCATGATGCTGTATGGATGCTCATCACGGGGAATCACGAGCAAATCAAACAAAACTCTGCTACAAGTGCTACGAAACCGGTGTCTAAAACTCGTTCTAAACGCAGAGCTCATCCACGCTGAACTCGAAATGCCCGCTGTGGATAGCCAAATCGTTGAGATCGGCTGAGACGTACTCGCAAACAACTTCAAGAATCAGCAACAGTTGAACAGCACCCTGGCACAACGTCAGAATTCCCGTGGCTATATTAAGGGACGAGTAATTCATGCTCAATAAAAATTCAACACCGAGCGAACACTCTTGATCATAACAGGAACGAGTGCCTTCCTACGGTGCCCCAATTTATGAAAATAAATGGTGGCCCCAGTAAGAAACCCTACTCCCTACACTTGAGGGACCAACCTCCGCAGAGCCCTAGCCATCGAAAACTGTTGTGTTGGCAGAAGAGCCAACACCGTGTTACTAGTGGAGGCCGAAAGGCACGCGTTTTAGCTCACGCAGGCTGGCGTGAGGAGGGAAGAACTATACTGACGTGAGGTCTGGAACATGACAAGGAATTAGAATTCAGAAAGCGGACGTAATCAGTTTCATACTTAACTTTAATCCATTAATGATTAACGTCGCACTTGACAGTACATGATTCACAATATTGTCTGTTCAGAATACATTCAGTAACTCAATATGGCGCCTTGCTAGGTCGTAGCAAATGACGTAGCTGAAGGCTATGCTAAACTGTCGTCTCTGCAAATGAGAACGTATGTACTCAGTGAACCATCGCTAGCAAAGTCGGCTGTACAACTGGGGCGAGTGTTAGGGAGTCTCTCTAGACTAGACCTGCCGTGTGACGGCGCGCGGTCTGCAATGACTGATAGTGGCGACACGCGGGTCCGACGTATACTAGCGGACCGCGGCCGATTTAAAGGCTACCACCTAGCGTGTGTGGTGTTTGGCGGTGACACCACAAAAAGTAAATAAATAAATAAAAATCCCGCAGTACGACTGAAGGTAGGGGCAAGGCCGCGTCGACGTCCAGGTCATTAGTGACGGCGGGTAAGGAAGAGCTCTGTGGAGGAACCATCTGGGAACTCCACTAAAGACGACACGCAAACCCGAGGCGTAAGTCTGACTTATGTCACCTTTCCGCAGCTCTTCATTTTGACTTAACGAATACCGAATCGCCAGTGATAAATGTGTCGTTCATCACAAAGTTTTCCACAGACACTTCATCTAACGGATAAAATGGCCACACCGTCACGATTACAGGTTGTCTAACGGCCTCCAGGTGCAACAAAAATTTGATTTTTATAATTACTGACAAGTGATAAGCATTGACCGAATTTAAAGTTTAAAATGATCTCATAGTCGATAATAATGGTCTATAATTTGACGTTGAATGTTCAACACAATAAATCAAGTATTACAGTGACAAACTGTGTGTTTGTCTTGAGGTAGTGCAACTGACGGCGCGTAAATTACTCTCTTCTGCAGTATTTGAGAATGATAGCATTTTGCGACTTCCAACAAACTTCACACGAAATTTCAAACGAAAGTGTTTCTCCCTGATGTCCCTCACAAAACTGTGCCATCGTCCAGCGATCGCGGTGCCACACCAGAGTCGTCAGAGTGAACAGACACCACAGACGTTAGCGACGGCTCGCTGCAAAGCGCAACAACCGACGGCAGGCGCTCTGGAAGACCACACCCCCCTCTCAGCAGCAGCAGCAGCAGCAGCAGCGGCGTCCACACGCTGAGGTCAGTATAGTGTCCAGCATGCAACAGCCCAGTCTCAGGTTGTGACCTCAGTTTCAGCAGTCAACAACATTGTTATGCAACAGTGCTCCCTTCAGATCAACATGTAATTTAAAATTTGAAAATTTTACTTCCAGAGAACAGTTTGTGACTGTTATGCTTGCGACGGGGCGGTTAATAAAGAAGTAGGGCGGTTGAAGGGTGTTCTCACGAATCTGCATATACAAATGTTGGTTAAAAAATGTTATTGCAAATTTTGACTTTCCCGTAACTCTCAGGGGATGATTTGCACATTTGGTGCATTAGTACACTTCCACACCCGCGCATTTGTTATAGTTTCTTGAATTAATTATTGACTCAGACATGAGTATAGTATATGCTAGGGAACAAAAATTAGGCGATTAGTATAGCAAAATCAGTTTTTCACGACACAGTTCAATCACTATTTATTGGCGTTGTCCTTTTCTTTCACACAATGGTGAGACTGTTTACAGTTTTACTTTGATAATAATTTCACTCCGAGCCCCCAACAGCAGTGATGTAGGCTGCTGTAAACAAATTTTACTCACTCAGTTCGACCAGAACCGCAAGTCCCACTGTCCTCAATGTTACATTGCACTGAAACAAGCGTTCAGTTCATAGTGCTGTGGAATGTGCGAAAAAAATCGCAAATCGGCATTCATAAGAAATTGTCGACGCAACCTGCCACTGATGATGCCTAGCAGAAAATAAAGGCGAAACGCGTATGGCACTAAAATTGTGTTTTATTCAGTTGCTGCCAGACGGTCCATAAGTAAAAATTATCAATATACCGTAATATTAAACGCAACTGAGGAAGACAGGACTACAAAAGTTGAAGGTGTGTGAACTATGTTACAAATCGTCAAAACTTCCGAAATGTTTCGCGAGAGTCAAAACGTGAGGTACTTGTGGAGAAAAAATAGGAGGTACGTACGTTTGTAAGTCCCTTCCTTACAGCTCGCTGTTCGAAACGGACGTTACACCGTGACACAGACACAAATCTGAATACAGCCAACAGACACGTCTTTCACCGGACGGACATTTCATAATTTTGTGAAAAAAAGGGCATCAGGGAGATTTGAGTACGGATCGCCATCTTCGCAGTCCGTCGCCGTGACCACATAACCACGACACCATGACCACAGTCCGCAGCTCGTGGTCGTGCGGTCGCGTTCTCGCTTCCCGCGCCCGGGTTCGATTCCCGGCGGGGTCAGGGATTTTCTCTGCCTCGTGATGACTGGGTGTTGTGTGATGTCCTTAGGTTAGTAGGTTTAAGTAGTTTTAAGTTCTAGGGGACTGATGACCATAGACGTTAAGTCCCATAGTGCTCAGAGCCATTTGACCCATTTTGAACCGCCGGCCGCGGTGGCCGTGCGGTTCTGGCGCTGCAGTCCGGAACCGCGGGGCTGCTACGGTCGCTGCCTCGGGCATGGGTGTGTGTGATGTCCTTAGGTTAGTTAGGTTTAAGTAGTTTTAAGTTCTAGGGGACTTATGACCTAAGATGTTGAGTCCCATAGTGCTCAGAGCCATTTGAACCATTTTTGAACCATTTTGAACCATGACCACACAAATATGTTCGACACTGCAGATCTTGAGCTTGGGCCGTTCACGGTTTCTACTTTGCTTTTTTTTCAGTGTCCAGTACACTTTCTTCCTGTTTTCATGCTGGGCCATCTTAACACTAAGTTTGCCTTGTTAGTACCGCCTATGCTGGTTTCCATGTCTTGGTGAGTTGACATTCCGTGTCTCTGTTACTCAGGTAGTTATAGGTATTTCGACTGCTTCTTTAATGATGGAGTCCCAGTACATGGAAGCGGACGAAAGGATCTTTGTCTCTCCGTAATTCATGCTGTGTCGCGTGTCAAGTCAGTGTTCAGCCACAGCAGACTTTTCTGGCTGACTCAGTCCGATGTGACGTGTATGTTCAACGCATCTATCCTTAACATTGCGACACGTCTGGCCAATGTATTATTTCCCGCACTGGTACGGGAGTTTATATGTCCCTGCTGTCCTTAGATCTAGGTTGCTTTCCAGCATCGTTTGCACTTGCGCTGGACGGCGGAAGACATTTTATTTGAATGAGATTTTCACTCTGCAGCCGAGTGTGCACTGATATGAAACTTCCTGGCAGATTAAAACTGTGTGCCGGACCGAGACACGAACTCGGGACCTGTGCCTTTCGCAGGCAAGTGCTCTACCATCTGAGCTACCCAATCGCGACTCACGACCCCTCCTCACAGCTTCAATTCCGCCAGTACCTCGTTTCCTACCTTCGAAACTTCACAGAAGCTCTTCTGCGAACCTTGCAGAACTAGCACTCCTGAAAGAAACTTCTGCGAAGTTTGGAAGGTAGGAAACGAGGTGCTGAAGCTGTGAGGAGGGGTCGTGAGTCGTGCTTGGGTAGCTCAGATGGTAGAGCACTTGCCTGCGAAAGGCAGAGCCCCGAGTTCGTGTCTCGATCCGGCACACAGTTTTAATCTGCCAGGAAGTTTAATTTTATTTGATGTTTCTCGAACTGCCTGCCAATTTTAATGGACACGCCACCAACATTGTCTACGTGTACCACAAATCTAACTGCAAAATTACATCACTGTACGACACATACTTCAGGAAATATGACGTCATAAGCAATGAGATGTGCAAAAGAACCTAGGTTTTCCAAAGTTGGAAAATTACGCAGAGTACATGCAACCATGGCAGCCCAATTCTTCAAATAATCGGAGTTGGGAGGATAACTGATCATATTATACCGTATCTACTGTATACAGGGTAAATGTGGAGTCTACAGACAACATTTCGGCCGTTACTAAGGAATATTTCCTGAGTATTATCGAATAAGGAAACCATGGGGACGAGTGGTTCGTCACTTCTTATCACCGTATCTCTTCATGTATATTGCACTAAAAATACCTACACAAAAGTGAACCCGTCGATAGCATTCGCTGCTTGTTGATCATTTGGCCCGCGCCTGATCCGCGAATGGAGGCGGAAGAAGCCCGGAGAAGTGGCACAAATTAAAAGTACTCTCTGCCAAGCGCTTCAGACTGATTTGCAGAATGTGTTGGATTGCTGCGTAAGTTCGATGTGTCTTATTGTTTACAACAGTCTGTCAACGTTGGAACAACTTTTCGATTCCGTGACTGTAGAAATCACTAGAGTGAGGCACGTTCGGAGCGCATTTTCGTCCGGAAAGGAAGTTCCTTGAACGCTGTTCGATGGAGAGTGCAGAAAGCGAAAATCTGAGGGCGCAATATGAGGTGAGAAAGGTGGGTGCGGAATGACTAACCACCTGAACTGCTCTATGGTGCTTTTTGTCAGTCTAGCAGGTGGTCGTCTGGTGTTAACGTGGAGCGGCGTCACTTCACGCAGCCTTCCTGTTGGTCGCTGTTCCTGGAGTGCGAATGCAAGGCGTCTCTATATGTCGGCGCTGACGGTTACATCTCGGGAAAGCAGTTCGCACTACACCACACCGGCGCTGTCCCACCAGGTGCATAACATTATCTTTTGCAGATGCATACGACCATCCTCTGATTTTTGTGATTTCAGCTTATAGAGTGCGGTACCCACAAACCGGATTTTCGAACCTTACCCACTGCATGCTATGGTGGGATGATCGCAGTTCATCATCTTTGCCAGTTCTCGAGTACACTGACCATTGTGTATTAAAGCGTTTAAACGATCTTCATCAAACCCCGAAGGTCCTTTTGAACGTGGAGAGTCACTAATGTAGTAGTAGTTGTAGTAGTAGTAGCAGCATCAGTAGCAACTTTATTCATCCGTAGACCTCTTTTCACAGGGATATAGGACATGTCAAAGTATTGACAAGTTTAGACCAGTTTAAAACAAGCTAATTCGTATACACATACATTTACAGACTTCTACGAGGGCAGTTCAATAAGTAATGCAACACATTTTTTTTCTGAAACAGGGGTTGTTTTATTCAGCATTGAAATACACCAGGTTATTCCCCAATCTTTTAGCTACACAACACTATTTTTCAACGTAATCTCCATTCAATGCTACGGCCTTACGCCACCTTGAAATGAGGGCCTGTATGCCTGCACGGTACCATTCCACTGGTCGATGTCGGAGCCAACGTCGTACTGCATCAATAACTTCTTCACCATCCGTGTAGTGCCTCCCACGGATTGCGTCCTTCATTGGGCCAAACATATGGAAATCCGACGGTGCGAGATCGGGGCTGTAGGGTGCATGAGGAAGAACAGTCCACTGAAGTTTTGTGAGCTCCTCTCGGGTGCGAAGACTTGTGTGAGGTCTTGCGTTGTCATGAAAAGGGAGAAGTTCGTTCAGATTTTTGTGCCTACGAACACGCTGAAGTCGTTTCTTCAATTTCTGAAGAGTAGCACAATACACTTCAGAGTTGATCGTTTGACCATGGGGAAGGACATCAAACAGAATAACCCCTTCAGCGTCCCAGAAGACTGTAACCATGACTTTACCGGCTGAGGGTATGGCTTTAAACTTTTCCTTGGTAGGGGAGTGGGTGTGGCGCCACTCCATTGATTGCCGTTTTGTTTCAGATTCGAAGTGATGAACCCATGTTTCATCGCCACTAACAATCTTTGACAAGAAATTGTCACCCTCAGCCACATGACGAGCAAGCAATTCCGCACAGATGGTTCTCCTTTGCTCTTTATGGTGTTCGGTTAGACAACGAGGGACCCAGCGGGAACAAACCTTTGAATATCCCAACTGGTGAACAATTGTGACAGCACTACCAACAGAGATATCAAGTTGAGCACTGAGTTGTTTGATGGTGATCCGTCGATCATCTCGAACGAGTGTGTTCGCACGCTCCGCCATTGCAGGAGTCACAGCTGTGCACGGCCGGCCCGCACGCGGGAGATCAGACAGTCTTGCTTGACCTTGCGGCGATGATGACACACGCTTTGCCCAACGACTCACCGTGCTTTTGTCCACTGCCAGATCACCGTAGACATTCTGCAAGCGCCTATGAATATCTGAGATGCCCTGGTTTTCCGCCAAAAGAAACTCGATCACTGCCCGTTGTTTGCAACGCACATCCGTTACAGACGCCATTTTAACAGCTCCGTACAGCGCTGCCACCTGTCGGAAGTCAATGAAACTATACGAGACGAAGCGGGAATGTTTGAAAATATTCCACAAAAAATTTCCGGTTTTTTCAACCAAAATTGGCCGAGAAAAAAAAATGTGTTGCATTACTTATTGAACTGCCTTCGTAGTTAGAGACAATCATTAGATTTACAACAGGTATACAATACTTTTTTTTTTTACAAACAACTTATTAAATAGTGTAATGCCACACTGTTCACTCATATCTCACTATCAGTCACTGCATAAACTCTAGACACATTGTTTGTTTCATAACATTACACACACACACACACACACACACACACACACACACACACACACACACACTTTGGTGATCTCTGGACCATTTTTATACCGCAACTTCCCATTTTCTACACTGAAAAACTGATTGGTTGGTTTTGGGGAAGGAGACCATACAGCGTGGTCATCGGTCTCATCGGATTAGGGAAGGATGGGGAAGGAAGTTGGCCGTGCTCTTTCAGAGGAACCATCCCGGCATTTGCCTGGAGTGATTTAGGGAAATCACGGAAAACCTAAATCAGGATGGCCGGACGCGGGATTGAACCGTCGTCCTTCCGAATGCGAGTCCAGTGTCTAACCACTGCGCCACCTCGCTCGGTGAAAACTTAGTCAGCATCCCTCTATAATGAGTGAGATGTTCAGCTCAGAAAGACGAAGAGGTGGTAGTATTGTGCTATGCTTAGCTTGGGGGTAAATATTTGTAGAAAAGGAAAAAAAGAAGGGAAAAAACATGGTGTGAAGGTGTTAAGTCGAATATTGGATGTTTTATAATTACAATAATAATAATTATTATTATTTATTTGTATAACTTTTTTATCAAACCCCTACTCTGTTTTAGCTAAGTAATCCTTCAATGTATAAAATGTATTGCATAACAGGTACTTTTTAGCTGCCTTTTACAGGTACTTTTTAGCTGCCTTTTAAATAAGTGTATTTTTGTAATTTCTTTAATCTCTTTTGGTAATTTATTGTACAGTTTTATTCCTTGGTAGAAAATGGTTTTGAGTTTTATGTATATTTTTTCTTGGTAAATGTCAGTTGAGTCTAGCTCTTGTTCCATGGTCATGGACAGAGCTGTTTGTGCAGTAATTACCAATGTTATTTTTGATGTATACCACTGACTGGTAAATGTGTGCACATGGAGAAGTTAAAATCCCCAGTGTTTTGAACAGATCTTTAAATAAGCTCGACTACTATTTTTGGTTATTATTCTTATGGCTCTTTTCTGGAGTTTGAAAACTGTGTTCATATGTTGTGCATTTGTTCCCCAAAAAAGAATGCTATAGCTAAGAATTGTGTAGATATGAATAGTATGTAAGTAAAAGACACTGCATGCTACACACTGATGATAGGATTCTAAGGGCATAACACGCTGATGACATTCTGTTTGCAAGTACCTTTGTGTGTTCGCACTACTTCAACTGAGAATCAATATTCATTCCGAGAAATTTTGCATTTGTTACACGCTCTACAGAGGTGCCATCTACATTTAATTTAACATGGTCATTTTTCCTCTTCAAACTTAAATTCATAGTATTAGTTTTCTTTATGCTCAATGTTACTTTATTGCTCACTGACCAATCATAAACTTCCCTGAGAGTTTCATTTGCTTTCTCGGCAAGGAGTTCTCTTGTTTTCTCAGTGACTATAATATAGCTGTCATCAGCGAAGATAATTTTTTCACCATGAGTGACGTTATTGGGTAAGTCATTGATGTATATCAGGAACAGTATTTGTCCTAATATGCTACCTTGCGGAACCCCTATGTCACACAATGATCTTCCTTTTTTTTTGTCATCAGTCTACTGACTGGTTTGATGCGGCCCGCCACGAATTCCTTTCCTGTGCTAACCTCTTCATCTCAGAGTAGCACTTGCAACCTACGTCCTCAATTATTTGCTTGACGTATTCCAATCTCTGTCTTCCTCTACAGTTTTTGCCCTCTACAGCTCCCTCTAGTACCATGGAAATCATTCCCTCATGTCTTAGCAGATGTCCTATCATCCTGTCCCTTCTCCTTATCAGTGTTTTCCACATATTCCTTTCCTCTCCGATTCTGCGTAGAACCTCCTCATTCCTTACCTTATCAGTCCACCTAATTTTTAACATTCGTCTATAGCACCACATCTCAAATGCTCCAATTCTTTTCTGTTCCGGTTTCCCCACAGTCCATGTTTCACTACCGTACAATGCCGTACTCCAGACGTACATCCTCAGAAATTTCTTCCTCAAATTAAGGCCGATATTTGATATTAGTAGACTTCTCTTGGCAAGAAATGCCTTTTTTGCCATAGCGAGTCTGCTTTTGATGGTCCTCCTTGCTCCGTCCGTCATTGGTTATTTTACTGCCTAGGTAGCAGGTAAAGATCTTCCTTAAAACGAGAAAACTATTTTCTTGCCGTGCTCTCTCCAATGGCATTATCCCTACACACGACGCAAATGTTTCTGGCTCCCTCCACTGCTTTCACCCCAATATTGAATTTAAAACAGAAGAATATGTCGGAAATGTTCCAGTTTCTCCACTTGACACTCCATTTTCTAAGAGTCCTCCACAGCTCCACTCACTATCTCCAAATGGCAGTGACAATATGTAATCTCAAATTGCAACAGTACACTACAAATAAAGAAGTTTTTGTATGTCAGTACGTCTGATGGGAGATTTGAGGCACTTCGTTCGTTCACTTATGTAATAAAATGGAACACCTATAGCTGTCCTTACGATGTTACTTGTTATACGGCTACTAATTTCAGTGCTTCAGTACACCATCTGCAGGCTTACCTGACGCTTAAGGCTTAACTGCATCGGCATACACAACCCATCAGTGACCAACATCTTATTTTCGCAGACTCACTCTAACAACGATTTTGTATCTCCAATTATCAACTACCAACTACCTCAGTCAGTTGCTAGTCTGCGAAAACCAGTTCATACATGTTGGCCACTGATGAATCGTGTATGAGATTGCGTCAGTTAAGACCTAAAGATGGAGTACTGACCCATCGCAACTGGTAGCTATACAATAAATAACCTAAGGACGGCTCTAGGTACACCATTTCATTATACACAGAGCAAATGACAATCGATAAATGAACCTGTACCAATCAGAATACCAACATACAAAACAAAAAACGCTACGAACTTCAGCTCCAACCTAATACACCGAAGAGCCAAAGAAACTGGTACACTTGCCGAATATCGCTTAGTGCCCCCGCGAGCACGCAGAAGTGCCCCAGCACCACGTGGCATGGACTCGACTAATGTCTGAAGTAGTGCTGGAGGGAATCGACACCGTGAATCCTGCATGGCTGTCCATAAATACGTAAGATTACGAGAGGGTGGAGATCTCTGATGAACAGCACGATGCAAGGCATCCTAGATATGCTCAATAATGTTAATGTCTGGGGAGTTTGGTGGGCAGTGGAAGTGATTAAATGCAGAAGAGTGTTCCCGGAACCACTCTATTGTAATTCTACACGCGTCGGTTGTCGCATTGCCCTGCTGAAATTTCCCAAGTCCGTCGGAATGCACAATGAACATGAATGGATGCAGGTTATCAGACAGGATACTTACGTACGTGTCACCTGTGAGAGTCGTATCTAGCCGTATAAGGGTTCCCATATCACTCCAACTGCACACGCCCTACACCATTACAGAGCCTCTACCAGTTTGAACAGTCTCCCGATAACATGTAGGGTCCATATTTCTACACGTCCATCCGCTCCATACAATTTCAAACGAGGCTCGTCCGACTAGGCAACATGTTTCCAGTCATCAACACTCCAATGTTGGTGTAGACGGACCCAAGCGAGGCGTAAAGCTTTGTGCCGTGCAGTCATCAATGGTATACGAGTGGGCCTTCGGCTCCGAAAGCCCACATGGATTCGCTCGCTGAAACTTGTTGATGGCCCAGCACTAAAATCTGCAGCAGTTTGCGGAAGGGTTGCGCTTCTGTCACGTTGGACGATTCTCTTCAGTCACCGTTGGTCCCGTATCTTTTTCTGGCCGCAGCGATGTCGGAGATTTGATGTTTTGCCGGATTCCTGATATTTACGGTATTCTCGTGAAATGGTCATATAGGAAAATCCCCACTTCATCGCTACCTCGGAGATGCTGTTTCCCATCGCTCGTGCACCGACTATAAGACCGCTTTTCAAAGCTTGATAAGCTAGCATTGTAACAGCAGTAACCGATCTAACAACTGCACCAGACACTTGTCTTATATAGGCGTTGCCGACCGCAGTGCCGTATTCTGCCTGTTTACATATCTCTGTATTTGAATACGCATATCTAACGAGGTTCTGTGGCACTTCAGTGTAGATGTACGTAGGGACTTCAGAAAGGAAGTTACACATCACGTCCCACGCCAAGAAACGTACTCCAGCGTTGAGGTATACGAGGAAGCACGACTCCTGGGCACAGTCAATGTACAGTAAATTGCACTGAGATTCATTGGGAAATCCTGGCGGAATATGGAACAATTGCAAACGTCTTAGTGAAATGGCGCCTGCAGTATGACCGAGGCCACACATACGTGGGTGGTGCCGATCGTAGAAGAAATGCCGACTGCAAGGAACAGATGACACTGTACTGGCAGTTGACGAACCTATTCTCAGCGACAGCAGGGCGACTGTCCCGGACACTGCTCAACAGGTGCGCATCTAAATAGCCAGTGTCAGTTTTATCGTTCGAAACAGTCTGCAGCAACGGAAATTGTGCACACTCTGGGTTCCGCGATTTCTTGAAATTGCTGTTTATTGTCTTTCGTGGCGTGCCCATTCAGCCATCTGAACAGCGGAATGTCAATAATGACGATACGAACGTAAGGGCAACACAACACCCAGTTGCCGAGCAGAGAAAATCTCCTACCTGGCCGGTAAATGAACCCGAGCCACTTGTGTCGGGATTCTGTGGGCGCTGACCGCGCAGCTACCGAGGCGGCCGGAAGAGCGTCTCTCAACTTCCTCGGCAGTGGCAAGCTGCACCCCGTGCCAGATGACGTCCCTGCCTGCCGTATCCTCTCCCCGGTAAGGCTCCTCTCGTGTTCCGCGTGGATGCGATGATAAGCGAGCCGCGAGTGGCCGCCAAGAATAGCCTTCCCCGAGATAAGATTGTGTCGAGGCAGGCGCCGACTGGACCAGTTGTTAACGACGACCAGCAGCGGGCAGGCGCTGCCCCGCCGGTGCAGCGCATCGCCAAGTGTGCACCTGCTTGCTCTCCACGGTCCAACATTCGTACATGTCCTGGGCAATCAAAGTTTTTATCATCACCTCGAAGGGAAACTATTCTTTTTGCGGTCTTCCGGCCGAAAACTGGTGTGATTGCAACTCTCGAAGCTAGTCTATCTCTCTATCTCTCCCTGCATAACTACCGCAACCTACATCTCTTTCCTCCTGCTTAGTAGAGTACGCTCGATCTCCCTCTCTACGATTTTTACCTTCCCAGGAAGGGGAAACTTTATTGACACATTCCTGGGGTCAGATACATCACATGATCACACTGACAGAACCACAGGCACATAGACACAGGCAACAGAGCATGCACAATGTCGGCACTAGTACAGTGTATATCCACCTTTCGCAGCAATGCAGGCTGCTATTCTCCCATGGAGACGATCGTAGAGATGCTGGATGTAGTCCTGTGGAACGGCTTGCCATGCCATTTCCACCTGGCGCCTCAGTTGGACCAGCGTTCGTGCTGGACGTGCAGACCGCGTGAGACGACGCTTCATCCAGTCCCAAACATGCTCAATGGGGGACAGATCCGGAGATCTTGCTGGCCAGGGTAGTTGACTTACACCTTCTAGAGCACGTTGGGTGGCACGGGATACATGCGGACGTGCATTGTCCTGTTGGAACAGCAAGTTCCCTTGCCGGTCTAGGAATGGTAGAATGATGGGTTCGATGACGGTTTGGATGTACCGTGCACTATTCAGTGTCCCCTCGACGATCACCAGTGGTGTACGGCCAGTGTAGGAGATCGCTCCCCACACCATGATGCCGGATGTTGGCCCTGTGTGCCTCGGTCGTATGCAGTCCTGATTGTGGCGCTCACCTGCACGGCGCCAAACACGCATACGACCATCATTGGCACCAAGGCAGAAGCGACTCTCATCGCTGAAGACGACACGTCTCCATTCGTCCCTCCATTCACGCCTGTCGCGACACCACTGGAGGCGGGCTGCACGATGTTGGGGCGTGAACGGAAGACGGCCTAACGGTGTGCGGGACCGTAGCCCAGCTTCATGGAGACGGTTGCGAATGGTCCTCGCCGATACCCCAGGAGCAACAGTGTCCCTAATTTGCTGGGAAGTGGCGGTGCGGTCCCCTACGGCACTGCGTAGGATCCTACGGTCTTGGCGTGCATCCGTGCGTCGCTGCAGTCCGGTCCCAGGTCGACGGGCACGTGCACCTTCCGCCGACCACTGGCGACAACATCGATGTACTGTGGAGACCTCACGCCCCACGTGTTGAGCAATTCGGCGGTACGTCCACCCGGCCTCCCGCATGCCCACTATACGCCCTCGCTCAAAGTCCGTCAACTGCACATACGGTTCACGTCCACGCTGTCGCGGCATGCTACCAGTGTTAAAGACTGCGATGGAGCTCCGTATGCCACGGCAAACTGGCTGACACTGACGGCGGCGGTGCACAAATGCTGCGCAGCTAGCGCCATTCGACGGCCAACACCGCGGTTCCAGGTGTGTCCGCTGTGCCGTGCGTGTGATCATTGCTTGTACAGCCCTCTCGCAGTGTCCGGAGCAAGTATGGTGGGTCTGACACACCGGTGTCAATGTGTTCTTTTTTCCATTTCCAGGAGTGTATATTACTCAGTCGGCAAAGACTTTTATGCTGCTTTACCCTCGTATTCACACTTCTTTTCGTAGTACCAATATAGACCTTGCCACAGGTACATGGAATTTTATACATACCGCTAGATGATAATGGCGGCCTATCTATAACAGAACTAAGTACTTGTCCTATTTTTCTGGTAGGTTTGAATACCGGTTTCACTTTATATTTCAGCAAAATTTTGCCGATTCGATCCGTTACCTTACCCACTTTCCTCAGTATTTAGGCCGCTCTCCGACGCCCGACTCGTCAGTCGGCAGGAGTCAACAGGACCAGCAATACCTCTGAGGATGTCCAACGTAGTGTTGGGCGAAACGTTAGGAATAGAAGAATTCCATGGACCACGGCCATATAACCCGGAAGAATTATCAACAACAGTACCATCCGGTCGTGAAAGCCTTCATTGTATGATTCTGACCACTGCCAACCGTGACGTTTGATGCGGCCTGGTGGCGTTGTGGACACATGACGCAGCAACAAAAATATATAGGCGGAGCAGACACGAACGGGGGATCACCCTACCGAAGATACGGGCTGCAAATGGGGAAATGTATTGAGATCGATCACAGAACTTGGGGTTCAGAGGCTTGTCTGCTCTGTGAAGTTAGACAGATGGTGAGGTGATCTGTGGCATCTATGCCGAAAGCGCGATGCTGGTGCACGTACAAGTGTTTCGGAGCGCACCGTTCATCGTACACTGTTGAACATGGAGCTCCGAAGCAGACCATCCCTACGAGTTCGCATGTTGACCCAACGACATGACTGCAGACGGTACGGGACCATCAGGGTTCGACCGTCAATCAATAGAAACGTGTCGGCTCGTCGGGTGAATCACTTTTTTTGCAACACACTAGGTCGATGGTCGCATCCACAAACGCAGTCATCGAGGTGAACGGCGGCTCGAAGCGTGCAGGGCGCCACGGACGCAGCCTGGAGGGAGTAGTGTTGTGCTGTGCTGTGCTGTGCTGTGGGGGACATTCTGCTGCGCTTGCACGGGCCTTGCGGTAGTAATCGAAGACACGCTGACAGCTGCGAACTACCTGCATGCCTTCAAGCTTGATGTCTTCCTCGACGCCGATGTCGTCTTTCACCAGTATAATTGTCCGTGTCTCTGGGCCAGAACCGTGCTACAGTGGTCTGAGGAGCATTACAGTGAACTCACGTTGATGTCTCATGTAAATCTTATGGAACCCATGTGGGTCGCTATCGGGCGCCATCACCGCGTGCGCAAATGAGCGACCCGTTATTTCCATGATCTGTGCGTAGACATCTAATGCCACGTACCTCCACAAACCTACCGACAAACTCTCGGATCCTTGATACGCAGAATAAGTTACGTATTTCGTTGCAAATCATGGGCCCCTTATTTAAATGATCAGTGCGTAGACATCTAATGCCACGTACCTCCACAAACCTACCAACAAACTCTAGGATCCTTGATACGCAGAATCAGTTGTGTATTACGTTCCAAGGACCGACATACAAGTTACTAAGCATATGGTCATAATGTTTCGGCTCATCATTGTATTTCTTCCTCACTTCGATTAAGTGCCTTGTCACTGCTTGGTCGTCCGATGTACTCATCCAGTCTTAACTTCTGCAACAGCGCAGTTGAAATGCTTCTACTATCTTCTTGTCAGACCGCTCACCGTCGCACGTAAAATCGCTAAGTGCGTTAAAGCTTCTATCCAGTCACTCGTTGACCAGTCTGGTGTGGCAGTAGAACAGCGCAAAACCAAAGCCGAAGTTTTAAATCTCCCACTTAAGTAATAGTCCATGTACGAGACTCGTACAAACATACAGTTTTTTGACCATAGGACAGACATCGCTGGCGTAGAGAAACAACTGAAAGAGTTGAAAGCAAGTAAGTCGTTAGATCCAGATGGAATTCACTTAGGTTTCACAGAGAGCACTCTACGACACTGACCACTTACTTAAGTTGCACTTATCGCGAATCTCTCGCCTAGTGTAAAGGTCCAAGCGTCTGGTTCAAAATGGCTCTGAGCACTATGGGATTTAACATCTGAGGTCATCAGTCCCCTAGAACTTAGAACTAGTTAAACCTAACTAACCTAAGGACATCACACACATCCATGCCCGATGCAGGATTCGAACCTGCGACCGTAGCAATCGCGCGGTTCCGGACTGACGCGCCTAGAACCGCTCGGCCACCGAGGCCGGCCAAGCGTCTGGAACAAAGCGCAGGTGACTCATGTATATGAGAAGGGTAAAAGAACGGACGCCCGAAACTGAAGACCAATATCTTTAACATCGGTTTTGCACAGAACACTTTAATATATTCTCAGTTCGAATACAATAAATCTCCTTGAACGCAAAAGTTTCTGTCGACGAATCCGTAAGGATTTAGAAAGCATCGCTCGTGCAAAACTCAGCTTGCTCTTTTCTCCTGGCAATCACGAATTAAGAGCAACAAGCGGATGCCGTACTCCCAAATTTCCGAAAAGCTTTTGATAGCGCCCGGCTGCAAATTGTTGAACAAGCAAACGGAGAAGTTCTGCGGTATGTCAGTGCTTGAATACTTCTTAAGTAACAGAACCTAGTACGTTGTTTTCGACGGCAAGTGTTCATCAGAGACACGGGTATTCTCAGGAGTGCCTCAGGGAAGTGTAGTAAGACCTCTCTTGTTCCCCATGCAAATAAAGGACCTGGCGGACGGGGAAGCAGTCTGCGGGTGTTTGCTGGTGATACTGTCGTGTACGGTAAGGTGTCGGAGTTGAGTGGTTGTAGGGGGGATACAAGATGAATTAGATAAAATTTCTAGTTGGTGTGATTTTAGCAGCTAGCTCTAAATGTAGAAAAATATAATTTAACGCAGGAGAACAGCAGAACAAATCTGTAATGTTCCAGTACAGCATTAGTAGTGAGCTGCTCGATTCAAAGGAGACCGCGTTTACAAGACACTGGTGCCACCCATTGTTAAGTACTGATCGAGTGTTAGGGATCTCTAACAGGTCATCGAAGCAATTTAGAGTCGGGGTGCCAGATTTCTTACTGGTAGGTTCGAACAACACTGAAGTATTACGAAGATGCTTCGGGAACTCACTGGCGGGAAGCACTTTCGAGAAAGTTTACGGAACCGGCATTTGAAGTTGAGTGCAGAACAAGACTGCTGCCGCCAACGTACATTTCGCGTAAGGACCATGACGATAAGATTAGGGAGATTAAGGCTAGTACGGAGGTACACAGACAGTACCTTTTCACTCGCTCTGTCTGCGAGTGGAACAGGAAAGGAAATGTTACGGTATATTAATAAGTTTTACTTATGGACCGTCTGACAGCAACTGAATAAAACACAATTTTAGTGCCATACGCGTTTCGCCTTTATTTTTTGCAAGGCATCATCAGTGGCCTGGAATATGTACATATGTTAGCTATTTTATTTACATTTTTGTCATTGTGCCTATAGGCTATAAACAGTTCTGGTGGTTGGTATTTCCTATTAAGTAGTAATGTTTTGAACTGTACTTACAGGTTGAGTGGACAATTTCCTACATATTACGCTCCTGTTGCATTTTTGGTGTTGTTCTTCTTCTTATGAAAGGAAAGGAAAGGAAATGACTTGCAGTGGTACAGGGTACCCACCGCCACGCGCCGTACGGTCGCTTACAGAGTATCCATGGACGTATGCACATGTAGATTTCCACGTTTCGCTTATATGCAAGGCTACACTTCAGTCAAATACATTCAGCGAATGAATTCCTAACGTTTAAATTTATATTACTTGTTAAGCAATTCTCTTTTTTTACTTTCTTGTAATTTATAAAAACGTGATGTGCCACAACAAAATATGGAAATGTGCACAGTTCGAATATTATAACAAATCTCTTCTATTGCAAGCTCTTTGCTTTCCATATTTCCAGAGGTGTCGTAAGAATCAAAACAAGAAAAAAATGTGCAATAAATATGGGTTCTGAAGTGCATACATTATGAGGTATGAGCACTTGTTCATCATCGCTGCTGTGAAGCCCATCTCTTCTACGGAACAAGTGCTCATAGCTTTTAAGGTATGCACTTTAGAACCCATGTTTACTGCACATTTTTTCTTGTTTTGGTCCATACTACAACGTCCTAAAATATGGAAAGCAAAGGCCTTGCAATATAAGACATCTGTTTCACAGTTGCGTCTGCACTTCACTTCATATCCGTACTACTTCAACCATCATAAGTTACTTTGCTGCTCAAATACCTAAATTGTTCAAATGTGTGTGAAATCTTATGGTACTTAACTGCTAAGGTCATCAGTCCGTAAGCTTACACACTACTTAACCTAAATTATCCTAAGGACAAACACACACACCCATGCCCGAGGGAGGACTCTAACCTCCGCCGGGACCAGTCACCTCAAATACCTAAACTCGCCTGCTGTTTTCAGTGCCCTATTTTCTAATCTAATTCCATAAGCCCATCTGAATTAAATCGAATACAATCCATTACCCTTGTTTGAGTTTGTTAATACGTATCTTGTACCCTGCTTTAAAGAAAATATCCACTTCGTTCAACTACACTGGATATGACAGAAAATCCTAGGAAGTTCTGGTCTTACGTTACGTAAGTGGCTCGAAACAGCATATCCAGACACTCCGGGATGAAGATGGCATTGAAACAGAGGATGACACGCGTAAAGCTGAAATACTAAACACCTTTTTCCAAAGCTGTTTCACAGAGGAAGACCGAACTGCAGTTCCTTCTCCAAATCCTCGCACAAACGAAAAAATGGCTGACATCGAAATAAGTGTCCAAGGAATAGAAAAGTAACTGGAATCACTCAACAGAGGAAAGTCCACTGGACCTGACGGGATACCAGTTCGATTCTACACAGAGTACGCGAAAGAACTTGCCCCCCTTCTAACAGCCGTGTACCGCAAGTCTCTAGAGGAACGGAAGGTTCCAAATGATAGGAAAAGAGCACAGGTAGTCCCAGTCTTCAAGAAGGGTCGTCGAGCAGATGCGCAAAACTATAGGCCTATATCTCTGACGTCGATCTGTTGTAGAATTTTAGAACATGTTTTTTGCTCGAGTATCATGTCGTTTTTGGAAACCCAGAATCTACTATGTAGGAATCAACACGGATTCCGGAAACAGCGATCGTGTGAGACCCAACTCGCTTTATTTGTTCATGAGACCCAGAAAATATTAGATACAGGTTCCCAGGTAGATCCTATTTTTCTTGACTTCCGGAAGGCGTTCGATACAGTTCCGCACTGTCGCCTGATAAACAAAGTAAGAGCCTACGGAATATCAGACCAGCTGTGTGGCTGGATTGAAGAGTTTTTAGCAAACAGAACACAGCATTTTGTTATCAATGGAGAGACGTCTACAGACGTTAAAGTAACCTCTGGCGTGCCACAGGGGAGTTTTATAGGACCATTGCTTTTCACAATATATATAAATGACCTAGTAGATAGTGTTGGAAATCCCATGCGGCTTTTCGCGGATGATGCTGTAGTATACAGAGAAGTTGCAGCATTAGAAAATTGTAGCGAAATGCAGGAAGATCTGCAGCGGATAGGCACTTGGTGCAGGGAGTGGCAACTGACCCTTAACATAGACAAATGTAATGTATTGCGAGTACATAGAAAGAAGGATCCTTTATTGTATGATTACATGATAGCGGAACAAACACTGGTAGCAGTTACTTCTGTAAAATATCTGCGAGTATGGGTGCGGAACGATTTGAAATGGAATGATCATATAAAATTAATTGTTGGTAAGGCGGGTACCAGGTTGAGATTCATTGGGAGAGTGCTTAGAAAATGTAGTCCATCGACAAAGGAGGTGGCTTACAAAACACTCGTTCGATCTGTACTTGAGTATTGCTCATCAGTGTGGGATCCGTACCAGGTCGGGTTGACGGAGGAGATAGAGAAGATCCAAAGAAGAGCGGCGCGTTTCGTCACAGGGTTATTTGGTAACCGTGATAGCGTTACGGAGATGTTTAACGAACTCAAGTGGCAGACTCTGCAAGAGAGGCGCTCTGCATCGCGGTGTAGCTTGCTCTCCAGGTTTCGAGAGGGTGCGTTTCTGGATGAGGTATCGAATATATTGCTTCCCCCTGCTTATACCTCCCGAGGAGATCACGAATGTAAAATCAGAGAGATTAGAGCGCGCACGGAGGCTTTCAGACAGTCGTTCTTCCCGCGAACCATACGCGACTGGAACAGGAAAGGGAGGTAATGACAGTGACACGTAAAGTGCCCTCAGCCACACACCGTTGGGTGGCTTGCGGAGTATAAATGTAGATGTAGATGTAGACACAATTGCAGTTTCATCGGGAAATCCCAACGTTGTAATTTCTCCTCCCAGAACTTTAATTTCCTTTCCAGATTTCTTCTCCTTGGCTTTCCTTACGGTTCGCTCAGTGTCAGACTGAATAACGTGGGGGATACGCTATAAATCTGTCTCACTCCCTTCTCAACCGATGATTTCTTTTCAAGTCCTTCGACACTTAACTACACTAATCTGGTTCCTGTGCAACAGGTGAACAAGTTTTTGCTTCCTGTATTTTATCTCTGGTACTTCCGGAATTTCATGTGTAGTCCAGTCAAACTTTGTCGAAAGCTTTCTCCGAATCTACAAGTGCTATAAACGTAGCTTTGTTTTTTTTCCGTGTACGTTCTAAGATATGTCATTGGATCAGTTCCTAAATTTCTCCAGAACAGAAACCTATGATGTAGGCCTGTGCCAGTTCTTTTTTCATTCTTATGTGAAAAAATTGTGTCAATATTTTATTTATTTATCGTAAGGCGACAACAGCATATATTATGAAATGCCTATAGTTTGCATTATACGTTTAAGTATTTAGACACAAAGTTAATATGAGTAAATTCTAACAATTAGTAATTTAATAATACTAACAAGGAGAACATTTGAACTTTAAATTTAGGACTGTTAGTTAAAATAGATAATAAATGAAACAAGTTTACTGTTATAAGTCACCGCTTATCTATCTCCACGACGCTTTTCAAACGTGGAAGTAAATAAACAGTGACTGGTAACAGTAAACTAGTTGTTTCAAAAATGGTTCAAATAGCTCTGAGCACTGTGGGACTTAACATCTGAGGTCATCAGTCCCCTAGAATTTAGAACTACTAAACCCTAACTAACCTAAGGACATCACACACATCCATGCCCGAGGCAAGATTCGATCCTGCAACCGTAGCGGTCGCGCGGTTCCAGACTGTTGCGCCTAGAACCGCTCGGCCACTACGGCCGGCGAGGGGTAAGTGTTGATTTTGATGTACCTGTAATAATTATCACTGATACATTCAGATGGATGCCTAGTTTCCTCGTGTGAGCACTATGTTGCCATATTGGGCACAGTAGTCAGCTACTGGGTATACTAGTGTCAAAGTAGCAGTGCATAGAGTGGTTGCGACAGCACCCCAGGTTGTGCCAGCCAGTTTCTTTATGCTGTTATTTTGGGTCTTCAGCTGTTTAGCTAGTGTTTTGCAGGTCTCCTTATACGTTATGGTCGATGCAGTGTGACACCAAGGGATTTAGGCTGCAACCTGTGTCCAAACCTTTGCTGACAGAAGTTCACTTTGAGCTGTTGGTTTGCAATTCTGCTGGTTAGAAGGAATGTGCAGACTTCTGTCCTGGTTGCATTTGGTTGGAGTAAACACTATGTTTTATGTGTACTAGATTGTATAGTTAAGCAAGATCATCAGCACAGAGGAACTTTTTGCTAGTAATGTTTGGCACATCTCTGGCGTACAGGTTGAAGGGCAAGAGTTATGTATTGAATATATTGTTTGTTTGCAGGTATAGGGCCGCCAGACCTGGTACACACTGATGACCTGCACCACAATACCACAGGACAGCCAAAACAAAACGGTGCAGACCACTGATAAGCGGAGTATCCAAGTCTCAGTTCATGATCTTAAGCTGCTGTTTCATTCATAGGACAACAACGATAAACTGCGTTAATGAGAAAACGGCAAAGACCCTATTACGTATACCTGGATTGGCAAGGCTCTGTACTGCACCCCCTACTGATGGGATTTATGCAACCCGCAATGCCTTCGAAAACCACGCACCAGATGTTCATAGTCTCTCACTGGCTGCATGCAAATTATTAGTCCTACAGAAAAAATGGACAGGACCTTTCTGTAGTAAAGGTAAGGTAGTTAAATTTTGTACTATGATGCATTTTCGCTAGAGGTCGTAGTTCTCGCATTATCCACGGAAAACATACGAAAATGACCAAACATGTTAGTCTTGAATAACTCGAGAACTGTGACCTCCACCGAAAACGTAACCCAGTACAAAATTTAACTACATTAAATTTCCTGCAAGCAAGGTCCTGTTCGTTTTTTCTGTAGGACTAATAGTTTGCACTTAGCGAGCGAAAGAACATGAAGATCTTATGTGCGGTATTTGAAGGCGCTGTGGGTTGCATAAAACCCTTTGGCAGGGGCATTTGAATCACCCTTTATATTCCAAAGAGATACCAGCTTGGGGCGGAAATGTTAGTTTCCAAGTAAGCAGAAAACTATGGACATTTCGAAGTGTCTGTAGTTGTGCTGAAGTAAATTTTCTTCCATGTCCAAACAGACTCCCAACACTTTTTTTCACCTTACAGTAAACTCCGGATTATCCCTGCAGTCCCGCGTATTAAAAAACAAAGAAATGCAAGGCATGAAGTATCGAGTTACAATCAAAACGAACATTATCGTTAACTACACAAATTTCTAGTTGGCGAGAAGCAGACGACGAAAAAACCCGCTAGTGATTAATAGCGACACCTATGAACGAGGAGTTAGGTGATGCGAATACAGTCACCGCCACCTACTAGGTGGTGGTGATACAGTGTACAAACCGAGTTCGGTAGAGAAGAGAGTTAATAGGAGGCGTTCGAGGAACCCTCTATCACTCACGTTGATTTATTAGACTATAAAGAAAAATTTCTTTCGACTGTATCGATGTTCTAACTCTCCGAAAAATGAAGATCTTAGACAGTAAAAAGTGAATAAAAAACAACAGAAAATTGGACGATTATTTTCCGAATGTGAAATGAAGGCAAGTGATACGAAATACAGTGTGTTTTGAGTATAATTTTCAAAATAAGCTGTCTGCAGCCAGTAAAGCGTAAGTAATGCAGTGTGATTTCAAACCTGACGTTTATCGGATTTTGTAAATATAGCACGTAAAAACATGGGTATTTGGATTATCTTTGTTTTCCCGTTATCCATACAGTGCTGTACAGTGAAGTTTCGGCTGATCGACGCAATAATGTCTCAGAAGAGAACTTTTAAGTTATGGCAACGTCTTCATTAGGAAAAAAAAAACACTACACAGTGTTTTGCTGCAGAAATTTTTTCTTTAATTGGTTATATTAGTTATATATAACATCAATGTTTGTTTTCCTTCCAATTCTCGGAATTAATGTGAAATGTGAGCCCAATAAATATAACTAATTTCTGTATTTTTACTTTCAACACAATTCTTTAACCAATGAAGTAAGACATGCAAAGAAAAGAAGTGAAAAATAAGCCGTCAAACGGTCAAAAATGACAACAACGTTGGCAAAAATAACAAGTAATTTGTCAAAAGGTAGTACCGAATTGGCTATAAAATGTAGCTATTTTTCTAGTCCTTAATGGTGATTAGTTTTAGTAATAAGATTCATACTTTAAAAATAAGCTGCCCAACTGTAAATATAACGCCTACCGAATTTGGCAAAAAATATCATTTGTCAATAAATACCACAGATTTTGGTAAAAAATAACACCGTAATTGGCTACAATAAGATTTTCCCTGTCCCTGCTAATGACGTAAGTAATATTCTCGAGAAATCACCCGCCAAGCCGGCAAAAGAAAATTGCACCGAATTTGGCAACAATGAACAGCGAATTTGGCAACAATGAACATCCACTTTTGCAAAAAAATAACGAATTTTGCAAAAAACACCGAATTTGACAAAAAATTAAATTTAGTCAAAGGTAACAATGATTTTGGCAAAAACTAAAAGCTAAAAGTGTCCTATCTAAAAGTGGTCAGTTTAGGGTCCTCTAGCATACTTATAGCTTTGAATGAAAACCGTTGCACTGATGTAAATTTTTTTTTATTAAAGGCACGACCAGTTTCGTATTTTAAATTACAGCGTCAAGTGCAAACATAAATAAAAAGAAGAAAGAGACCGTTAACAATATTATGCGAAAGCCATACCACAAAGAGAAATAATTTTCACAGGACTGAACACTTACTTTATATTGGTCAAGCCATTTTTGCAACCCGAACCCAAATCTTTAACATTTGGGAAATTTCGCAAAAAGCGTTAGTCATCTGTTAAAACGCGGCAATGAAACTGGAACCTACGAACAAATGGGATAAGAGAAAACATTGCAAAAAGCACCGGAACGAGGCAGGTTAGGGATCCAAAATTGTAAGACAATATTTTCGTACGGAAAGCAAGAGTAATGTTCTTAACATCTTGGAAGAGCTGGAGATATTTCGTGCGTTAAGAAAATTTTCAAACCAGACTCTTAATTCTCAAACTGAATTAAATCATAAAGCCAGTTTGGCTATACAGTATTTGATTACTTAAATGAATAGCCTCGTTCATTCGCCTTTCACCATCGTCTTTGGTGCCTTTATTGGGGCTATTCTCCTTTTCGAACTTTTTCTAGAAATATTTAGAATTTTTGAAACGTTTTAATTCTCGATGTTACGTTTGTAAACAGGCTCTATGCTTTTAATCTTACGAGTTACTCGCTTGTCATTTGCTATCTCTATTAATATGTTTAGTTTTTGTACGCCCGGTTCCTAACCAGTTCCGCAAAGTTTGTCTGACATTTTCGCTTCCGTCCTGTGTTTTCATATCCTGTCGGTTTCGTACGGCAGTCGCAGCGCTCCGTACCGGCGCACATTCTACTGAGTCACTGTTTATACTTCGTCTTCCTTCTGCCCCTTCCTTCCTTCCTTCCTGTGCTTTTTATAATTTTTTCGCTGGTCCCATTTGTTTATAGGTTCCATTTTCATTGCCTCACTTTAATAAACGACAACCGCTATTTCAGAATTTTCCCAAGTTTTAAACAAACGGTTGCGATCTGAATGTAAAAGTGTCTTGACCACTATAATTCAAGTATTGAGGTTTGTGGAAACTTTTTATCTCTGTGATATTGTTTTTGCGTAATACTGCTTACGGTCACTTCCTTGCTTTTGTTCAGATTTGTACCTGATGATGTAATTTAAATTACGAAATCGGTTGTGCCTTTACTTACTTACTTTCTCTTCGGCTCTACAGCCCTTGAAAGGCCTTGGCCTGCATCACAATATCCTGCCATTCTATCCCATCCATGACTTTCCGCCTCCATCCTCTGACACCCAGCTTTTTCATGTCTTCTTCAACCCCATCCACATATCTCTTTCTGGGGCATCCCCTCCGCCGTCTGCCTCCAGCCTTGCCATCAAAAATCCTCTTACTCGCTCTGTCTTCTTCCTTTCTGACCACGTGCTCTGCCCGCCGCAGTCTTATTTTAATGGTAGTGACAATGTCAGGGTCTTCAAAAAGGTGTTGTAGTTCTGCATTGGTACGAATGCGCAAACTTTCTTGATCATATATTGGGTCATATGTTTCACGTACATCTACATCTACATACATACTCCGCAATCCACCATACTGTGCGTGGCGGAGGGTACCTCGTACCACAACTACCATCTTCTCCCCCTGTTCCACTCCAAAACAGAACGAGGGAAAAATGAGTGCCTGTATGCCTCCGTACGAGCCCTAATCTCTCTTATCTTTGTGGTCTTTCCGCGAAATGTAAGTTGGTGGCAGTAAAATTGTACTGCAGTCAGCCTCAAATGCTGCTTCTCTAAATTTCCTCAGTAGCGATCCACGAAAAGAACGCCTCCTTTCCTCTAGAGACTCCCACCCGCCTTCCTGAAGCATTTCCGTAACACTTGCATGATGATCAAACGTATCAGTAACAAATCTAGCGGCCCCTCAATCAGACCTGATAGGGATCCCAAACGCTTGAGCAGTACTCAAGAATAGGTCGTATTAGTGTTTTATAAGCGGTCTCCTTTACAGATGAACCACATCTTCCCAAAACTCTACCAACGAACCGAAGACGACTATCCGCCTTCCCCACTACTGCCATTACATGCTTGTCCCACTTCATATCGCTCTGCAATGTTACACCCAAATATTTAATCGACGTGACTGTGTTAAGGGCTACACTACTAATGGAGTATTCAAACACTACCGGATTCTTTTTCTATTCATCTGCATTAATTTACATTTATCTATATTTAGAGTTAGCTGCCATTCTTTACCCCAATCAAAAATCCTGTCCAAGTCATCGCGTATCCTCCTACAGTCACTCAACGACGACACCTTCCCGTACACCACACCATGATCAGCAAACAGCCGCACATTGCTATCCACCCTATCCTAGAACCTTTCTCCCTCATATGCTAAGGATCCTTTCCTCATTTACAGTCATGGTCCACGTTTCGGCACCATAGATAACAACTGGTCTTATAATTGCATTGTAAATGAGGATTTTGGATTTTCGTGATAGAAGCGAACTCCATGATTAATGCGGCAAAGTAGCATCTGTTAGCTGCTGCTGTTCTGCCTTTCACCTCACTGCCAATGTCATTTGTCTCAGTCGACCCAAGGTATTTGAAGTCTCTCACCCTTTCAAACTCCCTGTCGGCTATCCTGAGATTTGGTAGGTTTTGTTGGTTGGTCATTGCGCTACTAAATACTACATATAAAGTTTTCTCCAAGATTCTAACCAAAAGGCTTACTCCATATGTGGAAGAGAGATTTGGAGACTATCAGTGGCTTTAGAAGAAATAGGTCAACAACTGACCAGATATTCACATTGCGTATACTACTTGAAAAATGTTACGAACATCAAATTAACATACACCAGCTTTATATCGACTTTAAACAAGCCTATGATATGAGACTTCCAGGCAGATTAAAACTGTGTGCCGGACAGAGATTCGAACTCAGGACCTTTGCCTTTCGCGGGTAAGTGCTCTACCAACTGAACTACCCAAGCGCGACTCACGCCCCGTCCTCACAGCTTTAATTTCGCCAGTACTCGTCTCCTACCTTCCAAACTTAACAGAAGCTCTCCTGCGAACCTTAAAGCTGTGAGGACGGGGCGTGAGTCGTGCTTGGGTAGATCAGTTGGTAGAGCAGTTGCCCGTGAAAGGCAAAGGTCCCGTGTTCGAGTCTCGGTCCGACACACAGTTTTAATCGGCCGGGAAGTTTCATATCAGCGCACACTCCGCTGCAGAGTGAAAATCTCATTCAAGCCTATGATAGCATCTCAAGAATGGCATTGCGGAATGTTATGGAAGAGGCTGGAATACCTAAGAAGCCCATTAAACTTTCTATAATGACCCTCAGCGAAACCAACTGTAAAGTAAAAATACAGGGCGAAATCTCCAGACAAGTGGAAGTGAAGAAGGGACTTAGACAGGGTGACAATATCTCCTCATTAATGAGGAACCATCTTAAATCGTTCACTACAGTACCTAGCGTACGCTGACGATGTGGCATTACTCGCACCAAACAACGCTGTGCTAAGCGAAACCTATTAACTACTGGGGAAAGGTGCAAGAGAACTTGGCCTGACGGCCAATGTCAAAAAGACCAAGTGGACGGTTGCGCCTTTAGTGAAGAATTTTGCAACAGCTGCAGCGGTTTCCGTTCGAGATGTGAAAGTTTGGCTGTGGATGCCCGGCTCATAACTGTGGCGCTTGTAGCACCGTGTTTACAAGAGTGGGTGTGAGGAGGCTATTTCTCATGCTATAGTCTATCTGTAAACTCAAGAGCGAGCAGCGCTTTTGGTGGGGGAAGTGGCCTTTCCCGGAAGAACCCTGCCACTGGCTTACAGGGCAGCCCAAAATCAGTTGCCGGTTACCTGTCTAGCGGTGTAGTTCGGCGTGCAGTGATATACGTCATTTCTGTTCGTATGATCTTAGTTGTCAGTGTCAGTGAGTTAACTTTGTGTACTTACTGATGTACTTCAGCATCCGGAAGTGATGGATAATCGCCCTGCATTCCAAGAAAATGTGCAGAATAGGAAGAAGAGGAGGTGTTTGCAGTGTAACGAGCGTTCGATCGTCTCTAACGGTATTACAGCGTGTGGTTAAGAGGCGACCCAAAAACAACTGTTGGCTAATATTACCAGTCCCAGTGAAAGGGCGGCAGTTTATGCAAACATCAGCCTCGCCACGATAGGACGCATAAGGAAGGAACGCGAAAACAAGCCGCATGGTTTACTGGCATCGCCGCGAACGAAAACTAATAATTTAGGGAGGAGACCCAAAGTTATAGACAGTTTCACATGCCAGTGCTTTTTCCAATTCCCAAAACACTTTAGGAACTGTTTCCTCGGGATAGTTTATACGTCTCTTAACTGTGCATTTTTAATCTCATCCATTCTTGTAAAACTGCTGCCCTTTAAGGCCTGCTTTGAAATGTTTATACCACTTGTATGCTCTTGATTTACTCATAAGCCTCATCAAAAGCAATATTTAACATTCCTAAAAATTTGATACATTTTATTCCATTCTTATAACAAAATTTAGTACAGGTTCTCTAATCTATTTCTATACAAAAAAGTAATAGCTGATGCTACCAAAACCCATATAACCTTTTTGACAGTTGACAACAGGGCAAATACCCAATATGCAAAACATTGCCCAAGTACCTTTCAGGCATGTTTACGAAGACAGTGACAAAAAAGTGCGAATCGAACTAATACACACACGAAATTATAAATTTCTGGTTACTTTTTAAACACTCCTCGTGTTCCAATAAATGTTAAGTTTCAATGCAGCCCTTCAAAGAAAACTTCTACCTTTTAGTAGAAACACAAACTAAGAAGAAGCCTTAAATTCTACAGATTGATTGCACTATATCTGGTTCGCCTTACGAATAGGGGAACATACATTCTCATGAATGGGCATTCGATTTTATGTTTATAGTAGAATCCTCACTTTCGTTCTTATGTTAATATTATTTACTCTATAATGTTTTGTTTCGAAGAAGCTATCGCCTTTTGTTTTCCTTACACTGTTAACGCATTTGTCTAAATAAAAACGCAGCGGGGACGTATCTGTACACGGCGTCGCCAAAGATTTAAGGCGCGCGCCACGGCAGAGACGGTACTACGTTGTGAAACAGCCTGTAGAAGCGCCCTGTGACGTAGCAGGGTAGGTAGACTGGGGACTCGCTTGCTCGCTCTTCAGTTTACCGACACACTATACTGTAGGTGCTTTCACAATTGCGCCGCAGTGTGTCGTGTGCCAGTGGAAGGGAGCCGTCAGCAGCGCGCGCCCTTCCTGATAAGGCGGGCGTGTTCGGCGTTTCCTCCTGTCGCCGCTCTGACGTCACGGCTCGCACGGCAAGGACTTTGAGTCTTCCCCGGGGGCCGCGCGTATCTGCGCGACGCCACGTTCGCGTCAGCCTGCTTCGGCGCCGTCCGAGCCCGTGAGCCGTAGCCGCTCGCCTTCTATCGTAGTAGAGATGTGTCAAACTCTTTCATTCCCGTGAACTATTTCATTCATTTCACTCTTTGACGTGAAGCGTTCAAATGAAGTAGTTCGTTTATGAAGTACGGAAGCCTGGCGAAGTTGCCCAGTTCGCCGCTCAGCCGCGGCTACGCTCGCTCGCACAATAAAGCTTCGTAATACTTCATAATTTTACCAACAGATGGCCGAACTATGCAGTAACGTGCACGCAACGTTTTACGCTCTTACAACGTCTGAGCTAACTTAGAGTATGATCGAAGGGGGCAAAGAAAATATAAACAGAGAAGCCTGTCTCATATAAAGAAGCTATTACATTTAATCTTCTCGACATTTTCTCGTGAAGCGCACAAAAAAGTCTTTCTCTGCCAAATGAAACATTATTTGTTATATTCATGGACTGAAAACTAGGGCTACCAACGAAATGCAGTCCAATTTTATGTTCCTTTTAAAATTTAATCCAAAATATGAGTATGTTTACCACTGTCACAAAGTCTATATACCTACGTTAAGTAATTATTCAGAAGTTTTCCTGTAGATTTTATTTTTGTTGAGAATAATAACCCTCCAGATTCATAACGTAAACTGTCACCTGTAGTCATTGGTACGATTTCAGGTAAAATCCCTCTTTCAGTGTTATTAACAAAACTTTTATTTTCATGTTGGCTGTGCGTGCTCACACAGCCAGCCTCTTCGTTTGTATCTTTAATATTCATTTGTCTGCAAGCGCTGCCAACGGTAGACTATCCGTAGACGCGAAGTTTAACTGCACAAATAGTCACGGGTAATGATGTCAGCACTGCAGGAAGCAGCTGACGCTGCTTTCCCCTCGCCCCTCACCTCCCCAACCCTCGTAAACCTATCGTTCCCCACAAACACCGCGCGATTCGTCGACAGGCAATAGAAGGAGGATTGAAGTGAAGGGAGGATGAGTGACGTAGCGCCGATGTAGTGGGAGAGGGGAAGAGAACGAGTGAACTAGAAAAAAGTGTGGAGTGTGCTATCTGTGAAGAGTTTGAAGTACCAGATCATTGAAATTCAGTGGTTAGTTCACACTTCACCGATGTGAAGCGTTCATTTGAACGACTCATTCACGAGCTCCCCATCACTCTATCGTAGGCCTACTACGTCGAGCGTCGGCTGCGTTCACACTGCCGGCCGTGCCGGGCCGGGCTGACGCGTACTGACTCGGCTCGTGCCTAGCCAGCTCAGGCCGACGAGTAGTGCATTGACACTGCGCGC
This sequence comes from Schistocerca serialis cubense, assembly GCF_023864345.2. Lineage (NCBI taxonomy): Eukaryota > Metazoa > Arthropoda > Insecta > Orthoptera > Acrididae > Schistocerca > Schistocerca serialis. The sequence goes on from NC_064647.1 coordinate 116,368,026, forward strand.
CGCGCCGAGCTGGGACGGCGAAATGGGGGAAAATCCACTTCTCCGATTTTCATGTTTTAAAAATTCTTAGCGGTATACAAGACTTCGCCACATCGTTTTATGAACTCATTTTTTTCCTTAAAAGCGTTACTTACGTCGTGAAAAAAGAAAAAGTCTACTTTTCGTTTCGCGTGATTTCTTAGTTTCGTAACGCTTCCCAACCGATTTTGAAGAAAGTATGCGGCTAAAGAATCTGATTTTTGTACACGTGGTAGTGCAACATCTTAGCTTCGTATTGAATCATTTATCTTTCCATATTTCTTAACAGTCATTGTGAAATGATGCTATTTGTCAACGTTGTGCACTTGATTTACAAATCTTGTAGTGAAAAAGTTATGTATCGGGTAGCTTACTGTTAGATCCGTTTTAGACCATACATTGTTGGGAATGAAATGTAGCTAAAAGTACCAAAAAGTTTTTGAAATGATAATGATACTGATATCTGTCTCTGGTCTCAAGTAATGCGAGCTATTCAGTGGCGTCAGTGCCGCGTCCGCAAGCCACGGAGTTCGCGCGGTTAGAGCTTGGTTTAGTGTAATCATATAGTGCAGGACAGAAAAACTAATTACTAGTGATCAGCGCAGACCTAGTGCCGGCCCCTCTTATTATTTTAATGGTCTCAGTCTCTAGATAAATCCAAATGTATAAGAATTTTTCCCTCGGCTACTGGACAATGCTATGCTTTTACAACTGGCCACACGCTGCATCACAAAAGACAAAATTATTTGTCATCAACATCCTACAATTAGTATGATGTACATTTCGTATTTCGAAAGAAAGGATAACTGAAGCGCAATTCTGTAGTCTCGTCTACTTTGACAGAAAAAATAATGGAGAGTTAATTAAACTACTGTAGATCGGCACAGATGTGCGTTTCATTGTTCTTCATTGTTTTTTTTTTTTTTTTTTCCTTCCTTGGCGGGCTGCGCTGCACTGTCCAGGTAATCCCCACTCTTTGGCTAAATGGCTGTTAGCTGCCGGAGACCAAATAAATAAATTTAAAAAGATCCCCACCTTCGACAGCTGACAAGCAAGTCAGTAGAAAACGCAGCTGCAGTCAACAGTTGCTCGCCTTTAGCTAGTCTGTGCTCTCGTGTAAAACAATGTCTTCACTCTTTTATTGGTATTGTTTTCACTCTGCAGTAACTCGTCGAGTTTTGAAGTACAGAAGAACTAGCAGGTTATGGATTCATCCCAAAAATAGCGACAGACATTTAGGAGAGTTTTTTTCTTTATATGAAGAACTTAAAAACTATCCTGAAAAATTTTATTCAAATTACAGAATGAATCATAATACATTTCAGTTTGTGCTGCAGAACATTCAAGACAAAATTTCTAAACAGAACACGAATTTTCGCAGAAGTATAACAGCAGAAGAAAAATTGTGTTTAACGATAAGGTAAGATTCGTTAGTACACACTTTTTGGTTTGCAGTAGAACTTTGTACAGCATTCACTACCTCCAATTAATTGTAGTCATGCTTTTGTATTTTAAATTTCACAAACGCTTACCTCTGAGGGGAAGAGAGTTTATAGGACTCCTGAGAATCATTAGGAAGTAATTAGCTTCGTCATTTTGGGTAATGTCTTCCTGTGCCTTCAACGAAGAATCGCAGAAATACTCCTTCAGAATTTTCCAACTTTTTTTTCATGATGCAGCGCTTGGCAGTGGTGATGGTTCATCATGTGGAACCACTGATGACCTCACAGAATTCTTTTCATTACCTTGTAAGATAGACAGATTGATAGGCGAAGAGTTTTGAGATAATGCCCTTTGACTCAGTGGTTCTATTTCCACTGATAAGGAACTGCCACAGCATGACTTTACAATGCATTACCATCTGGTAGGGACACATTTCCGTCCCTCAGTGACTCTCATATCTGTCTCCGTTTACAAGTAAATGCGAACTATTCAGTGGCGGCAATGCCGCGATCGCTGGCAAGCTATTGTTGTAAATGCATGTAGATTAAATAAATCAAATAAAAGTAATTTCGCATGTATCATTATAATAAACGTAATTTTTCCTCACTGATTGTGAAATGTGAGGTAACACCTTAAAATAAAAGACGTGTGCAGTCACACAGAAGGGAGACGTGTAATGCGTGTACTGCAGAAGCTGTGGTGCTGCTCCACAGGCTCGCGCCTGCGGTCGGCTCGCGCCGGCAATATTAAACACTCGGGATGTCGCCGGCTAGGCTCCGGGAGGCTCACGCCGCGTCGGCGCGGCCCGGCCGCCAGTGTGAACACCGCAATTCAAAACCATGTGTTTGATACCGAAGCGGTCGGCGGCCCGTCCAGGCTCGGCGCGGTCGGCGGCCCGTCCAGGCTCGGCTCGGCTCGGCCCGGCCGGCTGTGTGAACGCAGCCAAAGCAATTGCGAGAGCGTGCCGCACTTCGCTAGAAGCGCGAAATCCCGAGGCGCTGTTACTGCGCGCTTTTTTTGCGACAGCGCGCCGCCGGTAATCGCAACTGTGTGCAGCGCTCACCATTTACAGGAAGGACAGCAATTAACCAAGTTTTACTTCACTGCCACATTACACCGAGGTCACAAAAGTCTTGGGGTAGCGATATGTGGTATACTGGCGGCGGTAGTAGCACACGAGATATAAAAGACCAGTGCGTCGGCAGAGCAGTCATTTGTACTGAAGCGATTCATGGTTGGAGGTGTCTGACGTGATTATGGCAGCAAAACGGGAATTAACAGACTCTGTACCCAGAGTGATAGTTCGAGCTAGACGTATGGGGCATTCCATTTCGGAAAACGTTAGGGAATATTCCTACCAGGTGTACCGGTATGAAATGTGCGTTAAGGTACAAATGTGACGATCGGGAACATTTGTTGTGAACGAGCCTTAATTTTTGTTTGTTTGGTTGGTATGACATCTGTCAAAGATATTTAGTATACGTCAAGTCATGGAACAAACATCATCATATGTTTTCATCGTCTTAACAATGCCGAATTCTGTACCAGAAAGTGATGATTTGCGGAAAGCATTAATTTTTTGTTTTCATTAGAAAAAAAAGTGCTGCAGAGTCGCATCGAATGCTTGTCGAGGAATATGGTCATAATGCTCTATCAGAAGCAACATGCAAAAGATGGTTTCAACGGTTCAGAAATAATGATTTGGATGTAAGAAATGAAGAACGTGGAAGACCACCAAAAAAGTTCGAAGACGCCGAATTGCAAGCAATATTGGATGAAGATGATACTTTGAGTCAGAAGCAAATAGCAGCAATGCTAAATGTTGCACAACAAACTTCTGACCGTTTGAAAGCTATGGGAAAGATCCAGAAGTGTGGAAAATGAGTGCCACATGAATTGAATCAAAGAGAGATGGAAAACCGAAAAACCATTTGTCAAATTTTGCTTCAAAGAGATGAAAAAAAAATCATTTTTGCATCAAACTGTTACTGGCGATGAAAAATTGATTTATTTTAAGAATCCTAAACGGGAAAAATCATGGGTTAATCCGGGACAACCATCAACATCGACTGCAAATCCAGATCGATTCAGCAAGAAGACAATGCTCTGCGTTTGGTGGGATCAGAAAGGTGTGGTGTATCATGAGCTTCTAAAACCCGGTGAAACTGTGAGTACTAATCGCTACAGACAACAAATGATCAATCTGAACCATGCATTGATCGAAAAAAGACCAGAATGGGCCAGAAGACATGGCAAAGTAATTTTTTGTACACGACAAGGCACCTGCACACAAAGCAAAACTGGTTCAGGATACAATCAAAACACTTGGCTGGGAGCTGCTACCCACCCGCCGTATTCACCAGACTTGTCCCCTTCCGACTACCATTTGTTTTCATCAATGGGACACGCATTGGCTGAGGAACACCTAGATTCCTACGAAGAAGTCGAAAATTGAGTGTCTTATTGGTTTGATTCAAAAGAGCATTTCCATTGGCGTGGTGTCCACAAATTGCCAGAAAGGTGGTCAAAATGTATAGAAAGCAATGGTCAGTACTTTGAATAAAATGATTTTACTTTTCAATTCAAAATTAGTGTTTCATTTTCACAAAAAACGCTCATTTCATACCGGTACACCTGGTAGACGCAAAGTGTGCCGAGAGTGTGCAGACAACTTAGTGGCCGACTGCATACATCTACATCTACATCTATATTCCGCAAGCCACCTCACGGTGTGTGGCGGAGGGTACCTTGAGTACCTCTATCGGTTCTCCCTACATTCCAGTCTCGTATTGTCCGTGGAAAGAAGGATTGTCGGTATGCCTCTGTGTGGGCTCTAATCTCTCTGATTTTATCCTCATGGTCTCTTCGCGAGATATACCTAGGAGGGAGCAATATACTGCTTGATTTCTCGGTGAACGTATCTTCTCGAAACTTCAAAAAAAGCCCATACCGAGCTACTGAGCGTCTCTCCTGCAGAGTCTTCCACTGGAGTTTATCTATCATCTCCGTAACGCTTTCGCGATTACTAAATGATCCTGTGACGAAGCGCGCTGCTCTCCGTTGGATCTTCTGTCTCTTCTATCAACCCTATCTGGTACGGATCCCACACTGCTGAGCAGTATTCAAACAGTGGGCGAACAAGCGTACTGTAACCTACTTCCTTTGTTTTCGGATTGCATTTCCTTGGGATTCTTCCAATGAATCTCAGTCTGGCATCTGCTTTGCCGACGATCGACTTTATATCATCATTCCATTTTAAATCACTCCTAATGCGTACTCCCAGATAATTTATGGAATTAACTGCTTCCAGTTGCTGACCTGCTATATTGTAGCTAAATGATAAGGGATCTTTCTTTCTATGTATTCGCAGCACATTACACTTGTCTTGATTGAGATTCAGTTGCCATTCCCTGCACCACGCGTCAATTCGCTGCAGATCCTCCTGCATTTCGGTACAATTTTTCATTGTTACAGCCTCTCGATATACCACAGCATCATCCGCTAAAAGCCTCAGTGAACTTCCGATGTCATCCACACGGTCATTTATGTATATTGTGAATAGCAAGGGTCCTACGACACTACCCTGCGGCACACCTGAAATCACTCTTACTTCGGACACTTAACGACCGAGAGCAGTGGCGTCTGCGTAGAGTTGTCAGTATCAACAGACAACCAACACTGCACGAAATAACTGCAGCAATCAATGTGGGACGCACGACGAATGCGACCGTTAGAACAGTGCGGCGAAATCTGGCGTTAATGGACTATGGCAACAGACGACCGACTAGAGTCCGTTTGCTAACAGGACGACATCGCCTGCATCTACTCTCCTGGTCTCTGACCGTATCGGTTGGACCCTAGACCACTGGAAAAACGTGGCACTGTCAGATCAGTCCAGATTTCAGTTGGCAAGAGCTGACGGTAGGGTTCGAGTGTGGCGCAGGCCCCACGAAGCTACGGATCCAGGTTGTCAACAAAGTACTGAGCAAGCTGGTGGTAGCTCCTACCCACAGCTACGTTAGGAGGTTTTTCTTCGCTCAATTCGATGCCAGCAGGTGGCGTGACGCTCTCGGCCCGTCAAAAAGTCTGTCAGGTCCCTCGAGAGATTTAGGTGCTTCATTCCCAGTCTCTGTTTTACGTCTTGGAGAAAACCGTGGGTGCATCTCGCTATTTGGGCATCATCTTAGAGAACGACAGATTTAACGAATTTTCAACAGAGGCCCAGCGCAGCCGAATCCAGCGTGCGAGCCGACGCACGCGTGGGGCTGTGGCCGCGGCTGCGTCTGGCTGTTCATATTCCGCTCACGGGCGCCTCTGGCAGGAAGTCACGACTTACCCAGCCGGCAACCAGACACTCCGCACCACTGCACACCTACTTTACTTCTCTTCCCTTTTCTGAACGACTAGCGTTAAAAAAGTAAAAGCAAGACGAAAAACACCAATTTCACACAGAGTACGCGAAGGAACTTGCCCCCCTTCTTGCAGCGGTGTACCGTAGGTCTCTAGAAGAGCGTAGTGTTCCAAAGGATTGGAAAAGGGCACAGGTCATCCCCATTTTCAAGAAGGGACGTCGAACAAATCTCTAACGGCTATCAGTTGTAGAATTCTGGAACACGTATTATGTTCGAATATAATGACTTTTATGGAGACTAGAAATCTACTCTGTAGGTATCAGAATGGGTTTCGAAAAAGACGATCGTGTGAAACCTAGCTCGGGCTATTCGTCCACGAGACTCCGAGGGCCATAGACACGGGTTCCCAGGTAGATGCCGTGTTTCTTGACTTCCGCAAGGCGTTCGATACAGTTCCCTACAGTCGTTTAATGAACAAAGTAAGAGCATATGGACTATCAGACCAACTGTGTGATTGGATTGAAGAGTTCCTAGATAACAGAACGCAGCATGTCATTCTCAAGGGAGAGAAGTCTTCCGAAGTAATAGTGATTTCAGGTGTGCCGCAGGGGAGTGTCGTAGGACCGTTGCTATTCACAATATACATAAATGACCTTGTGGATGACATCGGAAGTTCACTGAGGCTTTTTGCGGATGATGCTGTGGTATATCGAGAGGTAGTAAAAATGGAAAATTGTACTGAAATGCAGGAGGATCTGCAGCGAATTGACGCATGGTGCAGGGAATGGCAATTCAATCTCAATGTAGACAAGTGTAGTGGTGCGAATACATAGAAAGAAAGATCCCTTATCATTTAGCTACAGTATAGCACGTCAGCAACTGGAAGCAGTTAATTCCATAAATTATCTGGGAGTACACATTAGGAGTGATTTAAAATGGAATGATGATATAAAGTTGATCGTCGGTAAAGCAGATGCCAGACAGATTCAGTGGAAGAATCCTAAGGAAATGCAATCCGAAAACAAAGGAAGTAGGTTACAGTACGCTTGTTCGCCCGCTGCTTGAATACTGCTCAGCAGTGTGGGATCCGTACCAGATAGGGTTGATAGAAGAGATAGAGAAGATCCAACGGAGAGCAGCGCGCTTCGTTACAGGATCACTTAGTAACCGCGAAAGCGTTACGGAGATGATAGATAAGCTCCAGTGGAAGAGAGACGCTCAGTAGCTCGGTACGGGCTTTTGTTGAAGTTTCGAGAACATGCCTTCACCGAGGGGTCAAGAAGTATATTGCTACCTCCTACGTATATCTCACGAAGAGACCATGAGGATAAAATCAGAGAGCTTAGAGCCCACACAGAGGCATACTGACAATCCTTCTTTCCACGAACAATACGACACTGGAATAGATGGGAGAACCGATAGAGGTACTCAGGGTAGCCTCCGCCACACTCCGTCAGGTGGCTTGCGGAGTATGGATGTAGATGTAGATGCATATGTTTTTTAAATTTATCTGTTCCTCTACATCAATTTTATCCCCTTCACAACAGTCCACATTAGATGCTATACACTTATGCCAGCGGTTTTTCCAATCCCCCCTTCAGGAGCTCGACCTTCAGCTCTCCGGCAATACGTTTTTAATCCTATCTATGCTTGCAAAATTGCTCCCCTTTGCGGTTTCCTTTTTTTTTTCTTTTTTCCTTGGGAACAGAAAAAGTCACACGGCGACCACGGCTAGCGAATATGGAGGTTGGAGCGTCTCTACAGTATTCCTTTTGCCCAAAAATTCGCGAATAATTGTTTTCCCGGGTTGTATTCCTAACTTGTAAGCAGTACTTCTCATTGACCACTAGGCCTTGTGGCAAGAGCTCATGATGCACTACGCCTTTAAAATTCGAAGAACGCACTGAGCGCAACCTTCACATTTGAGCGGACTTGTCGAGCTGTTCTCTACCTCGGCGATCTACAATGAGCCTTAGTTTCGACATCACATCTGTAAACCCACTTTCATCACCTATCACAAGACACGTTTCAGCAGTTATGCATCGTTGTTGATTTCATCTAGCGAATCCTGAGCAACCTGCGTTAGCCGCTGCTCTTGTTCAAAATGCAACAATTCTGGAACAAATTATGTTGTGACACGTTTCATGGAGTTTTGCTATTTGGGGAGCAAAATAACTGATGATGGTCGAAGTAGAGAGGATATCAAATGTAGACTGGCAATGGCAAGGAAAGCGTTTCTGAAGAAGAGAAATTTGTTAACATTGAGTATAGACTTAAGCGTCAGGAAGTCGTTTCTGAAAGTATTTGTATGGAGTGTAGCCATGTATGGAAGTGAAACATGAATAGTTTGGACAAGAAGAGAATAGAAGCTTTTGAAATGTGGTGCTACAGAAGAATGCTGAAGATTAGATGGGTAGATCACATAACTAATGGGGAGGTATTGAACAGAATTGGGGATGAGTTCGTGGCACAACTTGAGAAGAGGAAGGGACCGGTTGGTAGGACATGTTCTGAGGCATCAAGGGATTATAAATGTAGCACTGGAGGGCAGCGTGGAGGGTAAAAACCGTAGAGGGAGACCAAGAGATGAATACACTAAGCAGATTCAGAAGGATGTAGGTTGCAGTAGTTACAGAGATGAAGAAGCTTGCACAGGATAGAGTAGCATGGAGAGCTGCATCAAACCAGTCTCAGGACTGAAGACCACAACAATAACAACAACAACGTTTCATATCCAAAAATTCTGGAAATATTTCTTCGCGTGAGCCACATGATATACCAACACCGTCGCCGACTTCTCTGATTGTGATTCTGCTATGGTTCGTAATGATTACTTTCAATTTTTCCAGAATTTCTCCGGCCACTGAGTACTGGGACGTCATATTCGGCGCCATCGCGGTTTTCCTCGGAACGCCTATACCACTCTTACTTATACCAATATTTAACATTTATAAAACTTTGCTACGCTTTGTTCCGTTCTTATAGCAAAATGTAACAAATTCCACGATCAATTTTTTCACAAAATAAATAATAGCCGATACTACTGAAATAAATGTAACCTTTTTGACAGCTGACAACACAATAAATATCCCATTCGAGTAACAATTTAGTTCTCAGACATGCAAATCAGTACAACAACGATAAAACAACGCGAATCGGTCTAACAGAGCACGCTAAATTACAGAATTCGCGTTACTTTTTCAACATACGTCGTACGTAGAGTCACGCGGACTTTTAATGCGAACGCCTTAGAGAAATTGACTGTCTCCCAGTGCGCAATAAAGAGAACGACAATTAAAACTTCGTGACAACCTCTCCTATTCTCCGATGGCACAAGGACATATAAGAAGAACAACAACAACGACGATGACGACAATAATAATGTTTTTGTGGTATTCAGTCCAAAGACTTGTTTGATGCAACTCTCCATGCTACTCTATCCTGTGCAAGCTTCTACATCTCCCAATACGTACTGCAACCTACATCCTTCTATATCTGTTTAGTGTATTCATTGGTCTCCCTCTATGATTTTTACCCTCAACGCTGCCCTCCAGTACTAAAATGGTGATCCCTTGATGTCCTACCAACCGATCCCTTCTTCTAGTCAAGTTGTGCCACAAACTCCTCTCCTGCCCAGTTCGATTCAGTACCTCACCATTACGTGATCTACCCATCTAATCTTCAGCATTCTTCTGTAGCACCACATTTCGAAAGCTTCTATTCTTTTCTTGTCTAAACTGTGTATCGTCCATGTTTCACTTCCATGCATGGCTACACACCGTACAAATATTTTCAGAAAAGAATTCCTAATGCTTAAATCTATACTCAATGTTAAAGAATTTCCCTTCTTCGGAAATGCTTTTCTCGCCATTGCCAGTCTACATTTGATATCCTCTCTACTGCGAGCATCATTAGTTATTTTATTGCCCAAATAGCAAAACACATCTATTACTTTAAGTTTCTTGTTTCCTAATCTAATTCCCTCAGCATCATCTGATTTAATTCGACCACATCCAATGCACAGCTTGAATAACATCGTGGATGGGCTACAACCCTGTCTCACTCCCCTGTCAGCCACTGCTTCTTTTTCGTGCCGTCGACTCTTATAACCGCCATCTGGTTTCTGTACAAATTGTTAATAACCTTTTGCTCCCTTTATTTTACCCCTGCCACCTTTAGAATTTGAAAGAAGTATTCCAGTCAGAATAGTGTCAAAAGCTTTCTCTACGTTTAGAAATGCTATAGACGTAGGTTTGCCTTTCCTTAACCTATCTTCTAAGGTAAGTCGTAGGGTCAGTATTGCCTCGCGTGTTCCGACATTTCTCCGGAATCAAAACTGCTCTTCTCCGATGTCGGTTTCTGCCAGTTTTTTCATTCTTCTGTAAAGAATTCGTCTTGGTATTTTGCAACAGTGACTTATTAAACTGATAGTTCGGTAATTTTCACAGCTGTGCATATCTGCTTTCTTTGGGATTGGAATTAAGATATGCTTCTTGAAGTCTGACGGTATTTAGCCTGTTGCTGGAGTTTTGTCATGGCTGGCTCTCTCAAGGCTATTAGCAGTTCTAACGGAATGTTGTCTGCTCCCGGTGCCTTGTTTCGACTTGGGTCTTTCAGTGCTCTGTTAAATTCTTGACGTAGTATCATATCATGGATCTGAATGCCTAACGATGAACTATAAAATGGACAAACTAGAGGTACTGGAAAGAAGGATAATGGGTGCAATAAAAACTGCAGATGGATGGAAAATAAGAAGTAATGAGGAGATCTACAAAAATATAGAGAAAATATCTGAAGTAATGGCCAAACGAAGATGAACCTTTTTTGGACATCTCTACCGAATGGATGGAAATAGATTAACAAAACAAATACTCCTGTATTTCTGGAAGAAGAAATCGACAATAGCGTGGATTACAGAAGTAAGAAAAGATCTTGAAAGAAACAACATCAAAGAATCAGAAGTAGCAGAAAGAAACCGTTTTAAAAACAAATTACTAAATTTGGAAGGCTTTCAAAGCAGAAGAAATAAAAAATCGGGAACAACATGGACAGAAGAAAGGAAGAGCCTTCATGGGGAGAAAATGAGAGAATACTGGAAAAATAGGAAACAACAACACAGGAAGAAGAGGAACTGAAGTTATTAACGTGATCCTAGTTGGACAATACAATTGTAAAAAATAATATAATAATAATTAGTTAAATAACTTCATGTGTATGTACGACCTGGTGGAAGCTTTTCAATTGGACGCCACTTCGTCGACTGCGTGTCCCTAACACGCTCCAGTTATCCAACCAGGGAGAGGGGCTCTGCTCTTTAACGTGGAATCCGGACGACGTGTCGTTTCTGGCAAATCTCCTTAACGTTGGGACGCAAACCCTTTGTTAAAAAACAGACTGGATAATCCGTGCCTGACTAGGATTCGATGCCGAGATTTTTGGTTCTACGCACACGCTTTACCGCTTGCCCCCACAACCTTCATACATTCTGGTCGATCTTCACTGTTTTCTGGAGTTCCGACGGCTCTTTACTTCTCTGCTTTCCAGCCAGATACCGCCTACTCTGTTACTGACCGCCTCGTAGCTTCCATCACTACCACGAGATGTCATTCCAAATGCCATTTAAATACGGAACAGATCTACTAGCATATTACACTTTCATTATACACTGACGTGCAAAACTTAAGGACGAAAGTAACTTTCGTATTGATGTGTCACTGCGAAATAGCATGGACAGAGGAAACTTGGACCGTACGTAAAAGTAACTTCAACAACATACCAGAGAAAGTAACTGAAAGAAATACGCAATGCGATGAGTAAAAGACACTAATTAGACTGAACTCATAGCTATTTATGATGGCCCCCTGGACATTACGAAAGGTTCGACATGGATCTTAATAAGTGTGCCATCACCATGGACGGCAGCACAGGCACTATAACGTCCTCCCCTGCTGGCCGTAAAGCCGTCGACACACGGGCCGTGCTGTCGAACGTCAACGTTGAGCGTGCCGAGTTCAGCGTGCTGCTGAACGCTCAGGAACGATGCTACTTGTGCATACGTACGTGGGCCCCAACGTGGTACACGCGATCGAGACGCACTCCAGCGGCAGTTGTGGGATGTTTCTATTCATATTTCACATTGTTTACTCAATGGGTGCGCGTAAAATTCCCACGTTAGCTCTATTAAAACGCACATTTCCTCCATTGTCCATATGCTACTCACGTTCTATATGTAATATAAACAAAAACTTCAATATCCATGTACATGTTTTAAGACAAAAAGGAAAGTACCATGTCCAACCAATAAGGACACAGGCTTATAAAAGTTCCATTACAAACAGTGCCACACAAATTTGCAATAGTTCTCCACATAAGATAAAGGTTATTTTATCTTTCCCAGATTTTGGTAAAACCCTTAGGTCATTCTTACTTGATATCTGTTCCTACAGAGAAGCAGAATCTTTAAAAGGCGTGAATTACGAAAATCAAAAGAAAAATGAACAAAATATCATTATACAAGTAGTGCAAGCTGTCCTGTACATTAAACCAATCGAAAAAACTCACTCCTCAAAAGAAGGTGAACTTATATTTACTTAACATCAGATATGTAGTATATACTTATAATATAATGAAGCATCAAAACCTATAAATACGCAAATGTTAGGAAAAAAAAATTAAGCTTCGCGAGACACGAACCAACATTCTACCACGAATCTTGTGGATCGTTGACGCTACTCACTACGCTTTTTTTTTTTTTTTTTTTTTTTTATGGGAGACACAGGAATCAACAGTAGTGGAAGGCGTTGTTATTTATTTATTTGCATGTGTTTTTGTAATATTCACTAATATCATGAAATGATGTGAACACATCGGCGAAAGAGAAAAGAAATATAAATTCTGGTTAAAGAAAAAGAAAGGAAAAAGGAAAAGCAAAAAGAAATAAAATCCGCGCAATCTGCGACGCGCTCTCCCATCCGCGGAGGTCAGAAGTAGAATAGATCGTAGGCGGTTGAAAACTCAGACACCGCCGGGGGAGGAGGGGTAGGTGCCCTCCGAGCCAGGCAACCCCCAACTCAGTGAAGGTCTAACAAAGACCGCTCGAAGATAGTTAGCAAATAATGTTCGGTAACGTGGCGTGTTTTCGAGAGCTGCATGGGCTGTTCATAAATAGGTCCAGAAGTCGAGGCGGGATTTAGGTCCCCCATGAAAGAGATAAGCGACCACCCACCCTTTGACCCACGTAATAGCATGACATTTGGCGGCGGGAAAATGTCTGTCCTCCGGGTATAGAAACATTCAAGGTTCGATGGTGTCTGGTGGCACCCGGAGATAGCAGGCAATGATTTGCTGCACGAAGCGCCATACATCTTGCGATGAGGCGCATGTCAGACGGTGTTCATCAGTGTCCAGTTGCTGGCAAAGGAGACAAAGAGGGGATTCTGACAAGCCAATGTTGTGCAGTCGCTGCTTCGTGGCAAATTTCCTGTTGACTATGTGATACCACAGTGCCCGGACGTTCGTAGGGAGGAAGGGCTAGTGGACGGTAGTCCACACTATGGGCCACTGGAAGGAGGGATGTTTGGTCTCCATCACATTCCGGGGAACACAGCGCAGCAGCAGGCTGTAAAAATCCTTAGTCCTGGGTGGGCGCGTATCTGGGAGACTGGTATGTATGTGGTCGACGAAAAAGGTCGAAAGGTGGGACAAATGAGGCACGATATGGCCGACAGACACCGGTGGTGAGGGGGAAGCAGGTAGGAGGACCTCAAGCAAGCTGCGTGTGAGAGATGTACCCTGGCCCATCCACTGTTTTCTCATGGTACTCATGTACAAGGCGGCAACTCGCATACGTACATTGACGAGCCCGACGCCACCATACCGTGGGGGCAGGGTAAGTGTCTCATAACGGACTTTGAACATTGAACCAGCCGTGAGATAATAGCCAAAAGCCGCCTGAAGGTTGTGCCCAATTGCAGTTGGCAGAGGGAGAACTTGCGCGATGTGAACCAATTTTGATGCCGCATAAAGATTAAGAAACTCAACCCGTTGAAGTGTGTCCTGGCGGCGCAAGAGGTTCTGGCGGACGTCGTTGCGGATGACGTGTAACAGGCGACGGAAATTCGTTGCCGCTGTGCGTGTGACTGTGGCGGTAAAGGTAATGCCCAGGTACCGGAAAGTCCGCACAAGCGGCAGGGGTGCCACTTCACCCTCCTGGAGGCCTCGTCCAATGTGCATTGCAGAAGATTTGGCGACATTCATGGCACTGCCAGCGGCAGCCCCATAACGGGTAATCAATTCGAGGACTTCCCGAATCTCAGAGCCGGAGCGAATGAGGAGGAGGAGGTCATCAGCATATGCACGACAGCGAAAAGTGTGTTGGCGTAGGGTGAGGCCAGAGAGCTTGGTCGTCAAGCCCCCAATAAGGGGCTCAAGGGCAATGGCATACAGGAGGGTAGAGAGGGGGCACCCCTGCCGTATCGAACGGCAGATAGGTACCGGTCCTGCTAAACGTCCATTGACTTGGACACGTGAACCGGCACTGTCGTAAAGACGCCGGATGACGTCGAGAAACGGAGGGGGGATGCCCATTCGGGCTGCCACCGAAAACAGGAAACGATGACGCATTTTATCGAAGGCGCTGTCGAAGTCTATAGCGACGACCGCTGAACGGAGTCTACAGGCTGCCGCCATCGCAATTAAGTCGCGGCATTCCCCTGTGGCAGTCTCTATGTTAACCTGTCCTCCAGGCGTCGTTTGTTCTGGCAAGAGGATATGAGGGGGTATTGTTCGGAGCCGCATTGCCAGTAAGCGCGCGAAAATCTTGTAATCGGCATTGAGTAGGGTGAGCGGTCTGTAACTCGTGACCATCGAACAACGGGCTGGTTTGTGGACAGGTATGATGATACCCTCAGCAAAGGCGGGTGGGATTGCGTGGTCAGATGTAATCAGTTCTTGATACATAGTCGTCCACCGTGGGGCCATGAGGTCCCGAAAGGTACGGTAAAACTCAATCGGTAAGCCGTCAATGCCGGGCGATCTGTTGACTGCACCTTTGGCGATTGCGTTGTTGACTTCGTCTCGCGTGACCGCCACTGCCAAAGCATCCGCCCCCGTGTGGGGGAGGGTGCGCGTGACGTAATGCAAAATGGAGTCGTCTGCTGCAGTTTCAGCGTCTTCTTCACTGTAAGTAAGTACGACGGTAGTGCTCGACGAATGCGTGGACGATGTCATTCTGAGTGGTCACCTGCGTGCCATGAGGCGTGGTCAGAGTGCTGATGATCTGCCGACGACGCCGTCGTTTGTCGGACACTATATGATGCATGGATGGAATTTCTAAAGCCGCGTTATCGTGGCGTCGCGTCCGTATCACGACCCCTTGCAATTTCCGGCGTGCCAGCGCAATTATCTTCGCCTTAGTTCTTTGCCGTTTCAACTGGTTGTCCGGGGTTGGCGGTTGAGCATCCAGATCTCGGAGAATCGCGTAATAGAAGTCAACAGTGGTGCGATGCCAGTCGGCCATGTCCTTCCCGTATCTCATCAGTGTCCTCCGGATCGCCGGCTTGGCGCAGTCCAACCACCATGTCAATGTCGAGTGGTAGCGAGCAATGCGTCTTTCGCAGGCTGTCCACGTTTCAGTGACTTGCTGGCGACACGCCAGGTCATGCAAGTGTGAAGTATTGAGTTTCCATGGCGCACGGCTGCGCCAGATGGATTGCGGCGGAAGGATGACCGTACAGATGTAGGCGGAATGGCCGGGAAAGGCCAGCGGCCAGCGTTCGGCGCCCTGTATCGCAGAACTAAGAGTTTGTGAGACATATATCCTGTCTAGTCGGCTTGCGGAATGACTGGTAAGAAAGGTATGGCCAGAACGGTCACCGTGTTGAACTTCCCAGGTATCGTGAAGCAGGAGGTCTCGCACCACTATACGTAGTTCCTGGCATGTAGTATAGTGGGGAATCTGATCTTTAGGATGCAGAACGCAGTTAAAATCACCTCCTAGTAGGCAATGGTCATAACGCCCTAAAAACAGGGGAGCGATTTCCTCGGAATAAAACTGGGCTCTTTCATGCCGTCGGTCGGTGCCTGAGGGAGCGTAGACGTTAATGATGCGTGTCCCCATGGCAGTGAGTGCCATGCGCTAAAGTGACAACAATTCATCCGGGGACAATTCTGACATGTTAGCACATGCTAAATGCTTTAATCGTAGCTATGTTACTACTTGAAATTTAATTATAACAAATTGTACCAACAACAATGGATTTTTTGTGGATCCTCAGTGTGTCGCTACCTTCAAATGACGTACTCTCATTGTACGCAATTACAATAATTCTTTTGCCACGAATATGTTTCTCATTATTTTATTGCAACAAATCACACAGTTAATCAAGCGGTTTTCGAGTGATTCTCAATTTGGTGGGGCTCAGAAAGAGCATATGTACGTATGTCGTATAGGCTTGAACTGAATGCCAATATGGCGCCTCACAGCTCTGTGCTGTGACGTAGGTGGTCAACGCTCAGACGCACGCTGAGAATATCTGACATGCTAGATATTGCTCTGCACGTTCGTAAAGACTCCCGAACGTGCTGTTCCACGCTATGACGTCAGAAATTCGGCACGCTCAACGTTCGGATGCACGGTCCGTGTGCCGACGGCTTAAGACGTTGCATTCGTCCACCAGCACGGTTGACGGCTGCACGTAGACCTGCTGAAGTACGTCTTCACAACGCGTCTCACAACAGCTCTTCGGGATTTAACTTCTTACTGCATTACATTTTTTTTATTGTTGTGAAAAAATTTCACGTGTTAATTTCAGTGTCCTGATGTCTGGAAAAATACTTAAATTATATCTCTAATGTGTGGTCCGTTAGTTTTGATTTAAGGGTTTGTGCCATATATGGGACAGCATGCAGCTACGGTTAACATTCTGTGATACTAGTTTCAGGCTGGATGAGAAAACACTTCGAAAATATACAAAATATAAACACACATTAGCAAGACTAAGTTTATTTTTTTAAATAATTACAATTTTTGTTCATTAATTTACATGTTTATCAGAAACCAAACAAAATTATTTATCATTTAGTCTATTCATTATGAAATTTCATGAAACAGTTTCTCTCCTTATTCAAACATAATGATGCACTGCACTTCAGACATGCTATGTACGATTTCGCTGCTATCTGGGTATTTGCATCGACGACTGTTTTCGAGCCACACCGGCATATGATCTACGCTATCCTGTCGCACCTGACGCTGTGGAAGATCTGCCACAGGACCTTTCTTCTTCTTACTGTCCAGCTGTTTTTGGACTTCGTTGCTTGACCTACTTAGTTTCTTGGATAATGTTTTGCCCCTTTTACAGAGGGCATCTGCAACTGCTACCTTGAAATCCACTAGTGGCATGTAGTATCTATTTCTCCCTCTCCACAGTAGCCAGCTATTAACACAAGCTAGATCAATTAGATGATAGAATATCTTCAGATTCAATTTTTTTTATTTGATTTCATTTCTGTAATATCCAAGCATAGAATCTAACAGATCGACACCACCCATGTAGTCATTGTAGATCATCACAGAGCGTGGACAAGGTATAGTTTTGTATTACTTTTCCTATTCTCCCATGGAGACGATCGTAGAGATGCTGGATGTAGTCCTGTGGAACGGCTTGCCATGCCATTTCCACCTGGCGCCTCAGTTGGACCAGCGTTCGTGCTGGACGTGCAGACCGCGTGAGACGACGCTTCATCCAGTCCCAAACATGCTCAATGGGGGACAGATCCGGAGATCTTGCTGGCCAAGGTAGTTGACTTACACCTTCTAGAGCACGTTGGGTGGCACGGGATACATGCGGACGTGCATTGTCCTGTTGGAACAGCAAGTTCCCTGCCGGACTAGGAATGGTAGAACGATGGGTTCGATGACGGTTTGGATGTACCGTGCACTATTCAGTGTCCCCTCGACGATCACCAGTGGTGTACGGCCAGTGTAGGAGATCGCTCCCCACACCATGATGCCGGGTGTTGGCCCTGTGTGCCTCGGTCGTATGCAGTCCTGATTGTGGCGCTCACCTGCACGGCGCCAAACACGCATACGACCATCATTGGCACCAAGGCAGGAGCGACTCTCATCGCTGAAGACGACACGTCTCCATTCGTCCCTCCATTCACGCCTGTCGCGACACCACTGGAGGCGGGCTGCACGATGTTGGGACGTGAGCGGAAGACGGCCTAACGGTGTGCGGGACCGTAGCCCAGCTTCATGGAGACGGTTGCGAATGGTCCTCGCCGATACCCCAGGAGCAACAGTGTCCCTAATTTGCTGGGAAGTGGCGGTGCGGTCCCCTACGGCACTGCGTAGGATCCTACGGTCTTGGCGTGCATCCGTGCGTCGCTGCGGTCCGGTCCCAGGTCGACGGGCACGTGCACCTTCCGCCGACCACTGGCGACAACATCGATGTACTGTGGAGACCTCACGCCCCACGTGTTGAGCAATTCGGCAGTACGTCCACCCGGCCTCCCGCATGCCCACTATACGCCCTCGCTCAAAGTCCGTCAACTGCGCATACGGTTCACGTCCACGCTGTCGCGGCATGCTACCAGTGTTAAAGACTGCGATGGAGCTCCGTATGCCACGGCAAACTGGCTGACACTGACGGCGGCGGTGCACGAATGCTGCGCAGCTAGCGCCATTCGACGGCCAACACCGCGGTTCCTGGTGTGTCCGCTGTGCTGTGCGTGTGATCATTGCTTGTACAGCCCTCTCGCAGTGTCCGGAGCAAGTATGGTGGGTCTGACACACCGGTGTCAATGTGTTCTTTTTTCCATTTCCAGGAGTGTATGTGGACAAAGTGTTGACTACTCCGTTGTCAAACTAGGATACTACTGACAATTCTACGCCATCTACTGTTGCTACTTTCTCCTTCATGCTACCTCGGCCATTCTTCTTCATTTCTGCCTCTTTAGGAAAAATGCAACCTAGTACACGATTGGCACGGACTGTCCCTAGTTACTGTATTCCTTCCTTATGCAAATACACTTCCACAGGTATACTAGTGAACCAATTAACAAAAAAACAACTTGTGGTTCACATGTCGTGGGACTGCTAGCGTAAGACGCACAACAGCATTGCTGCTAACTCCTAGTTAGATACCATCAGGTATTATAACATTATTCTGAGCTCCAGCAAAAAATTCGTACGAACAGCTGAATCCTGACATCCCACCAAGAACAAAAGCTTTGAACCCCCATTTATGGCGGTTCACTAGGATTGTATTGTTTTAGTGAAGATCTGCACTTTGTTGGAATAATCTGTTAATTCACATCTAAAAATTCATCTTTTGACACTCGCAACAGTCTTTCGCGCGAATGGTCTAGCAGTGGGCGAATTTTGAAAAGTTTGTCATGGTTGGGGTCGCTAGCGCGGACTAGATTACTGTTACATAGAAGTGTATGAAGCGTTTTATTTCTTCCCATCGGTTACAGCTCATAATGTCACTTACAGCAGGGTGGCCCACATCTTGAGACCAATAATGCCTTGTTGCTGGGAGTTGAATAATTGACATAAACATGGTCGTAGCAATAAATTGTTCCATTTCTTCTACATTAACATTTACACTTTTATTGGGTTGGCATTGTACAGAATACAAATGGCTCTGAGCACTATGGGACTTAACATCTCAGGTCATCAGTCCCCTAGAACTTAGAACTACTTAAACCTAACTAATCTAAGGACATCACACACATCCATGCCCGAGGCAGGATTCGAACCTGCGACCGTAGCGGTCGCGCGGTGCCAGACTGAAGCGCCTAGAACCGCTCGGCAACCAGCGGCCGGCTACAGAATACAAATTAGTTTGTTTGGTTATGTACTGCTCTATGTCTTCAGTAAAGAAATACTGAAAATATTCCACAGAAGTTTCAAGATCCAATATTTCCTCAGGAAGATTAGTGTTACTGGTGAATTTCATCTCTTCATCTTTTCTAATCAAGTGTCCTACTTTCCAGTGTATTGTAGGTTTCCCCACCTTAGTAGGACGTTTTGAAATTCGTCGCTTTGAACCCTTTCTTCAACACGATTATCATCCAGATTACAATCAGCAGTAAGCCTCATCTGAATGTCATCTTGTGACACTGATTCCGTTTCTGGTATCGCAGTTCTTTTCTTTGTTATATTATAGCTCTTCCCCCCCCATGAACCATGGACCTTGCCGCTGGTGGGGAGGCTTGCGTGCCTCAGCGATGCAGATAGCCGTACCGTAGGTGCAACCACAACGGAGGGGTATCTGTTGAGAGGCCAGACAAACGTGTGGTTCCTGAAGAGGGGCAGCAGCCTTTTCAGTAGTTGCAAGGGCAACAGTCTGGATGATTGACTGATCTGGCCTAGTAACAATAACCAAAACGGCCTTGCTGTGCTGGTACTGCGAACGGCTGAAAGCAAGGGGAAACTACAGCCGTAATTTTTCCCGAGGGCATGCAGCTTTACTGTATGATTACATGATGATGGCGTCCTCTTGGGTAAAATATTCCGGAGGTAAAATAGTCCCCCATTCGGATCTCCGGGCGGGGACTACTCAAGAGGATGTCGTTATCAGGAGAAAGAAAACTGGCGTTCTACGGATCGGAATGTCAGATCCCTTAATCGGGCAGGTAGGTTAGAAAATTTAAAAAGGGAAATGGATAGGTTGAAGTTAGATATAGTGGGAATTAGTGAAGTTCGGTGGCAGGAGGAACAAGACTTCTGGTCAGGTGACTACAGGGTTATGAACACAAAATCAAATAGGGGTAATGCAGGAGTAGGTTTAATAATGAATAGGAAAATAGGAATGCGGGTAAGCTACTACAAACAGCATAGTGAACGCGTTATTGTGGCCAAGATAGATACGAAGCCCACACCTACTACAGTAGTACAAGTTTATATGCCAACTAGCTCTGCAGATGACGAAGAAATTGAAGAAATGTATGATGAAATAAAAGAAATTATTCAGATTGTGAAGGGAGACGAAAATTTAATAGTCATGGGTGACTGGAATTCGAGTGTAGGAAAAGGGAGAGAAGGAAACATAGTAGGTGAATATGGATTGGGGGACAGAAATGAAAGAGGAAGCCGCCTGGTAGAATTTTGCACAGAGCACAACATAATCATAACTAACACTTGGTTTAAGCATCATGAAAGAAGGTTGTATACATGGAAGAACCCTGGAGATACTAAAAGGTATCAGATAGATTATATAATGGTAAGACAGAGATTTAGGAACCAGGTTTTAAATTGTAAGACATTTCCAGGGGCAGATGTGGACTCTGACCACAATCTATTGGTTATGACCTGTAGATTAAAACTGAAGAAACTGCAAAAAGGTGGAAATTTAAGGAGATGGGACCTGGATAAACTAAAAGAACCAGAGGTTGTACAGAGATTCAGGGAGAGCATAAGGGAGCAATTGACAGGAATGGGGGAAATAAATACAGTAGAAGAAGAATGGGTAGCTCTGAGGGATGAAGTAGTGAAGGCAGCAGAGGATCAAGTAGGTAAAAAGACGAGGGCTAGTAGAAATCCTTGGGCAACAGAAGAAATATTGAATTTAATTGATGAAAGGAGAAAATATAAAAATGCAGTAAGTGAAACAGGCAAAAAGGAATACAAACGTCTCAAAAATGAGATCGACAGGAAGTGCAAAATGGCTAAGCAGGGATGGCTACAGGACAAATGTAAGGATGTAGAGGCCTATCTCACTAGGGGTAAGATAGATACCGCCTACAGGAAAATTAAAGAGACCATTGGAGATAAGAGAACGACTTGTATGAATATCAAGAGCTCAGATGGAAACCCAGTTCTAAGCAAAGAAGGGAAAGCAGAAAGGTGGAAGGAGTATATAGAGGGTCTATACAAGGGCGATGTACTTGAGGACAATATTATGGAAATGGAAAAGGATGTAGATGAAGATGAAATGGGAGATACGATACTGCGTGAAGAGTTTGACAGAGCACTGAAAGACCTGAGTCGAAACAAGGCCCCCGGAGTAGACAATATTCCATTGGAACTACTGACGGCCGTGGGAGAGCCAGTCCTGACAAAACTCTACCATCTGGTGAGCAAGATGTATGAAACAGGTGAAATACCCTCAGACTTCAAGAAGAATATAATAATTCCAATCCCAAAGAAAGCAGGTGTTGACAGATGTGAAAATTACCGAACTATCAGCTTAATAAGTCACAGCTGCAAAATACTAACACGAATTCTTTACAGACGAATGGAAAAACTAGTAGAAGCCAACCTCGGGGAAGATCAGTTTGGATTCCGTAGAAACACTGGAACACGTGAGGCAATACTGACCTTACGACTTATCTTAGAAGAAAGATTAAGGAAAGGCAAACCTACGTTTCTAGCATTTGTAGACTTAGAGAAAGCTTTTGACAATGTTGACTGGAATACTCTCTTTCAAATTCTAAAGGTGGCAGGGGTAAAATACAGGGAGCGAAAGGCTATTTACAATTTGTACAGAAACCAGATGGCAGTTATAAGAGTCGAGGGACATGAAAGGGAAGCAGTGGTTGGGAAGGGAGTAAGACAGGATTGTAGCCTCTCCCCGATGTTGTTCAATCTGTATATTGAGCAAGCAGTAAAGGAAACAAAAGAAAAATTCGGAGTAGGTATTAAAATTCATGGAGAAGAAATAAAAACTTTGAGGTTCGCAGATGACATTGTAATTCTGTCAGAGACAGCAAAGGACTTGGAAGAGCAGTTGAACGGAATGGACAGTGTCTTGAAAGGAGGATATAAGATGAACATCAACAAAAGCAAAACAAGGATAATGGAATGAAGTCTAATTAAGTCGGGTGATGCTGAGGGAATTAGATTAGGAAATGAGGCACTTAAAGTAGTAAAGGAGTTTTGCTATTTGGGGAGCAAAATAACTGATAATGGTCGAAGTAGAGAGGATATAAAATGTAGGCTGGCAATGGCAAGGAAAGCGTTTCTGAAGAAGAGAAATTTGTTAACATCCAGTATTGATTTAAGTGTCAGGAAGTCATTTCTGAAAGTATTTGTATGGAGTGTAGCCATGTATGGAAGTGAAACATGGACGATAAATAGTTTGGACAAGAAGAGAATAGAAGCTTTCGAAATGTGGTGCTACAGAAGAATGCTGAAGATTAGATGGGTAGATCACATAACTAATGAGGAAGTATTGAATAGGATTGGGGAGAAGAGAAGTTTGTGGCACAACTTGACCAGAAGAAGGGATCGGTTGGTAGGACATGTTCTGAGGCATCAAGGGATCACCAATTTAGTATTGGAGGGCAGCGTGGAGGGTAAAAATCGTAGAGGGAGACCAAGAGATGAATACACTAAGCAGATTCAGAAGGATGTAGGTTGCAGTAGGTACTGGGAGATGAAAAAGCTTGCACAGGATAGAGTAGCATGGAGAGCTGCATCAAACCAGTCTCAGGACTGAAGACCACAACAACAACAACAACAACAATTATAGCTCTTAGGTCCGATATCATCATCACTATCTGACTCTGAACAAAGCACATCATCTTCATTTTGAAAATGTTTTGTTAGCTGACATATCCGGGTCTTCACTAACATTTACATCCTCAATAACTCTTATTGTGGCAGAAGGGCTGTAAAACTTTGTTACATACGGTTCCTTAACATAGCTGACAAAGAAAAGATATAGTTTCCTATGGAAGTTAGGTTATGATGAATGTTTACTCTATGTAACCATGTTGTGCCATACGTGTCACTAACGGAGTTTCAATATTATTTGTATTTTAATTGACAAATATATGAACTTATATCTTTACAATTATCCACATATGTCCTTTCACCCCTATAAATTATACAAACTCCGAACTCAAATGTTTACTGCGTCAAATACAACTTTTCGTATGACCGAACTTGATGTAAACAGCTCGCAACGCAAAGCAAAGATTCTTACTACATAGCTCCTTACTTTCTCGACAGATGACATTCATTGTTTGCACAGTTATTCTTAACAGCGTACCGTATCTATCCCAACGTGCGTTTACGAAATAGATTTTCAAATATGAGCTCCACAATTAGGAAAATGGTATGTGCCATATCTGACACAGTATGCGGTGAGGGGTTAAGTCGGGGGAATGGGCAGGCAGAATACGAGCTCCTTCATCTGCATTGTTCCATGTTGTCGTGCACTGTCTTCAATATATATACTAACAATAAAACTAAAAAACCGTCATGTCTGTCTGTCTGTCTGTCTGTCTATCTATCTGTCTACTTCTCCAAAACTACTGGATGTATTCACATTGGGTTCCCACACGTAACTTTAGCGCAGCTTGAAGCAACGTAGGCTTCACTTAATCAAAATCGGACCACGGAAAAAATATCGCAATTTAAAGTTTTATCTAATAGCGTCGTCTCTGTCTGTTTCGCCACACTAACTTTCAAAACTACTAGAAGTTGTTTCATGGGGGTTTTCACAGGTAGCTTGGGCCAAGGTATACGTTTTATTTCATCAAAATAGAATCACAAAAAAGTATCGCTATTTAAAATTTTATCTAACATCGTCATGACTGTCTGTCCGTTTGAACACGATAGTCTTCAAACGTATTACGAATTTTTGTGAGATTTTCACACGTAACTGAAGCCCAGCTTGGAGCAACGTATAGGCTATATTTCACCAAAATCGGATAACTGAAAGAGAAGACACATTGTCTGAACTAGTTAATTTCCAAAACTTACGGGCGAATTTTCATGGGGTTTTCACAGTTAACTTGGGCGTAGCTTGGGGCAACGTATAGGTTTTATTTAATCAAAATCCGATCATGGAAAAAATTTCTAATTTAAATTTTTATGCAAAGTCGTTTGGTCAGCATGGTACTTCGTATGTTTAATCATCATGGCGTAAAACACCAAAGGACCAATAGCTAGAGCTGCCCCCCCTTTTTTAGGGTTTCCCACCTCAACTATTATAACGGAGCCCCTACAGGGTCGCGTTTTACAAAACCGTTTTTCTCAAGAACCGGTACACGTATTAAACTGAAATTTGTGTGACATATTAAGGTCTGCGGTCCCTTGTTGATGTAATAAAGTGGAGATTCTAGGTTACTGCAATAAAAGACACGGTTATTTACGTCTCATAAACTATGTGATCAGAAGTATTCGGACAGCTGGCTGGAAACGACTTACAAGTTCGTAGCGGCCTCCATCGACACTGCTGGATTTCAATATGGTGTTGGCCCACCCTTAGCCTTGATGACAGCTTGCACTCTTGCAAGCATACGTTCAGTCAGGTGCTGGAAGGTTTCTTGGGGAATGGCAGCCCATCCTTCAGGGAGTGCTGCACTGAGGAGAGGTATCGATGTAGGCCGGTGAGGCCTGCCACGAAGTCGGCGTTCCAAAACATCCCAAAGTTGTTCTGTAGGATTCAAGTCAGGACTCTGTGCAGGCTAGTCCATTACAGGGATGTTATTGTCGTGTAACCACTCCACCATAGGCCGTGCATTATCAACAAGTGCTGCATCCTGTTGAAAGACTCAATCGCCATCCCCGAATTGCTCTTCAACAATGGGAAGTAAGAAGGTGCTTAAGACATCAATGTAGGCCTGTGCTGTGATAGTGCCAAGCAAAACACGGGGTGCAAGCCCCCTCCATGAAAAACACGACCACACCATAACACTACGGCCTCCGAATTTTACTGTTGGCACTACACACAGTGGCAGACGGCGTTAACCGGGCATTCGCCATACCCACACCCTGCCATCGGATCGCCACACTGTGTACTGTGATTCGTCACCCCACACAACGTTTTTCCACTGTTCAATCGTCCAGTGTTTACTCTCCTTACATCAAGCGAGGCATCGTTTGACATTTACCGAGGTGATGTGTGGATTGTGAGCAGTGGATCGACCATGAAATCCAAGTTTTCTCACCTGCTAACCAAATGTGACAGTACTTGCAGTGGATCCTGATGCAATGTGGAATTCTTGTGTGATGGTCTGGATAGATGCCTGCCTATTGCACATTACGACCCTCTTCACTTGTCGGCGGTCTCTGTGAGTCAACAGACGAGGTCAGCCTGTACGCTTTTGTGTTGTAGTGTCCCTTCACGTTTCCACCTCACTATCACATCGGAAACAGTAGACGTAGGGATGTATAGGAGTGTGGAAATCTCGTGTACAGACGTATGACAAATGAAACCCATTCATCTGACCACGCTCAAAGTTCGTCAGTTCCGCAGGGCGCCCTACTCTGCTCTCTCACGAAGTCAAATAACTACGGAGGTCGCTGAGATGGAGTACCTGGCAGTAGGTGGCAGCACAAGCGCCTAATATGAAAAACTTATGTTTTTGCGGGTTTCCGGATACTTCTGATCACATAGTGTATTTCGATGCTCGCAAACTCATTCATTGCCGGCCGGTGTGGCCGTGCGTTTCTAGGCGCTTCAGTCTGGACCGCTACGGTCCATGCCTCGGGCATGGATGTGTGTGATGTCCTTAGGTTAGTTAGGTTTAAGTAGTTCTAAGTTCTAGGGGACTGATGACCTCAGACGTTAAGTCGCATAGTGCTCAGAGCCATTTGAAGCAAACTCATTCATTAAAAGCCGGCCGAAGTGGCCGTGCGGTTAAAGGCGCTGCAGTCTGGAACCGCAAGACCGCTACGGTCGCAGGTTCGAATCCTACCTCGGGCATGGATGTTTGTGATGTCCTTAGGTTAGTTAGGTTTAACTAGTTCTAAGTTCTAGGGGAGTAATGACCTCAGCAGTTGAGTCCCATAGTGCTCAGAGCCATTTGAACCATTTTTTTCATTCATTAAAAGCCACGGTACTTCCCGTTCACGTACTATCACAAAATTTAAGAGGAATCAAGACTTCACAGAAGAAATAGAGGGAAAAAGTCAGAATTGTTGGTTTGTAATTAAATCTCATAAAAAAATTAAAACATTATACAAAGTGTTGGTATTCCCGGGACCAGTATCATGCTACTATTGCTGTCGAAAACATGATGAACTGTCTACGTACGTAATTAGTTAAGTTATAATATGTACATAATGAAGTTTGTGCGGAACCCTCAGCGGACGTGTCCTGCTCGCACCTGACCTATCTTTTTAGTTAAAGCCTCTTATTCAGGACTTTATTTTTGCTCGGTGACGGATGTACTATGTCAGTGACGCAATTAAGCTCCGCTATCTTATCTTTACGGATACAAACTAACAGTGAATGTACTTGGTTTGGTTATGCGCATTTACCGATACCGCTCTGTGTATTAAAAACGTAACGACATTGCTTTGCTTCTTTCGACAGATTTTATTTATATTTGACTTCTTTCCTAAAAAAAAGTTTTATTACCTCAGTGACAGAAGTGTTTTCGGAATTTTATGTCAGTGACAGCGTTAAGTGCTGAAATCTTATCTTTATCAATACAAATTAACACTGAATTTACTTGGCTCCGACATGCTGACTGCCGCGCGGTCTGGGGCAACCTGCCACGGTGCGCGGCTCGCCCCGTCGGAGGTTAGCGTCCTCCGTCGGGGGCGCGCGCGCTTTGCTGTCGGCGTCCTGAGCGGAGTCGGTCGGCTGCTGCGGACCACGGAAGTTATCTCCGCGCGGCGCAGTCGGCTGGGTCCGGTGGCAGTCCCTGCGCAGTGTCGCAGCGTGTGCGGAGCTGTCCGATCGCTACGAGCTTCGTGGATCACCGACCCAGGACGTCAAAGTTGAGTAGTGGTTTCAACTACCCAAGCCACGTCCATTCGTGCTGTCGTGGTTCGGTGGTTCGCTGTTCGGGAGGTTTTCCTGTGAGCAACACCGATTGGTTGACTACAATTTGAGTGCACCAGCGGAATTTTCTGCCTTGTGGCCGTCGGTGTTCCGGTTACCTGCCCTGGCCACTAACGTAATTTCAGGAAGCGTCCTTTGCTCACCTGTTGTCGCTGTCCAACATGGTGTGTAGTTTTGACAGCTAATACATATTTCATTGTGGATAATCACGTTCGTAACCTTTTGTGTTTGAGTTCTCATGTACTGATTGGTGGCAAGCAAGTCGTTCTGTCGGTCGGTCCGTGGCTGACCCTCGTTGTGTTCCGACAGAGCAAGTGTAGTCGGGCTCACCACCTGTCTCACCTAAGTGAAAGAGAGCAGACCGACCTCCCTGGAGGCTTCTGAGTGCCGTTTTCTTTATTGTCCTTCTCACCGGTGTTTAACTGTCCCTTTAAAATCATAGTCAATCATGTAAAAATTCTTGTTTTACTGGACTTTATATATTTTTGGATTTTAAAGAAAAAAAAAGGTTCAAATGGCTCTGAGCACTATGGGACTTAACATCTGTGGTCATCAGTCCCCTAGAACTCAGAACTACTGAAACCTAACTGACCTAAGGACATCAGACAAATCCATGCCCGAGGCAGGATTCGAACCTGCGACCGTAGCGGTCACGCGCTTCCAGACTGTAGCGCCAAGAACCGCACATGAGAAATCAATTATGGGCCTTAAGCCGCTTAAAACCTTATTCTCGAAGTTACCCTTTAAGCAAAAACATTGCAGTCTTCTGCCTCAAAGATATATTTTAAAATTTTCAAATTTAATTGTGGCCCTCTGCCACATATGTTTGTTCTATCTACTTTCCCTTGAGGCTTTCAGTCTAGCTGTAATATATACATATTTTAAATATTTTATTTGCTATTTTAATTGCATTTTTTATCTTGTCGATTTTTAAAATTTCTTGTTTGGGGGCCTTCAGCCGCGAAAGAATTGCATTTTGAAACTCGTGGTTGTAAAGGTTCGCCTACGTGCCGTTTTGGTTTAAAGGTGTTATTAAATTACAACAAACTACAATTTTAATATGAAACTCACCCGAACCTTATTTGGCCCTTTCCACAATCCTAATCACCTGTTTTGCCCAGCAGGTTTAGAGGGCGTCTCAACTGTTTTGCTTCTTTCGATAGATCATATTTATACTCTTCGCGATGATAAACGAATTTATTGAGTTTGCTTTGTGATACTGATGCCTACTCATTACATTCTGATTTAGGTTTGTTTATGAATATAAATTCAAAGAAAATGATGCCCACAAAACTCAGGGCTACGGTGTCTCAAGAACCCAGTGCAAGTTTTTTGCGGCTCGACAACATTAGGAGTTAATTCGCTGTTTGGAAACAGAAAGCGTGGAGCAACGTGACTCTGATCGAGAGCGTCATGTATTATCTCGCTCCTCAGAACCCTTCAATCACAGAGGCTTTAAGTTAAGGTGGGTTTACACCAGTGCGTCTTGCGCCTAATCGCCGGGCTACTTGTACTTGTCCCACACGCCATGCCTCTTCCTCGACATCTGCGTGCGACTGATTCCACTCATACCAGCGTTCTCACGGGGGCGGGGGCTCTACTTCCTTGTGGTGCAGCCTACAGCGCTACGGCGCCTAGCCTCAAGGCGCACAGGTGTGAAAGCAGCAACAGCTTCGACGAAGGCCGAAAGGAAGGTTCCGCCCTGAGGACTGTGTCCCGCAGTAGGGTACGATACGTTACGTACAGGAACACGGTGGAAGGCTAGGCGCAAATTGAGACGCGTATAGCAAGTGTGACGTGACACGACACTACAGCGCGACACGCACGTGCCGCACGGGTCGCGCGGGTGCAGCGCATATTGCGACGCGTACACCATACTTCGGAAGCGCCGACTGGCGACGCTCTGCGCTGACTGAACCGAATCGCGCGCAACCTGTTATCTTTCTCATACGATTTTACAGAAACTATTCTCTAAAAATATAAGATTTCTGCCTTACTTGTAGCGTAATGTCAGCTTCGTGGCGAAGTGCCCATCACCTCGCTAATGACCATACTTATTGTGATGTGCACATTTTAGTAAGGCACTACGCAAAACTCAGAAAGTTTGCAACGAAAATTAAGGGTCGCTATGATTTTGCGTTTGGTGCGTATTACACCATATGTTGCTGCGTATGAAATTTAGCTAACATCCTGAATTTTTGTCTAGACTTGGGAGGAGGTCTCTATCTGCCTCCGATCTCGAGAAAATGGATCCCATGTAGCGCGCTCACTTCCGATCTCACGCCCCCGAGAATGAAATACTCGCAACATTTCTCGTATCTCCTAAACCGCTCGAGACATCGAAACGAAAGTTTGGCGAATGATAGCATACAAGGAGGAGAGTGTTTTGCCAATTATTAAACACACGGAACTTTCTTATCTATGGCGATTTATCACTACTTATACTTCTTTTTTTATTTAATTCTCTCCAGTGACTGTAATTTTTTAAGAGTTATCGACAGCTAGCGAAACAAGAGTTTCCTAGTATGAAAATAAACATGAAATTTCTTCTTTTATGTTAGTGCAAACCGATACTACGAGGTTTTTCGTAAGCTATTGAGCACTGTGATTGTCAATTACTTGTTTAACGAGGCCCTCCGTTTCGGAATTCTGTCTGAATAGCTGATGTGAGATGAGTTTGGCAAATTACATTGTGACAAAGGAAGTACAATTAAACTAGTCACCAAGAGAAATGTGGCCATTACTCATAAATGGTGATGCTTCTTCGAATGAGAAAAGGTTAACAACTCACACAAAAACAGATTGGCAATTCTGTTGGAATTTTGGTGGAATCCCAGTAACCCATCGTATTTTTAACACTGAGCGACTGGAATGGAAACTTACCAAAGGATTTTATTCCTTCTCTTCATCTGAGCAGTATTAAAATAATGACGAGCGTTCCTTCAGGCGGAATAAAATAGTTGTTATTGAGAAAAATAAACAATTGATCTGTCGCACAACACAATGGTCAGTGTATTGTCAGCAGCGAAGGATAATGCGCGCGACAGGAATGCACAAGCTAGCCATGTGTGCCTTGTGAGATGGAGTTCGAAAAACATTGTCATGAAAGTAGATCTGCCTTTGTCAGCAGCACATTTCAACAAATTAAATATATCTAATCATAACACTCTTTTAGGGTATTCCTACTTTCGTAATAATACCAACAATTTTCTTCATTTGTGTAGCCTGTTGTTGTATAATTAGTTTATTAATCCTGATAATGTCCATGCAACTATTGAAATGCTTTTTCTCATCACGGCGAACCAATTAAAACATTGTTATTTGTGACTGCATTTCAACTGTTTCTAGCTTTCAGTGGAAATATGTTGTTCACATGCATGTAGTACAGTGTGTCGTATTGCATTATTACATCCATAGCAGAGTAATCACTGTGAAACTTCTATACTTCAGATCTTGGACGCTTTTTACCAGATGCACAAAGTGATCACACCTGTGGAGATTATCCCTTTCTAAATTTTTGTAACAGATCGTACAGATACGCTAGCTTACTAGGCAGCGAGAAGATAACCTTGCTTTACTTTCCTGCCTTGATTCTTAATCACATGATTTTACGAGGGCGGTTCAGAAAGTAACCTCCGATTGGTCACAGTGCGGGTTGTGGGGGGAGTAGCGACGCCATCTGTGCGTTCACGCACTCAACAGGTCAGTCGGCATCAAGCCGTGGTCGAGTGAACGTCGTACCTGCGCTAGTTTAGTTTTTGTGGCAGTTTGAAATGTGTGCTGCAATAGAAAACCCCGCCAAATGTGAAGTGCGTGCTGTCATAAGGTTTTTTACAGCCAAAGGATATTCTGCAGCAGCTATTCATCGTGAGCTTTGTGCCGTGTACAGACCAAGAGTTATGAGTGAAGGAGTTGTCCGTGAATGGGTACGTTTATTTAAAAGTGGACGAGAAAACGTTCATGATGAAGAGAGGAGTGGTAGACCATCATTGGTGACTGACGAACTCGTTCAGACAGTTGATGCAAAAGTTCGTGAAAATCGACGTTTCTCAATGTCGAAGTTGTCTACTGGTTTTCCACAGATTTCTAAGACTCTCTTGTACGAGATAGTGACAGCAAGATTGGGTTACTGTAAGTTCTGTGCACGATGGGTGCCCAAAATTCTTACCGACCACCACAAAACTCAAAGAATGGCCTCTGCATTAGACTTTGTCACGTTATGAGGACGAAGGAGAACCATTGTTAAACAGAATCGTGACCGGTGACGAAACCTGGATTAAGTACGTGAACCCTGAGACAAAAGAACAATCAAAGATGTGGGCACATTCAAATTCGCCTACCAAACCAAGAAAAGCCTCGCAAGATTTTTCTGCCAGGAAACTGATGGCAACGGTGTTTTGGGATGCCAAAGGGGTGTTGTTGGTTGAATTCATGGAATGTGGTACGACCATTAATCAAGACGTGTACTGTGAAACAATAAAAAAGTTACGACGGGCTATACAGAACAAACGCCGTGGTATGCTGACTTCCGGTATCGTTTTTTTGCACGATAACGCCCGTCCTCACTCTGCTCGCAGAACAACGGCCCTTCTTGAGTCCTTCAAGTGGGACGTTATCAACCATCCACCTTACAGCCCAGATCTGGCGCCAAGTGATTATCACCTCTTCATGCATTTGAAGAAATGGCTCGGGTCACAGTGGTTTGATGACGACGAAGAGCTCAAAGATGCGGTCACAGGCTGGCTCCAGGCACAAGCGGGTGATTTTTATGCAGAAGGAATTTCAAAGCTTGTGAAGAGATACGATAAGTGCCTCAATCGCTATGGAGACTATGTAGAAAAATAGTGCAAAGATGTAGTTGTAAGATGTATATATTAAAATATTTTTATTTAACTTGGTGTATTTTTTTAAATCAACCGGAGGTTACTTTCTGAACGGCCCTCGTATAATATTCCTTGCTTCCTTATTCACTACCCTCTGTCCCTTCTTGCGATCTGAAAACATCGCGGAGGCGTATGGTGCAATTCCAGCGGCCAATGGCTCATCAGTTACTGAAGTATACATTTTTCTTGACAGAAGAAAAACAAAACAAAACTATGCACATATAAATAACAGAAAAGTATAACGTGCTAACAAAGAAAGCTGGAGCGTTTAAATGGCGAAAAACGAAACACTACCCAAAGGCAATAAAATTCAGTACACAGTAAGGCAAAATTTATCGTATGGGCAATACTACCACTGCTCGTATGCGCCGTTCCGATGTGAGCATATGGCCGGGCTACTTTTCCGCTCACCACCTCAAATTTCCCACGGTGCTAGCGAGGCACGCGCGACGCGCGACGCGCGGCGCGAGAAACTGTGCCTCAACCACAACGCCGCGCGACCTGGCGCAGTCGCGTCGCAATTTACGCGGTCCCATTTGAAGCTGGGATGTTACAAAAACGCGCGCTGCGCTGCGTCGCGCCACACGCATTATACGCGTCTCAATTTACGCCTAGCCTTAAGACGCGTTTACTCGGGCCATTTAAGGCCTGGCCAGACACAATCCGGCCTGCCGCTGCGACCCGCCGGACCCGTCGGCGGCCAGGGACGTCACACAGGCAACGGCCGGCCGGCCGGCCGGCCGGCCGGCCGCAGCAGTGACTCCTGATGTGTCAGCTGTGTTACACTGTGGAAGGGGCCGAACCGCATTACTAAGCTTGCATACGTAGTGCGATTGTCTTGGCGTTAGACGATTTGGAATCCTCAAGCGGGACATTAACTTTGTTCGAGTTTATTTTTATTTTTTTTATTGCAGAAATGAGCAACTCGCACTAGCGATACGAAATGGCACCAAGAATAGATGTTGGGTGTACGACATTAATAGCAAGAGAGAAAGCTTACAAGGGAACCTCCCCATCGCACCCCCCTCAGATTTAGTTATAAGTTGGCACAGTGGATAGGCCTTGAAAAACTGAACACAGATCAATCGAGAAAACAGGAAGAAGTTGTGTGGAACTATGAAAAAAATAAGTAAAATATACACACTGAGTAGTCTATGCATAAGATAAGCAACGTCAAGGACAGCGTGAGCTCATGAGGGCCGTGGTCCTGTGGTTAGCGTGAGCGGCTGCGGAGTGAGAGGTCCTGGGTTCAAGTCTCCCCTCGAGTGAAAAGTTTACTTATATTCGCAAAGTTATGATCTGTCCGTTCGTTCATTGACGTCTCTGTTCACTGTAATAAGTTTAGTGTCTGTGTTCTGCGACCGCACCGCAAAACCGTGCGATTAGTAGACGAAAGGACGTGCCTCTCCAATGGAACCAAAAACATTTGATCGCAAGGTCATAGGTCAACCGATCCCTCCACAGGAAAACACGTCTGATATATTCTATACGACACTGGTGACGGCACGTGCGTCACATGACAGGAATATGTTGTCGACCCACCTAACTTGTATACTTGGCGAATGGGTAAAAAGATTCTTCTATCTTGCCCGATTTAGGTTTTCTTGTGGATGTGATAATCACTCCCAAAAAAGTGATGAAAACATAAGAGAGTGTCACATAAACTGCAACAAATGAATGCAACAGTTTCACAGTCTCACAGTTTTCCCTGTGCTCTGTCAAAACATATGTTTTTAACGTTTTCAAATTTTTCCGTGTGTAGACCGTCAAATCCTGCATATGTTCAAGCAAATCTGAACATGTCCTGGAATTTTGGAGGGCGAAGTTGATTATGTGTGAGTGCCTGAACTTTGATAATTGTCTGAAAATAAAAAATTAAAACTTTTCACTCGAGGGACGACTTGAACCAAGGACCTCTCGCTCCGCAGCTGCTCACGCTAACCACGAGACCACGGCGCTCCTGAGGTCAGATTCTTCTTGATGGTGCCTATCTTGCGCATGGACTACTAAGTTTGTATATTTTGCTTATTTTTTCATAGTTCCCAACAAAGTCTTCCTGTTTTCCCAGTTGATCTGTGTTCAGTTTTCCAAGACCTATCCACTGTGCCAACTTATAACTAAATATGAGGGGGGTGCGATGGGGAGGTTCCCTTGTTAGGAGAATACCATCGTCTGTGTATTGATCTAGAGTCTGACGAAGATAGGTTCTTCAAATATTTTCGTATGTCGCGAGAATGTTTCGAGGAAATGCATCGCCTGATAAAAAGGTAGCACCGAGAAGTGCACAACGAACTGGAGAAAGCCAATTGATACAAGGCACAGACTAGCTATTTGTTTGAGGTAAGTTTTACCGTTTGTGGCCTCTTTGTGCTTCAAATAGAAGTCATATAAATTATTCCATTTCAGTTTTGGTGTATCATATGAAAGGTTCGGCGGAAGAAACTGCTATCTCACAACGTAGTTACGAGTGGAGTGATAAATTTATCTGCAGTGTTTACGAATACAGCAAACGATAGTAACATCTAGTTCCGTATGTCCCGCTAGAGAGAACTTTCTACTTAATAGATTGTTGTATTCATAACATTGTTATTGAATTTAAACAAACATATCTTTGGTCGTTAACTTATCCATTCGTTCTATCGGCGTAACAGATTTTAATCTTTTCCAGATACTTGACTACAGGCGACACTTATCAGACCGTAGCTTTTTCTTTTCGGTTAGGACGTTCAACAGTCTCAGATATTGTGAAAGAAGTGTGCCAGGCAATATGGACTGTTCTACAGCTCAAGTATTTACCTACTCCTACAACAGAGATGTGGAAGAAAACTGAAGAAGGATTTCTAGAACTTTGGGTGTTTCCGGACTGCCTTGGAAGCATAGACGGAAAGCATATCATGTTAAAATGCCCGAAGGATAGTGGATCCCAGTTCTTCTGTTACAAACAGTTCTTCTCGCTAGTTCTCTTGGCGATCGTTAATTCATACTACGGAGTTTACAGTAGTTGATATTGGAAGTTATGGACGCCACAGTGACAACAGTATTTCTGAGAATTCAGCTTTCTATCAAGAGTATATCGAGGGCAAAAGTATTCTACCTCCAAATCAGGATCGCGTGTATCATACAAAAAGTTGTATTCTCTCACCTCCTCTGTAAGTCTTTCTGTGTCCATGATGCATGCACTACGAGCTACAAGACAAAAACTGGCCCACGCCGCTGCTTCCAGTGTGACCACAGAGCAGTTGAGTGCGCCAACAGAGGCAGGCAGCCGCTCCGGCTTGCGGCGAATCTGTAATCTGTGACAACCGGGCGGCGGCCGGCGCGGCAGGCCGCATGTCGGTGCGTCACAGCCGCACTCTTGTGACAGCCGCCATACAGTAACGAGCGATTCAACAGTGCGGCCTGCCGGCTACGGTTCAAGGCCACAGGCTGGACGGCCAGGCCGCATTCTGTCCGGCCAGGCCTTTATCACAGCAATGTCCGCCCGCAATAATGTTGCCGTAACACCGTTGCAATGTGGCAGTTACACGTAGCAACGTTCTGTATGGCCGGACAATACTGCTGAAGGAGCAGGCTGTTGCAGGTAATTGGCGACGCATTGCCGGTGTTCTCCACCGAGAGTGGAGAATTTCGTGGACCATATCTGTCTGTCCTTGTTTGTATGTGTTTTCCTCACTTGCAATCAGCCTTACTTCCTCTTTCCCACGGCGACGGCACTGCGCTGCCAAGTCACGTCAACACTATTAGCTCGAAAGTTGGCGCGCGAACGTAGAGGCACTCGATCTGCTTGCTGTCTACAAGAATTTTAAACTGGGCAAACGAGACAACCATCAAGTGATACATACATCGACGACCAAAGCTACAGAACAGAGAAAATTATAAGTTTGTAAGGGGTTCATTAGGAGTTCATTACTATCCGCTAGCGCACTTAAGCAGATGTAATTTCGATGGATTGCTCACGCGCTCCCTGCGATATGGAATATCTATGCTACAATAGAATCGCAGGTCAGAGCAGTTGGCAGTAAGTCGAGTTTAGTAGCTCGCAGAGAGCAGTCGTGTTTTGTAGCTCGCACAGAGCACTTGATTTCTGGAGTTCGGACAGGGCAGTCCAGCGGTTGACTTGTGTTGGGCCGGTCGTGCAGAGAACGATGGCAGTGTCTGAGCGATGTGGTATAAGGTAATAAAAAAAAATTATTGTTCTTTGTTGTCGCGCGCATATGTCAA
Organism: Schistocerca serialis cubense; assembly: GCF_023864345.2. Classification (NCBI taxonomy): domain Eukaryota; kingdom Metazoa; phylum Arthropoda; class Insecta; order Orthoptera; family Acrididae; genus Schistocerca; species Schistocerca serialis. Next base: position 116,404,695 of record NC_064647.1, read on the forward strand.
TTGCCACAACTGATTTAACCACAATTGTAATGTTAAAGTCTCATGTAATTCCTTGCAGAAGTCCGCCCCCGGTATCTGAGTGGTCAGCGCGACAGAATGTCAATCCTAAGGAGCCGAGTTCGATTCCCGGATGGGTCGGAGATTTTCTCCGCTCAGGGACTGGGTGCTGTGTTGTCCTAATCATCATCATCATTTCATCCCCATCGAAGCGCAAGTCGACGAAGTGGTATCAAATCGAAAGACTTGCACCAGGCTAACGGTCTACCCGACAGGAGGCCCTAGCCACACGTTTCTTCATTTAATTTTTTCCTGGCAGAAATGTTTTAATAACTTTTGTTGTGAAAAGAAAAGCCTGCCAGTCATTTACCTGAGTTCAAAGACTTTACGAATTTTTCCCGTGCATACTCATGTTGATTAAGCAAAAGAAAATTAGTTGTTTTCCTACAAATGAAAATCTAGAGGACAGCATTGCACTGGGCTGTGCCAAAATATTTCTTATAGGAGCCGACATATAGACAGCGTTATCCGGCGACATCATTGTGAGGTAAGAATTTTTCAGTTTATTCAGGATGATTTCACAGGGCCATGACGCAGCGCTGCTGAGTTCAAATCTCGATATGCAGTCAGTCTTTAATGGAAGGTCACATTAAAACTTGAACTTCTATTATCGGAAAGAAATTTTTGTATTGGGAACTTAAACGAGATTTTTTCTGTTGGGAGGTTACAAGTTTCCGTTTGAAGGCCGTGAAGTCCAGAATCGTTAAACCAATCAAGCAAAATTGCCGAGAGTATTGAGGCAGGTCCGGATGGAATCCGAATTCGGTTTACCGGACAGAAAACCCAGAGACATTCTGGTCGTACATAAAGTATGTTAGCAGCAAGGCACAATCAATGCCTTCTCTGCGCCATAGCAATGGAAATATTATCGACGACATCGCTGCTAAAACAGAGCTACTAAACAAAGCCTTCGGAAATTCCTTCACCATAGAAGACGAGGTAAATATTCCGGAAGTCGAATCGAGAACAGCTCCAAACATGAGTAACTTAAAATCAGATATCCTCGTAGAAGTGAAGCAACTTAAATCACTTAAGGGGAGCCGGAGGTGCCTATGCTGCCGATGTTAAAAGCACTAAGTTTGAGGAACATTTATGAATAAACTACCAAATAGAAAAATTTGAATTTTTTTTTACATATAGAGTGGTTTAGTATTGAAGTTATGACAGAGGGATTTTGGAGTATCTTTTCTAGTCTCCTTCCAATTATTTTTTTTATTAATGACCCAAATTTTTTTACAGATAACTGCTTTATAATTAAACTGAAATGAAACTACTGAACATATTGCCAAATGGCTGTGTTTCAATGTAAGTTTGACCACTAGGAGTGCTGTATAAAAATTTCATCTCTCTAGCTTGAGTGGATCTTGAGAAAATGTTCCTTATATTCGAAATATTCTAATTTACGGGAAATGGCTATCAAAGTTTCTCAATACATTCCTGCACTATAGGATGGATTATCAGGGTCTTCTTCTTCTTCATCCTCCGAAAGCTTCCTCTTCTCTTCTTTTCTGGCCTGTTGTTCCATCATACCTCATATGCATTTCTCTTCTTTCTGCTCCCCTTTCCTTTCTCTGTCAATATTTCTTAGTGCTCGTACAGTGTTCACCCCAGCTGTAAATCTTAATGCCTTCAGAACTTCACACTGTTCCCTTGGTTGTAGGTTGCTATTGCATCATAAATGCCAAAGTGCAGTGTTTTTATCCTTACAAACACCCTTTTAGGAATCACCTTCCAAATCAAATTGTTTACGCTCTCATTAGGATTCTGCGTCTTTCCGTGTAGACATTTGTGTAACAATTCTGGCTGTGCTAAGTCATGAATAATTGGTTTTATTGTTCCCTCTTGATTCTTGTACATACTGCATAGTGCATAGTGCATATTACCCGCTTTACACAAGAAGTATAATACTACCAACAACAGGCGCAACACTGAACTAATTCGAAACGGTAAACAGCAAAGAGACGATGTTCCGCGCTCTTATTCATTGTAGTATCGCCACTTGGTATTAGTGTTAATTTTCTTTTCCCTACGTTCTTCCTCTTCTTGTATACACGGTTACTAAAACGTGGCATCGTAACCAGAACAAAAGTGTACGACAATATTAAATGGAGCAAGATGTTCGAAATTCTGAGGAAAATAGGAGTGAGCTGTAAGGAAATACGGGTAATATTTGTCACAGAAAACAATGTAGCCAACCGTTGCACACTCGCTGTATGCGTAACGTAAGGCGCTGTATGCATAACAGGCCGAGAAAATCCCAAGCAGTTCGCCAGGAAGTCACGAGAGGGTGTTAGATGCATTCAGCGGCCGCCCATTTCCTCAGAGGCGTGGGGGAAAATGGTAATAATTCCACTTCTAGGGCGAGTAGAACAATAATTCAAAGTTTACATTAAAGAGGAATGTTCCAATTAATTTTCGGTAGCAAAAGAAAATCGTAATTTTTTGGATTTGACCACCTCCGGCTCCCCTTAATAAAAGTAAGTCTTCGGGCCCACACCGTATACCAATTAGATACCTTTGAGAGTATGCTTATGCAATAGCTTCATACCTGAAAATCACATGCAACCGCTTGCTCGACGATTTGGTTTGTTTAGTTTTAGGGCGCAAAAACAACTAAGGTTATAGGTGCCCATGTCAGAACCTTACAACACACATACGAAGAAGGAGTTAAAGCGACTACACCTTAAGCCCAACGGACGGCAGGAAAGGTTCACAAAATACTCTGAGAGACAAAGTAGGTTCCGAACTAAAGATTAAATGTCCTTCGGCGCTTAGCAAATGGCGATAGCTAAAACGACGGTGCCCAATACGCAACCTAGCTAGAATGATGTTGCGGTGAGAGGCCCGAGAGGAGATCGACCTGGGAGAGGTTTAATTCCCCAGAGCTTGTTCCCAGTGGTGATGCCAAAGTGACACGAACTGCTGACAGGCGGCAACACTGAGACCCGAAGGAACTGAAGAACTGGCGGGCTGAGGTAGGAGGACTGCAGCCTTAGCGCAAGCGACAGCAGCTTCGTTTCCCGTCAGACCGACGTGGCCAGGAACAGACAGTGGCTACCTCAACCGTGAACAAGTGGAAGCTTTCTTCGACCTGCTGCACTAAGGGATGGACTACGTGCAGCACACAGAGGCTCTGAAGGGCACAGAGAATCGGAGCAGATGACACAACTGAAAAACCTGTCGCCGGATGTACTGCGTGGTCAACAGCTGTGCTGTAAACACTGAGTAGGGTTTCGGAAGCCGATACCGAAAATCGTCGGTGCCAATGACGAAAGCATACCCGACAACACGGTCAGTCCGAGAGCCGTCAGTGTACACAAAGGTACTATCGCTTAGTATAGTCTGTCGGTTAACTGAAGAGCGAGCGAGTGAGTCCCCACTCTGCCTACCCTGCTACGTCACAGGGCGCTTCTACAGGCTGTTTCACAACGCAGTACCGGGCCTGCCGCGGCGCGCGCTTTAAACCTGTGGCGACGCCGTGTACAGATAGATAACATCTCGGCTGCGTTTATTTTTATACAAATACATTAAGACGATAAGAAATACAAAAAAAAGTTAGCTTCTGCCGAAACACAACATTATACAATGAATAATATTAACATAAGAATGGAAGTCAGGTTTCTACTACAAACATAGAACAAAATGCCTGTTCATGTGAATGTATGTTCCGCTATTGCTATTGGTAAAACGAACCCCATATAATGTAATCAGTCTGTAGAATTTAAGGCTTGTTCTTACTTTGTGTTCCTATTAAAATGTAGTAGTTTTCTTTGAAGGACTGCTTTGAAACTTAACAATTCTTCCAACACGAAGAGTGTTTAAAAAATAAGCAGAAATTTATAATTTTGTGTGTTGTATTAGTCCGATTTGCACTACTTTTTTGTCACTGTCTTCGTAAACATGCCTCAAAAGTATGTGTACAATGTTGTGCATGTTGGGTATTTACTCTGTTGTCCGCTGTCAGAAAGGTTACAAGTGATTTGGTAGCATACAAATAAATTAGAGACTCTGTATTAAATTTTGTTATAAGAGTGGAATAAAGTGTATGAAATTTTTAGAAATGGCGAATATTGCTTTTAGTAAGCCTGTTATGAGCGAACCAAAGGCAGACAAGTGGTATAAGCATTTCAAAGCAGGCCTTAAACGGCAGCAGTTTTACAAGCATGGATGAGATTAAAAATGCACAGTTAAGAGACCTGTAAGCTATCCTGAAGAAACAATTCCCAAAGTGTTTCGGGAATTGGTAAAACCACTGGCATAAATGTATAGTATGTAACGGGGAATATTTTGAAGAGGATAACATTGCTGTAGATTAACAAATAAACTTCTTACCAAAAAATAAAAATTAATATGTGAACCCACCTCGTATGTCAAGCTTTTTGCTTAGAAGTCCAGAATCTGTGTACATGTTTCGAAGGAAATTTTAGCAGTTTAGAATAGCTATTGCGCACATGTTTTAAGCAATATGTCTTCGAATCAGGTAAATAGTGACCGAGATAGAGATTTAGTGTTCCATAAGCGTCCAATGTTTTACGGGATTTTGAAACTGTCTATAACGATGGGTTTCCTCCCAAGATTATTAACATTCCTTCGTGGCAATTCCACTAAACCATGCGGCTTATTTTCGCGTTCCTTCCTTATGCGTCCTATTGGACGCGGCTGACGTTTGCATAAATTGCAGCTCTTTGACTGGGACTGGTAATATTAGCTAACAGTTCTTTTTGGGTCGCCTCTTTAACACACGCTGTAATAACATTAGAGACGATCGAACGCTCGTTACTCCGCAAATACCTCCCCTCTTCGTATTCTGAACATTTTCTTGCAATGCTAGACGATTAATCACCACTTCCGGATATCGAAGTATATCAGTAAGTATACAAAGTTAACTCACCGACACTGGCAACTAAGATCCCACGAACAGAAACGACGTATATGACTGCACGCCGATCTACACAGCTAGACAGATAACGGGCAACAGATTTTGGGTGCCCCTGTAGGTCGGTGGCAGCGTTCTTCCGGGAGAGGCCACTTCCCCCACCAAAAGCGCTGCTCGCTCTTCACAGACAGACTATAGGCCGAGAAACTTAACACCGAGAGATCGAATCTGGAGTAGTTTCCCTAGGAAGCAAATGATGTCGAAGGTGAACACTGACGGCCGCACGAAGCCAAGTTGGTGAAGGGTTCACCCCCATCGGGGTAGTGGCAGGTAGCGTGAAGTTAATCTGCAGGAGCAAGAGCCGAAAGTGAACTCGAGAAGTTAACAATAGAAGAGGGACGCGCCCCATACCGACGGTCAGAGGCGTCATCAAAGAAGGGGGTATAGGATGGGTGGCCGGGCATGGCAGAAAAACGGCGTGCGTATCTTCTGAGTAGAACATCACGCCGGTATGACAGTAGTAGTTCGACAGCTTCTGCATAGATACTTCCAGGCGGGCTAGTGTAAAAGGTGCCAATGGCCAAACCGATTACATGATAGTGGATTGTTTATAGGCGGCGTAAGATTGAGGCGTAGCGCCGTATAACGATCCTGCCTTGGAGGCGGTTAAGTGAGAGATGTGTCTCAGAGCTGGATAGTGACAGATGGTGACGCGAGACTGGACGCGCGCGTAGTTTATGTATCAGCCGATAGAGGACAATATTGGATAGGGGGACTGTGATTTTAGTTTCTATTGTGCCCACTAGAGGGTACTAAAGTAATAGAATGTTTTTCATAAACTGTTCTAGTTTTTTCATGAAGTGTCTATGTAAAATGTTATAAATGTGTTTTAGCAGTATGAATGATGCACGAGTGTGCTTTAAGGTTAACATGAAGATAATTGATTAACGAGTTATGTAGTAGGATTTAGTGTGGGAACATTTCGAAGAAGTATGGATGTGGACAAAGGGGATTTTTGTAGAATAGATTTGTAAAGAAAGTTTATGGTAAAGAGAAAGTTAATTCAGGTATAAATAACAATAGTAAATAACTTTATGCATAAGCAAAACTTCAGTAGATTAGATAATTACGTCGGCAAAACGTGCAGTTAGTTTTACTATTTTGCGATTGGTTATGGATGAAAAACGCTGACTGAGGCGGGAGAATGTTGTTTTCTATTGGGTGTTGAGTAAACTGACCAATGGTAAAGCAATATTCTTCGCGCGTCGTTCTCTGCAGACAGAGAAGACTTGGAGCGTTCTAGAGAAGGGTCGGAGCCTAGCCATGAAACAGTTCGGACGTGTGTAGCAGTAGTTCCGGTGGAAACGACAAGTTGCCGGATCTATCAGTGTTTCATACATAAAAAGTGTTGGAAAGTGACGGCATAATTATTCCGATGTGTTTGTAGAAATTTCGGAATCTTTAAGTGAATTTTGTGACGAGAAAAGACATATATTCCGCGTGGCGTATTGAGCAGGTCGGTGGCTAAAAAACTGTGACTGCATTTGGTACCGACAGACTTAATATCTGGCGAGCAGTATCGATCTAAAACAATCAGTATTTTTGTAGCTATTACGTTTTTCGGGAAATGCAACACCATAAACTTGCTAACGTTAGTGAAAAGGGATTGTGAGCGACTGTGTTAAGACTAGCACGGGCTTGGCATTGATACTTGTTCACCTAAGTTTCAGAATATATTAATTGAGGGCAAAATTTCCAACCTTTCATTTCGTGTTTCTACCGAAACGGAAATTAGTGACTTTAATTGCAGCCTGGTTCACGTCGAAGTACAGTAGGTTTCACTCGGCTTTTCTACTGATGATCTGCTGAGACAATGTTCACAGGTAGGTGCAGGTTCGTCGTAAAGGGACGGAAAGAACCGCGCCGCCGCAAGATGACAGTGGGAAAAACAAAATCCTTTGTCGATGCTCCACGAGTAAAGACGATCGACACATCGCCGAAGACGCCGCTCAAGGAGACAAGTCCGTGGAGAACTGCTATAGATTGCAAAATAGGGAGCTGGAGATGCCCGGCGGCAGACAGGCCATTATAATGTTAATGGCTATAGCAAAGAGGACGACAGTCAGGACGGAGTCCTGGAGCACCCAATTTTCGTGGATGAATATCTGAAAAGGCAGAATCCACATGCACCTTGAAAACGTGGTCTTTTCAAAATTCCTGAAGGGAACGGGGCAGGCGGCCTCGCAGGCTCAACGTGTATACAAGGATACCAGTCCTCCAGCAGGTGTCTTAGGCAGTCCCCAAATTAAAAAACACGGCCACATTCAGGCATTTCCGCAGAAAACCGTTCTTGACATGGGTTGACAAAGTGACAAGATGGCCAACTGCAGAACGGCGCGCTCGAAGTTCACACAGTGCAGTGATGAGTAAATTGCAAGACTCAAGCCACCATAGTGTTTGTCCCTACCGGGCTTCGGTATGGAGTATGGCAGTGGCTTCATGCCGCCATCTGGGAGACCAGCCATCTGCCCTCATGCCATTGTACGTATGAAGGAGAAAGTGCTTGCCCGCAAGAGAAAGGTGTTGCAACATCTCAATCGGAACATCGTCTGCTAAAGGGGCAGAAGATCGAGATGAAGTGAGAGCATGATCTAGCTTCCCATAGTAAAGGTGGCATTATAGTATTCACGATTCTGAGAGGAGAAGGGTTTCACCCGAGCCTCCTCACTCGTTTACGATAGAGGAAGGTGGAGTGACAGAGGGCGGACCTCAAAATCTCCGCAAAATACCGGCCAAAAGTGTTGGAGATAACAATGAGATCCATAATGACATCACCTGCTACAGTCAGGCCGAAAATTGGGGAATGGATCTTGGTCCCACAGAGCCGCCTGAGGTTAGCCCACAAGACGGAAGAGGGAGTGGAACTGTTAAAAGATCCAGTTCAAATCACGTTAAAAGCACTAGCAAATGAAATCCAACTAGCTGTTTTGCTATCCTGAAGAATGCGACGATACTGCGCACGTAACTGTTTATAATGAATGTAGTTCGCCATCGTAGGATGAGAGTTAAAAACGCGGAGAGTATGTCTACGCGCGCGAATTGCGTCGCGGCACGCCTCAAACCACCAAGGAATCGGGACACGGCGCGGTAAAGATAAAGTGCGAGGAATGGAACGTTCTGCGGCGGTAAAGATAACGTTTGTGTGGTATTCTACCTTGTCATCTGCAACTGGGGAAACTAGGGAAGAGTAAAGCCTCCGGTCAGTCTTAGAAAGCTGCCCGTTGCGCTTACATCACAACATGGGGTACGAGTCAGCAAACGGATAGCATACGAGAAATGGTCGCTTGAGTACGTGTCAGAGAGAACGGACCACTCGAGACGATGGGGGAGCTGGAGACTGCACTACAAGAGGTCCAAATGGGAATAGGCGTGTGTGGAGTCTGAAAGGAACGTGGGTGCTCCCCTGTCAAGGCAGATGAGGTTGAGTTGACTGTGAAGGTCAGCCAAGAAGCCATCTCTCGGAAAGGTTCTGGAAGAGCCCCAGAGAGGAAGATGCGCATTTAAGTCACCAAGCAGCGAATAGGAGTGAGGCAGTTGACCAATAAGGAGGAAGTCTTCACTGGTGAGACCGAATGATAGAGGGATGTTGACGTTACAAAGAGAAAATAAGAAGCGAGGAAGAAAAATGTGGACTGCAACAGCTTGCAGCCGGATATTCAGTCAAATGGTTTTACTATGAACGTCATCCTGGAAGGGCAGCATGACTTCCCCACAAGATGGACTGGTGTCCCACGGGGGAAAGGCCAAAGCTGACCGGAAAGAATTGCGAGAGGTCAAAGTGGTAGCGAGGACGCAATATTTTTTCTGGAGGCAAACAAGTAGACGCTGCGGTTCCTCCTTGTTTAATGCCGCGAACGTTCAATTGGAGGAGAGTCATGATGGGGAAAGGGGAGGAGAGAAAAATGAAGGACTGTCACCTTCGTGGCTGCCGAGTGCCAGAATACAAAGACTCATTGCTGTAGGGCTCAGAGGCTGGAGGATCCTCTTCCATGAAATCTGCAGAGGCATTGGTATTCGCACTGTGTCGTCCTGTGAACGGTTGGCAGTGCGCACCGGTGAAGCGGATGTTGACTGGGCGAAGACTTGGTGGCGGTGATGCTACAGTGTCACTGGGCGATTTTACAACGGTGGTGCTGAATCTGAGGACACAAGTCTGCATCGCTCAGTCCTCCGTGGAGCGAGGTGTAGCAAGAGTGGTACTGTAAGTACGAGGTGGTAAAACACTGGGCTTTCGAATAGGTAAGGCACTTTTTCCCCTCACCTGGGTCTCTTGGACGCTTCGTTCTTTGAGATACGTGGGGCGTTCTCCGAACGAGGCTGCATGGCAGTCATTGCAATTGATGCAGCGGGGAGAAGCAGGCGGGCATTCACAATCGTGAGGCGGGCAATCACCCTCGTGACCATCCTTACAAAAAGTAACGCCTTTGGCCATGTTTCGACAGGACATTCGAGTGTTGTTGTAACGTTGACACTGGCAGCCCCAGCGCATCGGGTTTGGAATGTGTGATCAGATCATGTCAACTTCATAGCCTGCTTTCATCTTTGACAGAAGCACCACTCTACCAAATGTGAGAAAAAGAGTGCGCGAAGGCACTAAGGTTTGTAAGACGTGTGTATTTCTATTGTCTATTGTCAAACCACAATTTATGAAAGATGTTTATATTTTATTAATAGGATTAAGTAGGAATAATTAATATTTTTCATGTTGGAAATAATTGTGGTAGCAGGGAATGTCTGCACCAAAGTATTGTTGGCATGAGAGACCGCAAATTGATATAATTTTAAAAAGGGCGGGAGAGACGGCGTATGGATACATTTTAGAAAAGAGCGGGAAAGACCGCGCATTGATACATTTTGAAATGGTAGCAGGGATTGTCTGCACCAGAAAGTAATGTTGGCAGGAGAGACCGCACTTTAGCGTTCGTAGGAAGTCAGTAGTAAGCGAGATGTGAAGCGAGTCGGTAGCAGGTCTGAAGCGAGAGGTTGAGAGTAGTAGTGTGCCTGCCAGCCACCAGCTATGATTTACAAGAGATTATAAACGGATGTACAGAGACATCAGGTAACTATAATCATAAGAGGAACTAAGATTATTGAATTATTTTCTTTGCGAAACTCAAGACTACTGAAGGTATGTTTGCGCAATGCTAGTTGTAAGATTATTGTAAAAAGTAAGTCCCATTTGAACGTTTGTAAAATCATTTCATTACCAACAGTAAATATTTGAAGCGTTTTCAGAATATAATTAATTTTTGCCAGCAATGTTGCATTACTGATTATAATCCATCCCAAAAATCATCAACATAAAACTTTGCAAAAATTTTGGTAATAAATACAGACACTTATTATGAAAGCCCACCAGCAGCTAATAGAGTATAGTAAAACAGAGTAAGTATATTCATGTCGCAGTTCGATGTAGCAGTCAGACGGCGATCCAGTAACAGTAAAAAAGGCAAGGAACAGTTTTGGGGTATTGCAGGTAACGACTGAGGGCCACACAACGACGACACATTCTATGCTTCGTCGAAATAATCCGAAAATAACTTTTAAAAAGCAGCAATTAAATTTGTATGCGAAGATAGAGAAAGAGAATAAATTTCAAAGGGAAGATTTCATTTGTTATTATTAAGCAAGAGAGAGAAATCCTAAGGAAAGGTTTCATAGATTACTGTAAAAGGGAAGGTTATCACTAACAAAAGAGGTATAGAGGAGACGGGGAGGTTTCAGGTTGCATCGACTCTTTTCATTACCTGATGGACTGCAGTGACGTCCTGATCAGAGAGGTAAGTTTGGATCTCTCCTTTGGTCAGACCACCGAGCAGCAAAGTGTAAATAACATCACGCAAAGAATTCAGTGTACAATGGGCCTCCACACGAATGGGATAGCCGTGGACAAGCGAAGCTGCAAGCAGTTGTTGGGCTTGAGAATCATAATTGGTCTCCAAAAGCAAAATGCCATTACGTAAATGAGAGCAGGATTTCACGGGGCCAGCAATTGCATTTTCTTTCCGAATTATAAACGGATTAACCGTAGCAAAGGACTGACCTTTTTCAGTATGTGATGCCAGGAGAAATCGAGGTGCAGCTGGTAGGATCTCGGAATCTTTAGCCTCATTCTGTAGACGTAGACTCAGATGGTGATTGGCTCATTGCGAGAAAATCCCCCCGATTGGCAGCGTCTCTGATGGTGCGCTCCTTCCAACTGGGGGCCCGCTCTCAGACGGCAGCTCACCCACACCTTAGGTGATTTTTCACACTCCAGGTCACACCTCCCGAGTTCCTGACAGAGGTACCAACTGACAGTTTGGGAAGGTAACAGCTCACACAATCATCCTTCCCTGGGACTGACCTGTACCAGAGAATACGTGCGAAACCTACCTGTGGACATGTGGCTGGGAATTACGCGTTGCCCTGTCACCTGTTACGTGTCAGACGCATGCGCCGCCCTTCAGGAGCGCACAGGGAGGAAGAAGAGACGAAGAGGAACCTCAAATGCTGAAGCTGAGGAAGGCTAGGAGATGGAGAATGAAGAAAGAGATAAAACAGTGACAGGACTGGTCTGATGTCAGGCTACTCAAACTTCAGAACACGTTCCCAAAACTATCCCAGACATCCTCAGGGAGGGGACAAAGTACAGCAGGAGGACAGACAGGCGGCACGGAAGGGGAAATGTGCTGCAAAGTCTGGGGCCCCGTAGTATTCAAGCACGAACTCACCAAGGAGAAAGACTTGTACCCAAAAAGAGTGAAAAAGCTGCACAGGTCACACCAATATTCAAGAAAGGCTATAGAAGTAATCCACTAAATTACAGGTCTACATAACTAAAGTCGATATGCAACAGGGTTTTAGAACATATACTATGTTCGAAGATTATGAATTACTTCTAACAAGGGAACCTCCCAATCGCACCCCCCACCCCCCCAGACTTAGTTATAAGTTGGCACAGTGGGTAGGCCTTGAAAAACTGAACACAGATCAATCGAGAAAACAGGAAGAAGTTGTGTGGAACTATGAAAAAAGTAAGCAAAATAGTAGTCTATGCGTAAGATAAGCAACGTCAAGGATAGTGTGGGCTCAGGAGCCCCGTGGCATCGTGGTTAGCGTGAGCAGCTGCGGAACTATAGGTACTTGGTTCAAGTCTTCCCTCGAGTGAAAAGTTTAATTTTTATTTTCAGTTTATGTGACGAACTCATGTTTTCATCACTTTTTTGGGAGTGATTACCACATCCACAAGAAATCCTAAATCGCGCAAGGTAGAAGAATCATTTTACCTATTTGACCAGTGCACATGTTAGGTGGGTCGACAACATATTCCTGTCATGTGACGCACATGCCGTCACCAGTGTCGTATAGAATATATCAGACGTGTTTTCCTGTGGAGGAATCGGTTGACCTATGACCTTGCGATCAAATGTTTTCGGTTCCCATTCGAGAGGCACGTCCTTTCGTCTACTAATCGCACGGTTTTGCGGTGCGGTCGCAGAACACAGACACTTAACTTATTTCAGTGAACAGAGACGTCAATGAACGAACGGACAGATCATAACTTTGCGAAAATAAAGGTAGTAAACTTCTCACTCGAGGGTAGACTTCCACCAAGGACCTTTCATTCCGCAGCTGCTCACGCTAACCACGGGACCATGGCGCTCCTGAGCTCCCATTGCCCTTGATATTGCCTATCTTGCACATAGACTAGTAAGTTTGTATATTTTGCTTACTTTTTTCATAGTTCCACACAACTTCTTCCTGTTTTCTCGATTGATCTGTGTTCAGTTTTTCAAGGCCTATCCACAGTGCCAACTTATAACTAAATCTGAGGGGGGTGCTATGGGGAGGTTCCCTTATAAGAGAACGGTCAATGCGGATGTAGGAAACATCGTCTTTTGCAACACAACCATCTCTTTACTCTCAAGTGTTGAATGCTACTGACAAGGGATTTCAAGCTGATCCCGTATTTCTTGGTTTCCAGTAGGCTTTTGGCACTTTACCTAACAAACGGCTTGTAATCAAATTGCGTGGTTATGGAATATCGTCTCAGTTATGCGATTGGATTCGTGATCTTCTGTCAGAGAGATCACAGTAAGTAGTAACTGATGGAGAGTAATCGAGTAAAGTAGAAGTGTTTTCTGGCGTTTGCCAAGGCACTGTTACAAGTCCTCTGCTGTTACTTATCTATATAAACGATTTAGGACACAATCTGAGCAGCCGTCTTAGATTGTTTGCACATGATACTGCTGTTTATCGTCTAGTAAACTCATCAGAAAATCAAAACAAATTGCAAAACGATTTAGGAAAGGTAATTGTACGGTGAGAAAAGTGAACCACTTGTATGAATATCAAGAGCTCAGATGGAAACCCAGTTCTAAGCAAAGAAGGGAAAGCAAAAAGGTGGAAGGGGTATATAGAGGGTCTATACAAGGGCGATGTACTTGAGGCAATACTGACCTTACGACTTATCTTAGAAGAAAGATTAAGAAAAGGCAAACCTACGTTTCTAGCATTTGTAAAAAATGGCTCTGAGCACCATGGGACTTAACTTCTGAGGTCATCAGTCCCCTAGAACTTAGAACTACTTAAACCTAACTAACCTAAGGACATCACACACATCCAAGCCCGACGCAGGTTTCGAGCCTGCGACCGTAGCGGTCGCGCGGTTCCAGACTGTAGCGCCTAGAACCGCTCGGCCACTCCGTCCGGCCTAGCATTTGTAGACTTAGAAAAAGCTTTTGACAATGTTGACTGGAATACAGGGAGCGAAAGGCTATTTACAATTTGTACAGAAACCAGATGGCAGTTATAAGAGTCGAGGGGCATGAAAGGGAAGCAGTGGTTGGGAAGGGAGTGAGACAGGGTTGTAGCCTCTCCCCGATGTTATTCAATCTGTATATTGAGCAAGTAGTAAAGGAAACAAAAGAAAAATTTGGAGTAGGAATTAAAATCCATGGAGAAGAAATTAAAATGATGAGGTTCGCCGATGACATTGTAATTCTGTCAGAGACAGCAAAGGACTTGGAAGAGCAGTTGAACGGAATGGACAGTGTCTTGAAAGGAGGATGTAAGATGAACATCAACAAAAGCAAAACGAGGATATGGAATATAGTCGAATTAAGTCGGGTGATGCTGAGGGAATTAGATTAGGAACTGAGACACTTAAAGTAGTAAAGGAGTTTTGCTACTTGGTGAGCAAAATAACTGATGATGGTCGAAGTAGAGAGGATATAAAATGTAGACTGGCAATGGCAAGGAAAGCGTTTCTGAAGAAGAGAAATTTGTTAACATCGAGTATAGATTTAAGTTTCAGGAAGTCGTTTCTGAAAGTATGTGTATGGAGTGTAGCCGTGTATGGATGTGAAACATGGATGATAAATTGTTTAGACAAGAAGAGAATAGAAGCTTTCGAAATGTGGTGCTACAGAAGAATGCTGAAGATTAGATGGGTAGATCACATAACTAATGATGAAGTATTGAATAGAATTGAGGAGAAGAGGAGTTTGCAGTAAGTACTGGGAGATTAAGAAGCTTGCACAGGATAGAGTAGCATGGAGAGCTGCATCAAACCAGTCTCAGGACTGAAGACCACAACAACAACAACAACAACAACAACAACAACAATTGTATGTAAGAAAATTGGCAATGGACCCAAAATAATGAAAAGTACGAGGTCACTGACTTGAGTGGTAACAGGAATCCGTTAAACTTCGGTTACACGATAAATCAATCAAATGTAAAGACCGTAAATTCAACTAAATACCTGAGAATTACAACTACAAACAACTTAAACTGGAAAGAACAAATGTTGTGAGGGAGGCTAACCAAAGACTGCGGTTTCTTGGCACAACACTCAGAAGATGCAGGACATATACTAAACAAACTGCCAACACTACGCTTGTCCGTCCTCTTGAAGTACTGCTGCGCGGCGTGCGATCCTTACGAGATAGTATTAACGGAGTACACCGAGAAAGTTCAAAGAAGAGCAGCACGTTTTGTACTATAGAGAAATACGTGATACACTGTGACGGACATGGTACAGGATTTGGGGTGAACATCATAAAAACAATGGCGTTTCTAGTTGCGGCGGGATCTTCTCACGAAATTCCAATCACCCACTTTTTCCTCCGAATGCGAAAATATTTTGCTGACGCCGATGTATATTGGGAGAAACAATGATCGTAATAAAATAAGAGAAATCAGTTCGAGAGTGGAGTAATACAGAATTATTAAAGTGGTTTCATGAACCCTGTCCAAGGCACTAATGTGTGATTTGTTGAGTATCTATGTAGGTGTAGAAGCAATACGCTACGGCATTCGCCCCTTGTTTAACTTTTATTTACCGCGAATCTCTTGTCCACCGCAAAGCATCGAACGAGTGGAAAAATGCGCGTGTGACTTCTGTACACACGAAGGATAAAAGAATAGACTCGCGAAATTACAGACCAATATCCTTAACGTCGGTTCGCTGCAGAATTATTGAACATATTCTAAGGTCGAAAATAAAACATTTCCTAGAGACCGAAAAGCTTATGCTCACGAATCAGCACGGTTTTAGAAAGCAACACTCTTGCGAAACTCAGCTTGCCTTTTCTTTACATGATATACAGCGAACTACGGATCAAAATCAACATGCAGGACCCAAATTTCAAGATTTCCGAAAAGCATCTGTCACGGTGCCCCAGTGCGGACTTTTAGCGGAGGTACTAGCGTACGGAATAGACTTCCAGATATGTGAGTGGCTCGACTTCTTAAGGAATAGAAAGCAGTACGTAGTCCTCGGCGGCGAGAGTTCATAGAAGGGTATCGCCAGGATGATCTGTTTGCTGGCGATGCTATGGTGTACGGTAAGGTGTAGAAGTTGAGTGACTGTAGGAGGATACAAGATGACTTACACAAAATTTCTAGATCGTGTGGTGAACTGCAGCTTGCTCTATTGTACGAAAATATACGTTAATGCGGATCAGTAGGAAAAGCTATCACGTAATGTTCGCATACAGCATTAGCGGCGTGCTGACACTGTCACGTCGTTTGAATACACTGAAGAGCCAGAGAGACTGGTACACCGGACTAATATCGTGGAGGGACTCCACGAGCACGCAGAAGTGGCGCAACACTACGTGGCATCGACTCGACTATAAATCCGTAAGAGTACGGGGCGAGGGGGGGGGGGGGGTGGAGATCTGAACACCACGTCGCGAGGCATCCCAGGTATACTCAATAATGATCATTCCGGGGGAGTTGGGTGCCCAGGAGAACTGTTTAAACTTAGAAAAGGGTTCCTGGAGCCACTCTGTAGCAATTCTCGACGTCTGAGGTGTTGCATTGCTTCAAATAGCTCTGAGCACTATGGGACTTAACATCTGTGGTCATCAGTCCCCTATGTCCGCCCCAGTAGCTGAGTGGTCAGCGTGACGGATTGCCGTCTTCTGGGCCCGGGTTCGATTCCCGGCTGGGTCGGAGATTTTCTCCGCTCAGGGACTGGGTGTTGTGTTGTGTTCATCATCAAGTCATCCCCATCCGGCGTGCAGGTCGCCCAATGTGGCGCCGAATGTACTAAGACCTGCGATATGGCGGCCGGACCTGCCCCGCGAGGGGCCTCCCGGCCAATGACGCCAAACGCTCATCATCATCATCAGTCCCCTATAACTTAAAACTACTTAAACCTAACTTACCTAAGGACATCACACACATCCATGCCCGAGACAGGATTCGAACCTGCGACCGTAGCAATCGCGCGGTTTCGGACTGAGCGCCTAGAACCGCTAGACCACCGCGGCCGGCCGAGGTGTCGCATTGTCCTGCTGGAATTGACCAAGTCGTCGGAATGCAGAATGAACACGAACGGATGCAGGTGATCAGGCAGGATGCTTACATACGTGTCACCTGTTAGAGTCGTATCTAGACGTATCAAGAGTCCCATATCACTCCAACTGCACACGCCCCACACCATTACAGAGTCTCCATCAGCTTCAACAGTCCCCTGCTGACATACCGGGTCCATGGATTCGTGAGGTTGTCTCCATACCCGTACACGTCCATCCGCTCGATACAATCTGAAACGAGACTCACCCGACCAGGCGAGTCATCGACAGTCAATGTCGGTGCTGACGGGCCCAGGCGACGCGTAAAGCTTCGTGTCGTGCGGTCATGAAGGGTACACGAGCGGGCCTTCCGCTTCGAAAGCCCATATCGATGATGTTTCGTTGAATGCTTCTACCGCTGACACTTGTTGATGGCCCAGCATTGAAATCTGCAGTAATTTTCTGGAAGGGATGCACTTCTGTCACGTTGAATTATTCTCTTCAGTCGTCGTTGGTCCCACTCTAGCAGGATGTTTTTCCGGCCGCAGCAATGTCGCAGATTTGACGTTTTACCCGATTCCTGATATTCACGGTACACTCGTGAAACGGTAATACGGGAAAATCCCCACTTCATCGCTACCTCGGAGTTGCTGTGTCTCATCGCTCGTGCGCCGACTATGACACCACATTCAAACTCACTCACGAGGGGCGTTTGAAAAGTCAGTGCAAAGTCCGAGAAATGGACCACTGGTGCGTATCGAGGTCATGTTTAGTTAGTAGCATCTTTGGAAAGAACGCACACCAAGTTCCAGCCATATTGGTCTATTTCTTTGTGTTTGGCATTCGTGTGAATCAAGGAAGTCGAGTGATTGTCAAAAAATGGACGAAAAGAATTTCGCTTGGTGACTAAACATTACTTTATGAAAGGCAAAACGCTTCAGGAGACTAAAGAGAAGCTTGATAAACATTACGGTGACTCTGCACCTTCGATTAGAACAGTTTATAAGTGGTTTCAAAATTTTCGGAGTGGCCATATGGGCACAAGGGATGCTGAACGTTCTGGACGCCCTGTGGAGGTTACGACTCCAGGAATCATTGATAAAATCCATGACATGGTGTTGCATGACAGAAGAGTTAAGGTGCGTGAGATTGCTCGTGCTGTGGGTATCTCGAATGAATGGGTACATAGTATTTTGCATGAACATTTGGACATAAGAAAGCTATCCCCAAGATGGGTTCCGCGATTCCTCATGCTTGACCAAAAACGTAATTGTGTGAAGTGTTGCAAGGATGGTTTGCAGCTGTTCAGGAAGAATCCGCAGGACTTTAAGCGTCGTTTCGTCACTGTGGATGAAACATGGATACATTACTATACTCCTGAGACCAAAGAACAAACTTAACAATGGGTTACCAAGGGAGAATCTGCACCAAAAAAGGCGAAGACCATTCCTTCGGCCGGTGACGTTATGGTGACTGTCTTTTGGGATTCGCAAGGGATAATCCTCATCGACTATCTGGAAAAGGGTAAAACTATTACAAGTGTATATTATTCATCGTTATTGGATCGTTTGAAAACCGAGCTACAAGAAAAACGCCGGCGATTGGACCGCATAGAAGTCCTTTTCCATCACGACAATGCACCAGCACCTCAGCAGTTGTGGTAGCAAAATTAATGGAAATGGGATTCCAACTCGTTTCACATCCCCTCTATTCTCCAGACTTGGCTCCCTCGGACTACTATTTGTTCCCCAATCTGAAGAAATGGCTGGTGGAACAAAGATTTTATTCAAACAAGGAGGTGACTGCAGCAACTAATAGCTATTTTGCAGACTAGGACAGTTCCTATTATTTGGGAGGGATCAACAAATTAGAACAGTGTTGGACGAAGTGTATAAGTCTAAAAGGAGACTACGTCGAAAAATAAAAAAGGTTTACCCCAAACACGTAAGTTGAAATGGCTCTGAGCACTATGGGACTTAACTTCTGAGGTCATCAGTCCCCTAGAACTTAGAACTACTTAAACCTAACTAACCTAAGGACATCACACACATCCATGCCAGAGGCAGGATTCGAACCTGCGACCGTAGCGGTCGCGCGGTTCCAAACTGTAGCGCCTAGAACCGCTCGGCCACTCCGGCCGGCAAAAGACATAAGTAGTTTTTATTTTTGCACGGACTTTTCAAACGCCCCTCGCAAATCTTGATAATGTGCTATTGTAGCAACAGTAACCGATCTAACCACAGTGCCAGGCACTTGTCTTGCGTTGCCGACGCAGCGTCGTAATCTGCCTATTTACATATCTCTGTATTTGAATACGCATGCCTATACCAGTTTCTTTGGCGCTTCAGTGTATGTGGCTGTAGCTTCGCAAAACAATTTGAGATGGAAAGAGCATGTGAGGATTGTTGTAGGGTAGAGGACTGGCTGACTTCGGTTTACTGGAAGAATTCTAGGAAAGTGTGGTTCATCTGTAAAGCAAACGGCATATGGGAACTAGTGCGACCTATTCTTGAGTAACGCTCAATCTCAATAAGGCCATACTCCCTTCTACTGCCGTAATTGAAAATGTGCTGTTGTGAGCCGTAATTTCATTCTACATAGGTCCTTAACACGTCTAAAATTTCTGAAGCATCACATGTACATCATCTGCAGAAACTTGTCTTACTGGCTGTCTTTTGTAAAAAAAAAAAAAAAAAAACGAATTTGTCTACGATTCTCTGGTCGTAGATGTGTCGCATTTATGAAACTAGTAGTTGTCTCACTGTACTTGTGATGATCAGTAAAATGTTGACAGGAATATTTGTGCGTTATTTTAACCCAGCTTAAAGAATTCGTCGTGTCCTTCCACCACAGCGCTACGAACGTCTTGTAGTAATCGGCAAATTAATGATATGTGCACTGTAAATAGGTAGAGCGGACTCCTGTACGAATCACTACTAGCCAAAAACTGATGGTGACCACCAATGCGATTGTAACCGGTATAGTCTTTTACACTGGTATTGGTCTTACCAGTTCTCCATATTTCTGCATTCTGGAAAAGGCATACAGGGTGTCCCATTTATCTTGACCACCCTAAATAACTTTTTGTCCAGGTGCAAATTATAAAATGTTTCAAGCAAATGTTCCTTAGTCGTCAGGGCGACATCAGTCAGCATGATTGCCTTCGTTGTAGTTTTGTTTTTTACAAAGATATGAACAGGGGTATGACTTTTTTAAATGGCACCCTGTATTTTTTGTTCGGTAATTCATTTTCTTTCCTAAAAGACCTATTCAAAAATATATCACAGAGTACCATTCACTGAAACACAACGTTATTAGTGACATAATGCAACATTGACTTTGAGCCCGGGATCACAAACTCTTCCACTTGCTGGAGTTGTCAGAAAACAAATAAAAACCAAGTAAAAACATAACACAAAATCGACTTTGACTCTCTTGTACCATTGTCCAGAAGTAGAACATTCAAAGGTGCTCAAAGCGGTGACCCTGGACACCGATACACTGGTGCACTCGTTTGATGAAAGAATTATTTACTGCTTCCAGTGTTGCCTGCTGGAGAGAACTGCAAGCAAGCACGATCCGTTCCTGCATTCCTCTGGAGTTGTTGGAAT